>NC_056743.1:1227814891-1228137391 GCF_019279795.1 Protopterus annectens | reverse complement strand
AGAGCAGGACACCAAAGAAAGCACAACATAAATGGATATAGAACAAAATAATAAGGTAACATGCTGAATATCTGTAATGGAAATGATAGGAATTATGTTGAATATTTTAATTACAGACATATTATATGACACTAGATTAAGTCACATGGGCTTATTCACTCTGCCCATTACCCTACCATTTAGAATTGTTGCTATTACAAGTGAGTTTACATTCTTTTATTTTGTAATTGCCTCTAGTTTAACCATATGTCCTTCTACTGCTGGTTTGAATTTCCCTTTTTTTTAAATCCACCATTCCAGTACTTTTGAAGTAAGGTTGTTCAGTTAATCCACAACCACCTCACTCATAATATTTCCTCATAACACTCCTGGGCTGCCCCCTCCTCGGATCTTAGATTACCATAACAAATCAAATACTATTAATATGAACAAGAAAGAGTTAAGCATCTCTAAAAATAGACTTGTTATACCTTATACCAATAGGAATAGCCAAATAAAAAAGATCATAGAGAACAATTGGAAGATTCTTACAATGGATGAGAAAATTAGGACATTAGTTGAACGAAGACCTAACATAGCATATAAGAACTTGAAGTCTCTCAAAAGACTTCTCTGCTATGAAAGAACAAAAGTAGAACATCCAAAGTCACAAAGGGAAGGCACCTTCCCTTGTCGTACATGCAACCAGTGTAGGTTTATTAATACAGAAAATACATTTACTCATCCTGTTACTAATAGAACTTATACCTTCAAAAGCTATACTGATTGTAGGTCCAAGAACCTAATTTATTTAGCCCAATGTCAGCTGTGTCTAAAATATTATGTAGGAAAAACTAACCGCACTTTACGTGAGCGTATAAGAGAGCATATATACGCTATAAATAAAGAAGACGCTACCAACGCCTTAGCCAAACATGTGATGGATGAAGGGTCTACTCATCACTTTAAGTTTAAGGTCCTGGAACTAATCAAAGTAGATAGCAGACTAGGGAATGTTAAGAATCGCACAGAGGAGGTAGAGAATAGGTGGATTCTTAGACTTCAGGCACACATACATGGTCTGAATGATAGAATTACATTAAGACCTTTCCTAGCAGCCAAGGCTTTTAAACATTAGACCATTAATTGTTGTCATTTTATATGCCTTTTAAATGAGTTTTTAATGTGTTTTATTGTTTGATGCAATGTCAATTTTATATATATCACAACATATACTTCTTGAAAATTTTTGGATTGTTTGTCTTTAAATATATGTTGAATAATTTATTTGTTAAGCACCAGCACTTTAAGCATTTATTATATTAATTGATTAATTGCTTGATTAACTGAGTTTTGGAAATTGTATATAAGTGCTTTAATTCACTTATCAAACATTGAAGTCTGAGGAAGCGTCATTTGGACGTGAAAGCGCTCACTATTTGATGCAGGTCTGTCACAATAAAGGTTTTTTCGCCAAGGATATCTGGAGTTTGTGCCATTGGTGTACCCTTGGAACTTTCGTGCTATTGTGTTATTTGCCATTTGCTGCCTTCGTTGTTCTAGGGTACTTCACCCAGTACAGGTGACTTTTTTCTTGCTTTGAAATTTTGTTCAGTTAATCCACAACCACCTCACTCATAATATTTCCTCATAACACTCCTGGGCTGCCCCCTCCTCGGATCTTAGATTAGATTTCTACACATTTTTCCAAAGAAAATGTTGACCTTATGAACTGTGTTACTTCATTTGAAATATCTGAAGGCCTTAATCATGTATTCAGTTCATTTATTTGCCCAGGTAGTTGGGCTGGTAAAGAACCATTTTCAGTCATGAAGCAGGTCACAGGCATAATACAGTAGAGCATATTAAACAGATCCATGTGACAAAGCAGTCTTACCAAACACTGACTGTCACATAATAGAGATTGGAACATCAAAGCTCCACTAACTGGAACAGCCACAACATCGACAACAAACAATATCAAACCATATTTTTTTGCAGGCAGGCAAGCTCACCTGCACCCCAAATTATGTGCGTGTGTGTGTGTGTGTGTGTGTGTGTGTGTGTGTGTGTGTTTATAAATATACATATATATATATATATATATATATATATATATATATATATATATATATATCTATAGACACACACACACATAGATATATATAGATGGCTCCACTTCATATGATCGAAAGCTCATAACATCTAAATTCAAAATAGCGAGACCAAATGATCGAAAATCCAAAACATCTAAAACTCATAACATTGAATCTCAAAACACTGAAAACTACAAAGCAACTATAAATAATGCCCCACACACTGTTTACTCCGAGGTCGCACTACAGTGGAGGAAAAAGTTAATTTCCTAACCCCACTGTAGTGCAACCTCGGAGTTGGTATATTTAATTTACGGGGGGTGGGGTGGGGGTGGAGCACCCCCAATTGGGGGTGCAGGGGGGCTTGACCCCCTGCATAAATGTAGTAAAACCTCTGTGGGATGTTATTTATAGTTGCTTTGAAGTTTTCAATGAGTTGAGATTCAATGTTATGAGTTATACATGTTTTGGGTTTTAGATGCTGTGGTTTAGATGTTATGAATTTAGATGTTATGGGTTTTCGATGTTTTCAAGTGGAACCATATAGATACATATGTATATAGATATATACTAACTCCAAGATCACACAACAGCTAAGAAAGGGCAAACATCTCAATCACTGCCATACTGCAATCTCACAAAAACACCTTCTGCCGCTGATCAATATTGTGGCTAGTCGATATTTTGGCTGTTCGATGTTGTGATGTTCTAGTCTTGATTATGTGACCATGTTTTGGCATTCTGAGGCAGACCCTATTAAACAACTGCAGAATGACATGTCAAGCAGAACATGCAGTTGTTACAGCAGTGTTACAACATGTCTACAACAGTCTACTTGGTTGCTAGCAACACCAAACAGTTAATAAAACAGTTAATCCTAACTGCTCTTGATATATGGTTCTTTAAATGTTGTTGTGTTAAAGTAACATAGTATTAAGACAGTCTAAGCAAGCAAGTAAACAAGCAAACAATATGTACAGTGCAAATATATGTCAAGCTTAACAACAATGAGAGATTGTTGCAAGAAGCATGTTAATACAGTTTGTATTAAAATATCCCATGTAGAGTTTACAGAGGAAAAACATATTTTTCTGTAAGTAGTAATATGAAAACTGTTTAATAATCACAAACAAAAATATTTAATGAGTAAATCAACAACATAAGTAAAAACAGAAATGAGAGAATATAATTTGTACAATAAGTTGAAAATAGCATACAATCGTAAGTTATTAATAGTGCCCCCATTGCTAGTTTGAGCTCTCCAGGTAAGCAGGCAAAAATTTACTTTGAGTACAGTTACTCGGAGCAGAAGAGCACACCGGAAGGCAATGAAACTCCATCCGAGAGAGTGGGGAGAAATGGGTCTGGGGAGCTACGCTAAACACTCTGCTTAGTGGGATGGTCAGTATGGAGCCTGTTTGTGTTTTTGGATGTTGTAGGATCATATCCTGGACATCAGTACATACTTCTTGCATGCTTTTGTGGCCAGGATGCACTAAGGATGTTGCTTGGTGATTCTGTAGCTTTCTGTTTATACATTGTTCTCTTCAGCACCAGAGGTGTGACTTGAGACATCATACCCCTGGTGGCTGTTCACACTGGTTGGTAGTGGTGAGATTCAAAATCCATCCATCTGTAATCTAATCTCTTTACTTTGGTGGCAGTACTGAGACAATGAATTGGACTTATCCTATAAAGCAATTTTGCCACAAGTGGTGTGTGTTCTCTTAAAGCCACAAGCTAAATATACTGAGGTATAGAATGCATGACAGTAATTTTATTTGCCTCACAGTAAGACGCTGTCCGGTTAGATTCTCAGCTAGAGCGTCTTCTGCGTGGAGGCATGCATGAATGGGCGTACCTTCATTGAAGGTTGTGTGTCAGGCCTGGCAAGCCGGTATGTAAAAATCAACTGCCAATCATTAGCAGACCGGAGTTCTGCTGTGGCGACCCCTAACCGGGAAAAGCCGACAGACACAAATTTAGAACTGTTTTAGAGGCAGAATGAGCTCTGAAGAATATGCCAAGATATCAGTGTCTCAACTGACTAAAGCAGAACATGACAGCAATCCTGTATTCAAGCTGGGATGCAGCCTTTAAAATGGAAGACAATCTTGAAGGTGTTATGAGTATTCAGTATGCAGGAAAAAGAGCATTACAAACTATCATAACTCAAAACCCATCTGGAATTACAGTGGCTGGTACTATAGATGAAATGTCTGGAACTTGATCCAGTTGACAGAATGAAGCAGCTGGAGAGACAAAGGAAGTAAAAGCAAGCCAAATAAACAGAGAAAATCAAGACCCACTACATAAAAGGAAATGCTGTTTTTTTGTCAGAGATACAGGAGTACTGAGGCATAGGAAAGCCATCCCCTAGATGCCACAGCAGGTAGCAAATTATTTCTACAGTACAGCCAGGATGATAACTCTGACAGTTTCATTTGGGCATGTGAAAATGTATTTATTTATTTATTTTATTTTATTTTATTTTACATTTGTTGACCGGGCTAGTCTAACTGGATATATTTCCATTTTCAGTAGAGGCCCGGGGAGAAAAGCTCCAACATAGTATAAACAGTATTATGCAATTATATAACAAAAACAAGTACAAGTACAAAAAAAAATAATAAGAGGTATATACAATCAAAAGAAGGCATACTCAAAGTAAAAATACAAGTAGGTCAATAATATAACAGTTGTGAGATTGTTTGATAAGCGAGATACACTATAGTTCATTGTTGGTTAACATAAACACTTGTGGTTATAAGTTTTCGGAGACCAGATATTAGCATACAGAGGGGTATATAGAGTGAGACGTAGAACCATAGGCAGTAAAAAGAAAAAAGGAAAGGTGGTTAATTAATTAATTAATGGAGAGACAAAATATATGTAATCAACATCAAACTGAGCAGGGACACTGGGTGAGATTTTTAATTCCTCTGCTCATTAGTAAAGCAATGCATGCTGAAATAATGTGAATGATGTTGATTTCTTGAATTACTCTAAAGTTAAATTGTGCTTATTTGAATGTTTTAAACTGACTTCTGAAGCATATAGAAAGAAACTCACAGAACACAGAAGAATAGCAGATGACAATGGAAGTGATTATACTGCAGAAGTGAGCACAGGTGGCTGAGCAGTTGCTAAGTCACCATATTTGAAAGCAAGCAGACATTTTGGTGAGGGAGCAAACACTCAGTACAGTGCATGGGAATGCAAGACTGGCAGACCTGGAGTTTAACACTGCTGAAGATATAGGAAGGAAAGGGTACAGCTATCTACCTAACAGTTCAAAATTGCTCAAGAAGGGGGTGCCAGAACTATTCATAGGTAGACGGGAACACTGGGGCAGCCTAAGCCATCACAGCATTCCACAGGCAAAACTGGAAGTTGCCACTTCTGGTTCACACCTTGGTTCTGGGGTTAAATGTTTTAGGTGTAAATAAAGTGGGCATGTATGATGCCAATATCCCCTGAGGCAAGGTGATGAACCAAAGCTACAGGAGGCAGCAAGTAGGAATAACACTGCAATAGTGGCGGGCTGTCTGGAGACAACCACTGCATTGGACTACCACAATGGTCTGTATCTTATCTTGGTGGAGGGGAAAGAGACCATTGCCAGAAGAGATACAGGATCAATATAACTACTGTCAGGCCTATAGCAGTTAAAAGGGAGCAACACTACAGTGAGGGCCATGGGTGGAATATCTTTTTAAGTACCACTGGCCAGAGCTTTTCTGGACTGGGAAGGAGGGCAAAGGAACATGTAGGTGGCAGTGTTTGATGATATCCCAGAGGTGATATAACAGGAAGTGATTTTGGTAATGCAGTATCTTGTGTACATGTTTTTAAACAGAGACAGGCATGGAGGCAAGTACATGGAGAAGGCTGCAGGGGGACTCTTAGCCAGTAACCCAAAATCCAAATGAAGCTGGTGATATGACCATCTCAGGAGGGGTATAATTAGTAGCAGTGAAGCTGAGTTTGAGCCACAGCTACTGAAAGTTACTGGGCCTCCCTGGAAAGTGTTACTTCAAAGGGGAATAGTTAAGTGATAGTACCAAGCCTGAATTTGAGGCACTTATGTAAAAAGACACCAGACTTCTTTTTCATGGGAAATCCAGGGAGAGTCACTAAGACAGAAATGAGACAGATTCAAAACTCAAGAGAAGTAGCCAAGGAGGACCCTGATCCTCAATGGCAGTGTGAAGTCCATATACTGGGACTGAGAGTTACTGTATAGCAAATGAACTCCTGAAGGAGGGCTAGAGGAACAAGTTATACAGCAGTTTGTAGTACCAAGAGTTTACCAATGGGCACTTCAGGCCACAGCCCATGAGATTCCTCCTTTCAAGTCATGTGGAACAAAGCATACAAAAAGAAGTCTTATGCAGAATGTTTATTGGCCAGGTATTGCATAAGATACGAGGGACTAATGCAAAGCACATGTGAAAAATGCCAGAGGGCTGGCAAGGTGGGAGATAAAGCTAAAATTGCTTTGATGCTTTTGTCTATTATTGAGGAACCATTTCAGAGAACACCTATGAACACTGTGGGCTATCTTAGTACTCCAATCTCCACAAATGGTGGTGGACTATGCTACTAGATATCCTGTAGTAGTAGTTTGGTACTCTACTAAGGCAGAGAAGATGCAAATGTTCCATTAGAAATTTTTAACAGAGTAGATTTCTCAAGAAAATACTGACAGAGGTGTCAATTCTATGTCAGACCTGATGGCTTTTTTGTGGGGTTCAAGCATTTGAAGACTACTCCTATCATCTGTAGAACTATGGTCTGATGGAGAAGTCAAATTTAATACTAAAAGTCATGTTGACTGCATTCACAGACCAGTTGAAATATAAGAGATACAGGTACTCTTTGCATACAAAAAAGTGCTCCAGGAATCCATAGGATTCTCACACAGTGAAACTCTATATGGCCATAGGGTGAGTGGGCTATTGGAATTAATGTGGGAAAAGTGAGGCTCATGGAGATGGTGCAAGAGCATAAGCACAACAGCAGCAAAAAGTCTGGTATGACAGGATAGCTAGGGTCTCTCGATATAATGCTGTTCAGAAAGTGATGGTGTTTATTCGTGTTAGACATAATAAACTGCAGGCAGAATGGGTGGGTCCTTTCACCACAATGAGAAAGGCAAGTGATATTAACTATATATTACAGTTGGCAGGCAGAAGACAGAAATATGAACTGTACCATGTTAACACAAAGCCCTACTGTGATAGAGGAATACTAATGCTCAATATTTGCAGTATATTACAGGAGTAAACACATGGGGAATCTTGTGATAGACCTTCAGTAATGCTCGGTCTGACATCTTAATGGATGAGGCAGCCCTTTCATATCAGCCATCTCCTATCAGTAAAGAGATCCAGTCATTACTGCAAGAGTTTGGAGACATGTTTACTGGTAAGTCAGGGTGTATCCACCTGGCAGAGCAGCATGAGCACACAGAAACCCAGTGGCCCATGAAACAAGCTACCTACAGGGTGCCTGAGCAGGTTAATCATGCCGTTAGATATGAATTGCAGGAGATGTTGGCTGGGGAGTGGGGTGCTAATCAAGGACTCCAAACAGTGCCTGGCCCTCCATAGTGGTACTGGTGCCAAAAAGGATGGCAGCACCAGGTTCTGTCCAGACCACAGGAAAATGAATAGTCATATGCAGTCAGATGGCATCCCAGGACAGGTGCCTTAAAGCAACTAGGTAGGGCTAGGTATCTAATTAATATTCACCTAAGAGTTACTGACAGGTATTCCGGTCATCTGCAGCAATGGAAAGGTCAGCTTTTGTGACCTCTTTTGGGTTAAATAAATTCACTGAGATGTCCTTTGGAATGAAGAATGCCCCAATAACCTTCTAACAGTTGGTAGAGCACATACTAGCAGGAACTGTGAAAAAGAAGTTATGTACCTACCATAACATTCCATGTGAATTGTCCATCTCACCTTCATTCTTTACTGATGGGGTTCAGAACCGATCCTCGGTTCTAACTCGGCTGAATACTAAAGCCAGAGATCTTCAACCAGCTCATGGCTAACTCCCTATCCCATGATACACTGGTCCTTTCCCCAGATCTTGTTTGTTGCAGATAATTGTTGTGTGTCTATTCCCAATGAGCCTTAATAGTTATAAGTACACTAGAAAAAGGTCAAAGAATAATAAAAATACCAACTATCAGGTTTTTGATCCTCAAGAAGCCTGGATGGGGGTAGGAGGGGTGGACGTAAGAATGAAGGTGAGATGGACAACTCACATGGAGCATTATTGTAGGTACATAACTTCTTTATGTGACGTTGTCCTATCTCGCCTTCATTCTTTACTGATGGGATAGCATCCCTAGCACCATCTTCTTGGGTGGCTCATGGGAGTATATTCTTCAGGACAGTGGAACCAAAGGAAGTCCTGTCCCTGGAGGCCATATCAACTTTGTAATGAGTGATAAAGGTATGAGGCTTTGACCAAGTGGCAGCTGAGCAAATTGCGTCTATAGGTAATTTGGCAGAAAAAGCTGAGGAAATGGAGACAGCCCTAGTAGAGTGAGCTTTATTTTGTTTGTTAATGGTTTGTTGACTGAATTGTACGTAAAGGAAATGCAATCTGATAACCATTTGGACAAAGTGGTCTTTGCTACAGGAGCACCTTTTTTGAAATCTGAAAAGGAGACAAAAAGTTGATCAGTTTTTCTGAATTATTTTGATGTTCATCGTGTTACACTGCTGCAGTCATTACACTTGGGTTATCCTGCCGTCAGGCGGTCCTGCAGTCGGCCAGAGTTCCAAAGTCTTGGTCCAGCGTCAGTTGCTGTCGCTTCTTCCCTGACGTCAGTGCGCCAGGGGTATATAAGATGCATCCGACGCCATTTTCTTCAGTCTTTCTTGCTACGCGGTGCCCGAAGCAGAAGCAGTCCGCAAGTGCCGGTCGGCCGACTCCTGAGATTTTCGAATTCGAATTTCAGACCGAAGTTTTCAATAAGGCTAAGTACCCCGTTGGGGAAACTTTATTCTTGCCTCAGACCGATGTCAGAAAAAGTTAATAATTGTATTTCTTGTGGGAAGCAAATACCTCATAAGGACTTCCACTCTTACTGTATTCCATGCCTAGGCCCTGAACACGACGTCACTAGTTGTCGGTTTTGTGCTAGATTTAACAAACGCACTATAAAAAGACGTTTTGATTTTGCTTTGCACTACTTTGGCCGAAGGTTCAATTATACTATGCCGTCGGATCAACCGACGACCGCAATTCCGAAAAAACGCAAAGACAAGGATAAAGACAGGCATCCGAGGTCCAAAACCGACGACAAAACCTCTTCTAGGCCAGTCGCCGGTTCGCCAGTTCTCAGTGAGGCGCTTTTGCAGCCCCTGACACCCGCTACCTCAGAGCCACAGGCCGCCTCCGACTCCCACGTGGAGACAACTAGGCCTCTGGAAACTCAAGGTATTGGGCCTACGGAAACTAATGCCTCAGATGGGTCCAGAGCCGCTGAGCAGGCATCGGCTTCTGAGGGTGTTTTCAGACCTTCACAACTTACCATTAAAGCAACAGCCAAGACAAAAGTACCATTAAAGACAAAGAAGCAAGTACAGCATTCTCCTGGACAGTCCTCCATGCCTAAGAAACAGATGCTTAAAATGGCCGAAGACCTCATTACTCTAATCAGGGGTTCCCATCCCCCTCCTGAGAAAAGGCCTAGGCAGGATACAGACTATGATTCCTCTGATCAGGTTTCCATTTCCTCTGATTCCTCTTCAGACCAGGGATACTCTCTACCCCCTATGAGGACTCTGATGCTGAAGAATCTATCCCTTCAGCCTCTCCTCCTGAAGATTATTCTTTTGGGGAAACTTTACATACCATGAGGGGGCATTTCCATTGGGAAAGTCAGGATTATTCAGAATCCAAGAAAAGGCTCAGGGATTTCCTTTTATTGCCTCAGCACAGGCCCCTGGCTATTCCGCCTGGGCTAGATATTGTGGATGATGTGTTCTCTGAATCCAGCTTATCTCCTGATTCTTTGCCCCCTGCACCAGCCAAGCCAGATAGGTATTATAGAGTCCCTGACTCTCACGAGTTTCTTTATAAAAACCCTTCTGCTGATCCAGAAACTATTTCCCAGGGTCCAAAAGGGGTTAAGGCTTCCATTGCAAAAAATCCCGTACCCTCTGACAGAGATTCCAGAGCTTTGGATAGATGGGGGAAGAAAGTTTACACTTCTGCAACTTTAGCAGTAAGGGCTTTAAATTGCCAGTTTCACATGCTTAAGTACCAACAATATTTAATGGCTCAGTTAAAACACAAAATGCTTGCAAGCTCAGAAGCTCCTGACTGTAAAGAAATGCAGGATTTATTGCATGCAGTTGAACAGGTGGGAAAACATACTCTGTAATGTGGTTCTGATTCTTTAGAGGCCTCTTGTAGAGCCGCAGTTACAGGTTCTGTGATTCGAAGACATGCTTGGTTAAAAGAACAGAGTTTACCTGATCATGTTAAGTTAAAATTATTGGATGCTCCTTTACAGCATGATACCTTGTTTGGTGTTAAGGCAGAAGAGGTGTTAAAGAAAATGGAGGATAAAGCTAAATCTATGCAAACAGTCAAGGATTTCTTACAGGTATAGCCACCTCGATTTAGCAGAAACTGGCCAACAAAGAACTGGTCCTTTCCAGTGTCAAACAGGCCACAGAGAGGCAGATACAGATGCGCAAGAGGCAGATCTCAACCCCAAGGCTCTAACAGACAATGACAGTGGGGCACCTCAACCCCAAAAGGAGGTGAGGACAAGTCTCAACCTTAACAGGAAACAGTCCCAATGACTTCCCCCTTCGTACGCCAAGCACTTCCCTTTTGGCAGCCCCCTTAGGGGGAAAACTAGCACTTTTATTCTCAAAACTGGCAAACAATCACCCAAGACAAATGGGTTCTGAATATTGTGTCTCAAGGTTACAGGTTCCACTTTAATACTTTACCGAGGCTAAAAGGAATGCCAGACCTGCCACAGAATCAATGGGCAGAGGCACAAAAACAAATTTCAGCCCTCATGGACATGAGAGCTATTCAAAAAGTACCACAACAGGAACAAGGACAAGGATTTTACTCAAGACTCTTCCTGGTCCCCAGAAAGGACAAGGCCTGGAGGCCCATACTAGACCTTTCAATTCTAAATACTTACCTGGATATTCCGAAATTCAAAATGTTGACATTACAGCAGCTTCTACCCATGCTGGGCAAGAAGGCTTGGCTTGTTACTCTGGACTTCTAAGAGGCATACCTGCATGTCCCCATCAGACAAAATTGCAGAAGATACATCAGATTCAAAGCTGGTACAATGCACTACCAATTCTCTGCACTGCCCTTTGGCTTATCTACTGCGCCCAGGGTCTTTACAAAGTGCCTGGCACCAGTAATTGCATTTTGCAGATAAAAAGGAATCCAAATATATCCATACCTGGATGACTGCCTCATTCAAGCAGAGACAAAGGACATTCTTCTACAGCATCTGGCATTTGTAAAAAGGTTGCTAATTTCTCTAGGGTACACAGTAAACGAAAAGAAGTCAAAACTAGTGCCTTCACAACAGATTATATTCCTGGGTGCCAGCTTAAATACAACGGCCCAGATGGCTTATCTCACGCCAGACAAACAAATTCAATTAACTCAATATTTTCAATTACTGGCAAAAAAGTCCCATCTCCCTGCAAGAAAAATTCTGCAGGCCCTGAGATTCATGGCATCCTGCATACTACTAATACCATATGCCAGACTGCATATGAGGAAATTACAATGATACCTAAAAAGTGTTTGGACTCAACACTCTCACAGTTTAGAAGCAGTAATACCAATGATTCCCTGCCTACAACAGGAGTTTCGATGGTGGGCACAGGCATGTCACCTAAACAAGGGTCAGCCTTTTACCCTACCCACAGCCAGGCAGACTCTAACAACAGATGCTTCGGATTACGCCTGGGGAGCACACATGCAGGAAAATGCATTCAGGGCAAGTGGACCACAGACCAGATGCATCTTCACATCAATCAAAAAGAGATGTTGGCTGTTCAAAATGCCCTAACAGCTTTCAAGGACCTTCTGCATCTAGGACAATTATTATTAAAGACAGACAACACCACAGTGATGTGGTACATAAACAAGCAAGGGGGCACTCATTCTTATCCCCTATGCAGGCAAGCCATGACCTTGTGGAACACAGCTCTAATGTATCAAGTTCATCTGCAAGCACAATTCCTGCCAGGAAAGAAAAATACTCTGGCAGACGATCTAAGCAGAAATATCATGAACCCTCACGGATGGAAATTGAATCCACAAATCTTCAGCATGGTAACGCAAAAATGGGGATGCCCAGACATAGATCTTTTTGCCTCCCCACTGAATTACCAACTACAAAAATTCTGCACAAGGACTTATCACACACAAGCATAGAAAGTGGATGCTCTCTCGTTCAGCTGGAAAAGCTTAAAAGTTTATGCCTTCCCACCACTGCCTCTCCTTTCAAAGGTACTCCTAAAAGCCAGACAAGAAAAACCACAAATGATCCTGATTGCTCCAGACTGGCCACGTCAGCACTGGTACCCAATCTTAAAGAACTTAGCTCAAGGCCCAATTTGCCTCAAATTCCACACCTTCTGACTCAACAAAACAATCAGATCCTGCACGGCCAGCTCAAAACCCTAAACCTGGCTGCATGGCAGATTCATAAGTCAAACAGGCAACACCTCTCTCTAAAGTTGTTATGGATGTTATTTTGGAAGCCAGGAGGCCTAGCACCAGGAAAGCTTACTGAGAAAAATGGAAGAGATTCTGCGCCTGGAACCAGGCTCAAAGCCTTGACTCTCTTGTCCCAAACATTCCTCAGATTTTACAATACTTAACTGAGATGCTGGACAAAGGCCTATCCTTCTCATCAATTAAGATCCACGCCTCTGCCATTTCAGAACATTACAACATGGATCCTCCTTTATTCTCTCATCCCTTGCTAAAGCAGTACCTCAGAGGGGCTAGAAACATAAGACCACCAAGGAGAGCACCAACACCAACTTGGGACCTCAATTTCATTTTGGAAAAACTGACCCTGCCACCTTTTGAGCCAGCCAATACAGCTGATCTAAAACTTTTATCATGGAAAACAGCTCTGCTCCTGGCAGTAACTGCAGCACAAAGAGTCTTAGAGCTACAGGCATTAATGGCAGTGGAACCTTTTATAATTTTTCATCAGGACAGGGTTTCTTTAAGGACAAACCCTACCTTTATGCCAAAGGTGGTATCTAGTGTGGCTCTTAACCAAACCATCCATTTGCCAACTTTTTATCCAAACCCCCAGAATAAAGGGGAGAAACGTGTGCACTCTTTGGACATACACAGGCAGCTATGCTTCTACTTGGACAAAACAAAAGCTTTCAGGAAATCTGAGCAACTGTTTGTAGCATATGCTGCAGGATCACAAGACAAGGCTATCTCAAAGCAGACTATATCCAAATGGATAGGGCACTGTATTCATTACTGCTACACACAGCATGGAAAATCAGTCCCTAATAACATTAGGCCACATTCCACCAGGGCAACAGCCACTTCAACAGCCTTTCTCAGAGGAGTACCTACCAAGGAAATTTTGGAGGCTGCAACTTGGAGTTCAGTGCACACCTTTACCAAGCATTACCACTTGCCTCTTTACTCTAAATCCAGAGCAGGATTTGCTACTGCAGCTCTGCAGGGCCTCATAGCCAATCCTAACTCTTTATAGACCAGCCACCCAACCTTAGCTTTGGGATTCTACCCAAGTGTAATGACTGCAGCAGTGTAACACGATGAACATAGTACAGTTTTGTACCTACCATAAATGTATATGTTCGAGTGTTCACACTGCTGCAGTCCAGGTTACCCTCCCTCCATCCCCTGTGAACTAGCTAGACTTATCTATACCATTCTATCCTATACAACCTGTGGTGTATTTGCTTGTAACTGAAGGTATTGTTTTTATTTTATATGTATATTTTTTATTAGCAATATGTATTGCCTACCTACTTGGGGGCACCTGACATCTGGGGCAAGAAAAACTGAAGAAAATGGTGTCGGATGCATCTTATATACCCCTGGCGCACTGACATCAGGGAAGAAGCGACAGCAACCGACGCCGGACCAAGACTTTGTAACTCTGGCCGACTGCGGGACCGCCTGACGGCAGGATAACCCAAGTGTAATGACTGCAGCAGTGTGAACACTCGAACATCTACATTTATGGTAGGTACAAAACTGTACTTTCTGTGTAAATAGAATCGAAGTTCTCTATGAACATTAAGTTGGTGTAGCATGTATTCTGCCTTATTGCCATACTTGGGGAAATACACCGGTAATTTGATGGATGATTCAGGTTCATTTCTGAACACATTTTAGGTAAAAAGGAAGGATTTGTATAGAGAGATACTCTGTCCTTGTGAAATTAAATATATGGAGGTTTTATGGATGTAACTCTGAAACCCTCATAGCAGAGGTTATAGCCATTAGAAAAATGGTTTTCCATGTCAAGTATTTAAGGTCACATGAAGACGATGGTTCAAAAGGGGGAAGAATTATCCTTGACAGCACAAAATTTAGATTCCATGATGTAAGAGGGGTTTTAATGGGTGGTCTCAAATGGATAGTTCCTCTGAGAAAGGCTTTCAAAAATCTGTGAGACATAACATTTGGTACTTCATCACCAAAATGAAAATTTGAAATTGCTGCTAACTGAACTCGATTTGTCATGGCAGCTGCTTCTTCATTAAATAGCTTTGTCAAAAATTCCAATATAGCTGATATAGTTGCTGAATAAGGGTCAATATGATTCTGTAATGCCCATTTTGAGAATCTTTTCCATTTACTGAGGTATACCTTTCTAGTAGATTTTTTTGTGAGAAGATATCAGAATGTGTTGTGCTGCAGCAGAAAGGTTCTGTAGCCTGGCTATATTTGGAAATAGATCAGCCAAGCTGTCAATTTGAGGGTCTGAAGGGATGGATGAAGAGCCCCTGATGAATGAATCAGAAGGTCTGGTATTGCCCCATTTGCGGAATATCATTTCCACCATTTTTTTCTTCAGGGACCACTCCTGAGGCAATAGAATTGTCCTTCTTAGTTTGTCTGCTATCACGCTGGATCTCCCCAGGATATGCATTGCTATCAGAAAGCGCTGGGAAGAGATTTCCCACTGCCATACTCTCAAGGCCTCTCGACGTAGGTGGTAAGATTTGGTTCCTTCTTGTTTATGTACCACACTACTCACATGTTGTCTGTCTGGACTGCAATAGTCCCTAGAGGGAGAGAGTCTTGAAAGGACTGCAATGCTAGAAGCACCACTCTCATCTCTAGGACATTGAAATGCAAGTGGGCCTAGTGATCCTTCCATGTGCCTTGGGCTGTTCTTCCCTGATAATCCCCCCCCCCAATCAGGGAAGTGTCCGTGGTCAGTATGGCTACAGAGGGAGGTAGAACGAATGGACAGCCTATTGTCACTCGATCTGATGTTAGCCAGCATTGTAGGTCTTTTCTACAGGAATTCGTGATAACTATTTGATGTGACATTGGAAGTTCTTGAAAGGTCCACTGAGTGAAAAGGGGCCATTGTAGTATCCTCATGTGCATTGACCCAGTGGGACTGCAATGATAGTTGCTGCCATTGTTCCCAGCAACTTGAGAACCAAAGCTGGGGATTTTGTTTTGGAAAGGAAGGCCAGAATTGTTGTCTTAGAGCATAAACACTGTCTGATGGGAGTTTCAATGTCATTGTGGTGGTGTCTAGATCTGCTCCTATAAAAACGGTATGTTGCTATGGCAATAAGGCAGATTTTTCTAAGTTTATGGTAATCCCCAACTGGCAGCACAGGTTCAGTGTGGTGTCTCTCACTTGGATGAGTTGATGCCTGGTGGTGGCGGTTAGGAGCCAGTCGTCTAGGTATGGAAACACCCAGAATCCTAAACATCTCAGGTGAGCCATGACTACTACCATGCATTTGGTGAACACTCTGGGGTCTGTACTGAGACCAAAGGGCAGAGCCCAAAACTGATAGTGACTGGCTCCCAGCCGAAAGTGCAGATGATCTCTGGATGGCCTGTCCATTTTTATATCGTAGTACGCATCTTGGAGATCTATTGTCTTTTCCAAGAAAAGGAAGTATCGACTGCAGAGTAACCATCCAGAACTTTGTCTTTTTTACAGATTTGTTTAGTTTGCCTAGATCCAGAATGGGCCTCTAGTCCCCTGTCTTCTTTGGAACTAAAAAGAACCTTGAGCAAGTTCCGGATCCTATTTGGTCTGCGGGGACAGGTTAGAGGATTCTTTTTTGTAGCAATTTTTGAATTTCTATTGTTGCTTGTCTCCTGTGACTGGGTGAAACATCCGGAATTCTTTTTATCAAGGGAGGTGGGGCAGAAAAGGTTATAGAGTAACCTCTGAATATGATACTTTGTACCCAGTTGTCTTTTGTTATTTTTAGCCAGATGTCTGGCTATAAAGAAAAGCATCTCCACGGTCAGCACTGAAGCAGTCTGAGCTGCTGGAACCAAAGATACTGGAATAGGTCTCGGTGCCAACGGCTCCACCACCATCAGCGCCAAGCATTCTGGCTCCGAAGCTTAGAGTCAGATTGGAGGAGGAAAGGTTGTGGGTGGAGTGGGAATAGTCAGATCCGAGGCCCGAAGGGTAAGCTCTGACAAAAGTTTGGCCAATGCCGGTGTCTTCAAAAGCCTCTGCACCATACGATCCACATCAAAATCTGATAAGCTTCTCGAGGACTGAGAAGAGGGCGCTGGTGAGGCTGTGGACTGTAGTATTGGAGATTTTAAGGTAGGAGATACCGGCTCTAACTCAGGGGACTGGCTCCTAACTTGTAAGACTATTGGTTCTGAAGCTAGTGGAGCCAAGGTCAAAGATTTGTCTGATCTCATCAATTTAGAAGAGGATGGAGACTTCTCTATCATCTCCGAACCCTCAGATACAGTAGAAGAAGACTTTCTAGACTGTTTGTCAGGTTTTGATGAGGATGACTTGCTTTGGGAGCTTTGACCTTGTTCTAGATCCTGTTGAAAGGAAGACTTAAGCAAACCCCTCATTATGAGCTTGTTCTTCCTTTCCTGAAGGACCCTAGCACTAAAAGAATGGTATATAGGATATGTTTCTTGTAGGTGACGAGCACCTAAACAATACACACAATCTGTGTGCCCAACTGTGATGGACATCTTCTGTCCAAATTTGGGGCATTTCTTACATCCTGAAGGTTTGATTTCTTTCCCTTGTTTGGACATAATGCAGTATCAGTTACGGTAATAAATCTTTGTAACTAAAGTGTCAGTAACTCTCTAAGTAAAAACGAGTTATTGTAATATTTAGCCTACTGTTTTAAACAAATTCACTGCACACTGTAATAAAAAAGAAACACACACACGAACAAATAAGGCTTAACAGCAGATAACTCTCTAAGAAAAAAAGAGTTATTAAAGCCTATTAATATATTTAGTACTACTAAAGGGCACACAAGAAAAGAACAGAAAATCTTGACCGGAATCTCTGACTTTAAGCTACACTAATCAAAAACAGCAAACTTTACAACTACTAAATACACTGCAAACCTATTATGTTAAATTTTAAGGGGTATAGGGAGATCAAAAAGGCCTATAAATAGAGCCACATAATTATTAAGAAAAAACACACCAAACTAACAGCAGAAAGATAGCTAAAATGCGATTAACAAAGCTAAAGCACTAGAATATAATATATGTATGTAATTCCTAACAACAAAGCTATTTTTGACAGAAAAAAAGAAGACTTAGCCAGAGCTGGTGAATCACCCAATCTGTTTCAGAGGCAAATGAGATCTGGGGAAAGCACCAGTGCATCATGGGATATGGAGTTAGCCATGAGCTAGTTGAAGACTTCGAGCTTTAGTAATTGGCCAAATCAGAACCGAGGATCGGTTGCGAACCCCATCAGTAAAGAATGAAGGTGAGATAGGACAACTTCACATCTATGCTCTCACTTACATGGATAAATAACAATCTACATCCAGTCCTGACAAGAACATGTTTAACATGTTATAGAGGTGTTGGACAGACTAAAAAGGACTTGGTTAACTATTAAGACCAGTAACTGTTAAGTGAGGTTGGCTGAGGTGCCTTAATTGGGACATAGAAAGTTCTTTACCCTGTAACACTGTGTTTGTGATCCAAGGCTTCGTAGAAATGGACTTTCATTGAAGTCGTCTAAATATATCTGCATCTGTTTATACTTATCTGTATAAATATAAATATATATATATATATATATATATATATATATATATATATATATATATGGGTCTATATTACAATGTCGAACTAACATAAGTTCGAACGTTGTAATATTGAACCCAAAAGTCCGAAACCCAATAATAACAAAAACACATTACAGCGATTTTTCCCAGGGAAAAAAAAAAATCGCTGTTCTGTGACAAAAAAAAAAGTTAAACCTTAAACTTAAACTAAAGTGGGGGGGGGTGCCCCCACACCCCCTACTTAAATATACCAACTCCGAGATCGCATCACAGTGGAGGAAATAGCAAAGCCCCAAAAACGGCCCACCGATTTTTTTTCCCTGGGAAAAAAAATCAATGTGCCATGGCTTCACTATTTTTGGATTTCGGACTTTTGGGTTCGATATTACAACGTTCGAACTTATACAAGTTTGACGTTGTAATATAGACCTATATATATATATATATATATATATATATATATATATATATATATATATATGTGTGTGTATATACATACATATATATATATATATATATATATATATATATATATATGTGTGTATATACATACATATATATATATATATATATATATATATATATATATACGTTTACATAGATATAGATTAATATATGTACATATATGCCACTGTTTCCTGAATCAGAATGTAAAATAAATGTCAGTTGCACTTACGTCTTACAAAACCTAGAGCAGATATACAACGATATGCAATTTAATTTGCAATATATGTGTTTTCTGTACCATAATGAGAACCTTGATTTATGTAAAGAACAACAAAGTTATCTACATACCATAATACTAAATCTGTTTTGTCTGCTGTTTATCTCAACTTTTGGGTATTTGGATCTGACTGGATCTGCCAGCCAACAAGCTCCGAGGCTCTACCTCCTCTCCCATAATGCCCTGGTTACCTAAAGCTCATACCTAAAATACCCAAGCTAACAAATAATAGATAACTGGTCTGCTAGTTCTACCTGTATTCCTGACATAGGTCACAATTAGGAAGGGGGTTCAGGAGGATGGTTGAGATGAAGGGAATAAGACAACTAAGGTCTGAAGTTATAGTAAGTACATAACTTTTGTATCTGATGTTGTCTTTTCTGTCCCCCTCAACCTTTGGGACAAAGTCCCTAGTCATTCATCTGGGTGGTGTTAGTACTTTTTTTGTAAACAAACAGGTGATGGTATGCATATGTTACATTTGGGTCAACCCCCCTCAGCCCCCCCCCCCCCACTCAGCCATTCCAATGTCCCATTATTTGGCTATTTCTCCCCAGTTGCCATAAACACTGTTCAAAACTCTCAGTGCACATACTGCTTTCTGCTTTACATCTACAATGATTACAGATGTTTGGATTTAATTTAAAACGTTTATTTCAAATTTTCCAGCACAAACACTGACAGACGTTTGCTAAACAAAGCAATACAGTCTCACAATGAAAAACTTCTGTGACTTTGAAACTCACATTCATTGAAACAGCATTGAAACCCACATTCAAAGAAAATGCATCTGGCCAGTAGCAGATTAAGTTTACCTTTGGGCTGTTTTCAAATCATAGACCCCCTTGCACACATTTTTAGGACCATGCAAAATTTCTTTGATTCACCTTCCTGATTGTATTAAATTATAATATATAATAATTAAAGTATATCCCTTGTATAATACACCACTTGTTAGAGCGTGTTTTAAATTTATAGCCAGTAAGCAAAGAAACAAAACATATGAACCAATAATGCCAAAACTGCTCAATTCAGAACATTTCAACCATAAAAGGCCACTCAAACTTCTGTCATTACAACTCACCAATATCAGTCAATATGCACAGTCTCTGCAGAAGTAAAAGTCTTCTGAATAATGCCATATTAAAGGGATCTGACTGTAACTAATGAAAAGGTTGCTGCTAGTGAAAAACTTTATATTTAAGTATTTCATCTACAAATTCACTGCCTACTGCCCTTGAAGAATAAATTGCCTATGTTACATTAAAAATTGACAAGCTGGTAGTATTGCAATAGGGAATGGATGGCAAACTAAAACAGGTTTGTGGTTAGTAGGCATCTTATCCAAAGGAGGACTTACTCAGGACTGCAGCACCCCACCCTCTTAAAATCCAACACAGTATCAGCTATCCATCTACATGCTGTGGGAACAGAACCCACAGCCTTCTGCATCAAAACAAAAGCATACTACTTGCTGTGCTACTAACACTGCTTTAAAACTCTCAACACACAACAGTGATGCCATTTGCTAAACAAAGCAGTTGCATATTTTGGGTAGAGGATTCAGGCTCTTGTTTCCTGTAGCTAAGGTACAGGGCTTGAGCCTAAGCAAATTACTAACCACCTGCTAACCTTAACTAGGGCATTTCACTGTCTCATACACACACACCTCAACCTTTTAATGCAAGACATCTGGACAAAGTCTAAAATAAATAGGAACAGATTATAAATATTTCTCTCATGAACTTAGAAAATTGCTAGAATAACAGGATTTGTGTTAGTACGTATTTTTCTAAAGGATATGAAGGCTATACCTCAAATATCTGTCATTATTTAGCAACTTCAGTCTTTTTAGGAGGGAAAAACAAAAACATGGGGCAAAAATCTGGAAATTCTGCAAAACCTGGGAATTTGAGGTGTATGCTACCTATCTCTTACGCGCGCACATACACACACACACACACACACACACACACACACACACACACACACACACACACACACACACACACACACACACACCATATCTCTCAACCTCTTAGCACAAGAAGTCTGGGAAAAACCTGCCATAATGTGGGGACAAAGGTCCAAAACTAGGAACACATTTTAAATATTGTTCTTATAAATTCAGAAAGTTGCTAGAATAACAGGATTTGTGTTAGAATGCATTTTCTAAATTATATGAAGTCTGAAACTAAATTCAAATGCATGCCATTAGTTAGTAACTTTAATCCTTAGATCAGCCAGGTGATTTTTCAAAAGAAAAGATGATCTTTATGAGGGAAAGACCAAAAATATAAGGCAAAATCTGGACATTCTATGAAAATCTGTACAGATGAGAGGTATTACACACACATACACCCCTAACTCCCTCTTAGACCATCCCTCATATCTCTCAACCTTTTAGAGCAAGAAATATGGACAAAGACATACATAATGGGGGGACAAATGAACAAAAATAGAGACACCTTTTGAATATTACTCTCGCAAACTTAGAAAGTTGATAGAACAACAAGTTTTGCATTAGTATGAACGTTCTGAAGGATATGAAGTCTAAAGCTCAAATGTCTGCCATTATTTGCTGTCTTAATCCTCACTGATTTGCAGGGGATTGCCAGAAAAACACAGTTTTATGAGAAACAGACCATGGATGTGAGACTAAAATCTTGACATTCTGTGAAAATCTGGACATTTCACTCACTCGCACACACACACACACACACCTACCTACTTCTTATACACAAACACACAAACAGACCTACCTATTTCTTATACACACACACACACACACACACACACACACACACACAGATACACACACACCTTTTTGTCTATTTCTTGCACACACACACACACACACACACACACACACACACACACACACACACACACACGCTCTTAAAAAATTAAACACACATGCACACCTACCACTCACTTGTCTGGTTGTGGTCCACAGTCCAAACATATTCAGGAATTCAAATGCCGTGCGTGTGGACTAGGAAGATATAAATGATCGGTCGTACATCGCACAGAAGCAGAAGGTCTTCTACATCTGTGCAACCCAAAGCAAAGGGCATTCTTAAAGAAGAATGCCCTTAAAAAAAGAACTTTTTTTTTTTTTTAAAGAAACAGGGCAGTAGAGGTGCCGGTATGCCGTACTGGCCCCAAAAAAGCTCTGGTCTTAGGAGACAACATTACACAGAATGATGGAACTGAAGGCTAATCTGGAACAAGACTGGATTTTCAACTTGTAGTGAGTAATACATATGTGAGTAGAAGCCCACATGGCTGCCCTACAAATATCATCCAGAGAGCTGCACCCAAAAAAAACATGTTGAAGTAAATACTACTCTTGTGAAATGGCCCTTAGGTCCAAAGGCCAAGGAAATATATTTAGAAGAGTACACAAAATATATACAGTCAGTTAGCTATCTGGACAAAGTAATTTTTGAAACTGGTTGAACAAATTTTGTCTTAGAGAAGAACAGGAAAAGCTGATTAGATTTCCTAGAGTGTTTTATTCTGTCCAAATAAAATCTTAATTGATGATGGACATCAAGACAGTGAAGGATGTATTCTCCTTTGTTACTGAAGTTAGGAAAGAAAACAAGTAACTCAATGGACTTGTTTAGAGAGGACTCGAAGGCCACTTTAGGATGACAGGAGGGATTAGTTCTCAATAAAACTCAGTCCTTATTGAAAATGAGGTAAATATGTCATCAGGACAAAGCCAGTAACTCAGAAACTCTTCTAGCCAAGGTAATTGCTATGTGAAAGGGAGTTTTCCTGTAATAAAAATTTTAGATCGGCTGTAGCTGCAGGTACAAAAAAGATCGGTCAGGGACTGAAGAAGAAAAGGTAGATTCCAAGGAGGGAATGGATCTCTTATGAGAGGTGTAAGCCAAAAGGTTCCTTTTAGAAAAGCCTTAGATAACTTCAAGTATGCATTGGATGAGAGATTCTAACCTACATGAAAACTGGAAATAGCTGCCAACTAAACTTTAATAGTAGAATAACTGAGGCCCGTATGAAATAGCCCAGCTACAAAATCTAAAATGGTCTGTATTGAGACGAAAAAAGGATCTATACTCATGGAAGAAACCCAAACAGAAAAATGTTTCCATTTGTTAGCAAGGGCTTTTCTTGCAGATGGCTTTTGAGAGAAAGATAAAATATGAAGTACTCATTTAGGCAGCTTGGGATCTCTAGTCATCATTAAAATTGAAGTAACCAGGTGATCACTCAAAATTCCAGGTCTGGGTGAGGCTGACCTGAGAGATAAGATATTAGATCTGGAATTATGTCCAGAATCCAGGGGTGGGTGATGTAGAGGAGTCCACAGGAAGGGAAACAAAACTTGTCTGGGCCAGAAGGGAGTTATGAAGATTACTGCTGCTCTGCAATGGGCTGTTTTCTGAAATAATTTGATTATCAAGGGTATTGGGAGATAAGCATACAGGAGACCCAGGGGCTAAACATTAGAAGAGCATCCCTTGTTGACTATCCTTGTGAAGAAATGAGGGCAAAGACGGTGCTACACTTGGTTTTGAAGGAATTGCAAAAAGACTGCAGCATGTGGTCCCCAGCGGTAGAAAGTTTTGTCAGCTACTGTTGGACTGACAGACCAATTGTGAGGTGCCAGAATGCTCCTGCTCAAACTGTCTGCTAGGATGCTGGATCTCCACATGATGTGGGTTGCTATCAGAAAGCACCCAAACCCCCACCCTCATGGTTTCTCAACTGAGTAAGTAAGAAGAGGTCCCCCAATGGGTTCCAGTAGCACACTACAGTGGTGTTGTCGGACTAAATCATAATCACACCCTTGGAGAAATTATACTGGAATACCTGCAAAGCTATGAGATCTGCTCAAATTTCCAAGATGTTGATGTGTAAGTGACCCTCTGACTGACACTAGGTACACCCAAGGAAAGAAGCATCTGCAGTTACCACAGCCTTGGGTAATGGGAGAACAAACAGAGAGCCTGTGGATACCAGAGAAGAGGCAGTCCAGCAATGAATGCGTTGTCATGTCATGTTGGTGAAGCAAAACAGATATGACATCAGATGGATGTAAATTGACCACTGGGAGGACAGGGTCCATCGTGAAGAATCCTAATGCAGTACATTGCCAGAAGAACAGGACAGGTAGCAGCAGCCATATGTCTAAGAATACACTGAATGATAACAGCAGGACATCTTGGGATCCGAAGTATCTGATTGGCAAGTGTTTGAAGAGCAAACACCCTTAAGGGGGGAAGTTTTGCTATTTGATTGGTTGTGTCCAGATGGCACCCAATAAGTTCTAGACACTGAACTGGTTCCAGCTTGGACCACTCCAGGATGACTGTGTGATAACCAAGGGCAGACATAGGTGAAGTAGGTAAAAGACTCTCTTGCTGCTGCCATAAGGAGCCAGTCATCTAGGTATGAGAAGACCTGGAAACCTCGCAGTCTGTCAGGCTGCCACCACTGCTATACACTTGGTGAATTCTCAGACAGCAGTGGTGAGCCTAAATGGCAGTGCTCAAAACTGATAATGGTTGGCTCCCTGCTTAAAGTGCAGGAACCTCTTGGAGTGCCTCTCTATTTTATGTGGTAGTAGGTGTCTTTGATGTCCACCAAGCTCATCCAACCATTCTTCCTCAGGACAGGCAAAGAGGTTTAGCTTGTTTAAGTCCAAGATGGGCCTGAGGTCATTTGTTTTCCTTGCTACAAGAAAGAACCTCAAATATAGCCCTGGATACTATCTGGTCTGGTAGGACCTTTTGGATTATTTGGTCTGTTATCAGCTTTTGAGTTTTTAAGGTTGCCTCTTTCCACTGAGTGGATGCAACTTCTGGGAGGTGTTTTTGATTTAATCTTAGGAATGTGTGGAAGAAGATAGAGTAACGGCTGAAAATGGCTCAGTAACCAGGCATCTGCAGTGAAGACCTCCCAAATCTTTATAGGATCAAGCACCTTATGACTGCCTCCAAAACACAGTAGTTGGGCAATTTTTCAGGAGTGCTGGAAGGACCTCACTGAGAAAGTACATCTGAATTCCTGGAACTGTGGCCACCCATACCCCTTCAGAAAGTATCCATTAAAACTGCACTAGGCACTAGCACTAGGTGTGTCCTGGAGAAAAGGCTGATTTCTGGAAGAACATCTTTCTTCCTTCTCTTTGATTCCTCAAAAAAGTTCTCTGAAGTGTAGAAAAAAATGTGTCTTCATGGCACAATGCTTTTCCCTCTTGTTCACTTCTTGTCAGTGTGTCTTTCACTTTGGAACCAAAGAGGGTGGTACCAACAAAGGGTGCATGTAAGAAGGATGCCTTAAGGCACTCAGCAAAATTGCAAAAGCATATTCAACCATGCCTGTGGGTAGCACCATCTGCTGTATTGGATATAAGGCTCATGGAGACATTGGCTATCAATTGCATGGTGAACAACTGGTCTCTAGAGCTTTGCAAAATTCTAATGAGGGCTGAGTGGCCATGAGCTTAGTGATTTCAGAAACAGATTTCTTTGAAGCCTTGGTAACTGTGTGAATTAATTTAGCACATGAAGAACAAATGTGGCTGAGGTGTAAGTCTGCTTGCCAAAATAGCTCAAAACCCTAGACTCCCTGTTTGGGGGATGGACTGATAAGCTTTCTTCTGAAATTTGTTTTTAGTGGCTGCGGCTCCAACAGTCATGTCTACAGGGGGTCCCTTACTCAAAAAAGATCTGTCCTGGGGGGACTAAGATTTTATCTGATTTATGTGGCAAATGTTCTACCACATCTAGTTCTCGCCAAGCTCTCCTGGATACCAAATCTACACAGACATCTGGGGAAGTGACTATCCAGGAAGTGAATGGGCTTAAGACATGGGCCTTAAGGAAGACTGACTCCTCTGGAGAGAGATTTTGGAGGTCGAAACCCTCCCCATCATCATCACATACACTCCAATAAATTGTCAAAAGAGGCATCCTTATGATGGGGGGATGATTTGGGTAATACTTCTCCATCCAGGTCTGAGTCTTACGTGAGACATTCCACTGTGAAATCCAAGTGCTTATTTTTGAAATGATTCTTCTTAGGAGCCTCACGGAGGAGAATCTGGGGTGGGGGAACAAAGAAACAACTTCTCTGTATTGTCCAGAACAGTCATAGAAGTTGATGTGGTATGTTTAAGAATAGGGGGTACCCCCCAGAACCTAATGGATGATTCATTTAAATGGGTCATGGAGGGTAGGAACACTAGGTATGGTCCCTTTTTATGTTTCAAACATGTGGTTCATGATAATGAGAAATGTAATGCAATGGTGAACTTATTTCAGACTTTTGTGATGGAATACAGTAGAGATATTTAATCTTTAAAATGTTCCATTAATACCTATTGGAATTCTGTTTTTGGCACATTTGGTATGTTGCAGCAGTTAGCTGAACAACCTAGGTTTGTGTATAAGAATAGCAGTAATTTAAAGGCTATTTTTGAGAGGAACAGCTGTATTGAAGGAACTTCCATCAAACATTTCAGTATGAAATGATGTGGTGCCTGCAGACAATGCAGGTACATACTCAAAGGATCCCATTTTTCAGTTCCTGGGTACCCCAAGTTAATTTCAGTCAGGGGAAGATATGACTGCAGTACCAAAGGGGTCATTTATTTTGCATTTTGTGCCTCCTGCCTGGCATTTTATGCTGGGAAAACAATTGGCCCTTTAAAAACTAGAATCTACCATCATATTTATGCAATCAGTAAAGCCAATACAATTAATGATTTGTATAAACACTCCACTAAATGTAATGAATTTAGGAAGCTCACTTTTATTTTCCTTGAAAAGGTCCCCATCCCTAGCAGAGGTGGCGATTGGGAACTACTAGTTGAGCAAAGGGAATATTTTTGGCAAGTTCTGCGTAATGCAAGTGCCTTACTTGGGCTGAACAATGCTATCTCTATCAAACCTGTGTTAAAAATTAAAGCAGCATCTTTATGAATTTTGAATGTATGGATTTTTTTTTTATAAAATATATGGTTTTACCATTTTAGTGTGCTTATTAGTGTTATCACATTGTTTTTACACTGTCACAGATTTTATGTGTGTACTATTTTAAATTTTGCATTGGATTTGGTGCCTTTTCTAGTATTTAATGAATCGGAAGTTCTTGTCTTACTGAATGAAAGCACTTAAACTGTTTATTAAAATTTGGTTTGTGACATCTGGAGCAGTGTTTTTATTTTCAGTGGTACTGTCACTAAGCTGTTTTTCCTTGCTTTTGGTTACCTGGTTGATATTCCCAGATGGGAGCACACTGGAGTAAGTAGTCACTTACTTGAATCAGTTGATGCCTGGTTGGAGCAGTCGAGAGCTAGTCATCTAGATATGGAAACACTCTGCATCCCAGAAGTCTCAGTTCCTTCCACACCTGCCCAGAGACCAGATGTACAAGCTTGTTGGTTGGGGTAAGTCACCCAGGAGGTAGATGGGCCAGACCTGAAAGCCTCCAGAAACACCGATTCCTCTTGGGAAGGGTTATTGGGAGACCAACCACCTCTTTGTTTAAAGAGTTCCAATATGTCTCCAAAGGAGACATCATCAGTTGGTGATCGGGGGGGACCTTTCCCCCTCATCAAAATCAATGTCTTCAGTGACAGACTCTTGTGGCGAGTCTAAGTCCCTCCTATTGCATGTTTCCTTCCAAGGTACCTCCTCGGTGGGATGCTCTGGGGAGGTATAGGAGGAGAGTACAGTTGTGTAAAATCTTGCCATAAAAGTAGATGCCCTTATCTTCACTGTTGCAGTATTCATTACATTAGGGATCCCCTGCCAAGGGCAGCCCAACATCCAGCCAGTATGCCAAAGCCTTTAGGTTGCTTTAAGGTACGCTGTACGTCACACATATGCTCCTCGCATAGCATATAGCATGAAGGTGACATCCAGATGTACCATCTTCAGAACTGAGGGCCCCAGTAGGAACATTAGTTAAAGCAAAAGAAAGGTAATCAGTACCTCCAGCAGAGAAATGGAACAGGGATGGAAGAATGAAGTGAATACTGCAAAAGTAAAAAGAAGGACATCTGCCATTATGGTACAATTTTACACAACTTTACTATAGCCTTCGATGCCACTGTTGCAGTATTCATTACATTAGGGAGAATGCCAAAGCTTAGGAAGAAACGTGGGAGTAGGAAGGACCAGCAGAGCCCTCTAGGAAGCCATGAAGGAAAAAAACAGCTCTACCTTTGAAAATTCCATCCAACTTGAAGTGCTTGATAAATGTATACATAGAAGTTCAGGCAGCTGCCTCAAGAATAGAGTTAGAATCCAAACCCCTGAAAAAAAGCACCAGAAGAAGCCACAACCCAAGTAGAATGAGCCTTAACGGAATAAGGAAGGCTCTTACCATGAAAGGAATAAGAAAAAGAAATAGCTTTTGAGATCCAAGAAGAAATAATCTGCTTGAATACAGCTAATCCTAAGGACCTAGGATGAAATGAAACAAAGAGCTGATCAGATTTCCTAACAGTCTTAGTCTTATCCAAGTAAAATCTGAGCCGTCTATGCACATTCAATGTGTGCATCACCTTCTCAATGGCAAACTGCGGAGAAGGGAAAAAAGTGGGCAAATGAATAGACTGATTAAGGGACAACTCATTCACCACCTTGGGCATAAAAGAATGATTAGTACGCAAAGACCCCCTGTCCTTATGAAAAATAAAAAAAGGAGGACAAGCCATAAGGGCTTGGAAGTTCAGACACCCATCTGGCAGAAGTAAGGACTAACAAACGTATAGTCTTCCAAGAGGAGAGTTGCAAGAAAGCTGAAGCTGCAGGCTCAAAAGGAGCCAAAGTCAATTTTTCCAAAACAAAATTAAGATCCCAGGGAGGAGGAACAGGCTTCCTGGGAGGGCTAATATGAAGGACGCCTTTAAGGAATTGTTTAGCTTCAAATCTAGAAGCTAAAGGAGGGGATAAAGGCAAACAAGCAGAAATAGCTGTAAGTGTGCCTTAACAGAAGAATAAGCTAACCCAGCACTAAGCAATTCAGACAGATAAGACAGAACTAAAGGGACAGCCATATGAAGTGAATCAGTTTACAAGAAAAACACCAAACAGAAAACTTCGATTTGGATAAGTAGGATTTCCTAGTTTTGGGTTTCCTGGCCTCCTGCAGGACTCTCAGCATCCTCAGAAAAAAAGGTGTCTGTGTGGAATCAAAATCATATCACCCACAGTGTCAGTTGAAGAGTCGACAGATGGGGATGGATGAGAAATCCCTTGTCTTGTGTGAGGATGTCCACCCTGTGATGTAACCTGTGATGATTGTTCTTGGCTAAATGTAGAAGAAGAGGAAACCAATGCTGTCTCAGCCAAAAGGGAGCCACCAACAAGATTTTGGGAGCATCCTGTTGAATTTTGAACAGGACTTTTGGAATGAGGGGAAGGGGAGGGAAAGCATAAAGAAACACCCCCTTCCAAGAGAAAGATAGGGTGCCCACCTTCCAAATCAGAGGACTTGGGACTCTGGCACAAAATAGAGAAAGCTGTCTGTTCAGAGGGAGGCAAAAAGATCTACTTGAGGAGTACCCCACTGGTGAACAATGTCCATAAACACATCTCTGTGAAGCATCCTGTGGGATTGAGTTAAGGTCCTGTTCAGACTGTCTGCCACAATGTTTTGACCTGAGGGAATGTAAACTGCCTGATGAGTCACTTGATACTGGATAGTAAGATCCCACAATAGGAGTGTCAACTGGCAAAGAGGATAAGATAGTTACATGCAGTGGATGACTTCCTGAAGGATACTATTATGCATTTCTTGGCATTTAGTTTTAGTCCATGACTCTGACACCAGTTGTTTGTCTGTGTCAGCCCTTCCTGAAGAGCATTTGTGACTTCAGAGAAGTAAATGCCAAAAAGAAGCGGTCCAAGGACCGATCCCTGATGGACTCCAATTGGGACTTGCCTCTTTGTAGAGGTCGACTCCCCAATTCTAACTTCATGGGTACTGTGTGTGAGGCAGTTGTCTATGTACCAGATACATATTGGTTTGTACCTACGCTCTTGAGTTTGTCAACAATGCCTGAGTGGGGTATTGTGTCAAATGCCTTGGACAAAACAAGGTAAGCAGTGTGAACCATTTTGCCCTCATCCATTGTTTTGGTGACCTTCTCCAAGAAGTCCACCAGGTTGAGTAGGCATGATCTGCCATAAAAGGGGGAAGGGATTTCCAAACCATGAAATACCCTTTGTGAATAATGGACAGGACTCAAGAATCCTGTGTAATCTGTAGCCAAATAGAAAGAGAGAGAGGCGAAGAGGAAGTCTGGTGTATGTTATGCTGGTGTGGCATTATGGGTAAAGAGGTTCTCAAGAGTTCAGGAATCCTGCAATCTGTAAAACATGGCCAAGTCAGAATCAAATGTCAAATCTGACCCCAACAGTTGAGGAATGAATGAAAACAGATAACATCAGATTACTGTGTTAAGCAATGCAGTTAAGTATTTTTATTTACTCATTTGTAAAAAATGTGTTTCACTTGCATAAGCATTTCTTAATTGACATTGCTTGATGATTCATATTTGACTTCTTTTTGTTTATACTGTGGTCTCTTTTGGCATCAGTGGTGTGACTTGAGAGACCACATCCCTACCAGCCATTCAAACTGGTTAACAGTAGTGGGATTCAAACGCCATTCATCTGTGCTTCAACCACTTGTACTCTCACGTACCCCACCACAGGTGATTCACATCTTCCCACATACACCATTTACTAAAAATGCAAAGTCTGTCTCATTACCTTGTAGATAGAATACATGGCTTATTAGAAATCCAAATAACTCCCTAACTCCAAAGCAGTATAACCTCAGAACTGGCATATTACTTAGTTGGGATGCAGGTGGGCATTGCCCTCCCCTTGCAGACATGTTATACAATTAGTTCAGGAAGTCTGTCTTTTAGTAAATTTATGTTTCAACATATTTTGCCACGTGTTTTAGTAATAGGTGACTTTATTTTCAGGAGTACAGACACCACCCTCACCAGACTGAATAAGATTAGGGTGACAGCTTTCTTTCTGAAGCCAGTGTCTGGGACATAACAAGGGCTCTTATCATGTCAAACCCTGTTATGACCTGATAGTGGTCTACATGGGGGGAGTAAATGATCTTAGGTGCTCCACCTAGGAGAACATGCAGAAGGGTATGATGGAGCTTGCTATGCAAGTGTCTGAGGCAGGAAAGACACTGGCCTTGAGTGGTATTTTGCCATCGCCTAGAAGAGAATTGAATGCAAGATAATTACCTTTAATAATTGACTATGTAGATGGTGTCATTCTAGGGGGCTCCAGTATGTGTCTGCTTAGGATAAGATGGATGAAAAGACTTCCTGTTATGCCAGGGATGGTCTGCACCTCTCTTAACAAAGCTTTTGCATTCTACCTTTGCTGCCCCCATAGTGCCTTTTTTGAGAAAATCTATCTGATGGACATGTCGACCTAGTATATTCTAATTTGGAGCATATTCATTTTGCTTTACTCAGTACCAGGAGTCTTAACAAAATAGGCTCTCCTGTAACTTGAACACATTCATATACGTGCAATTACACAGACATGGTATCATAGCAATAAATGTACTCTCTCTATTCCTAGAAATAGTGCCTATCATGTCTTCAGACCAACTGACAATTATGGGTGAGTAACAGTGTTTGAAGCCGAAAGAAGAAGAACAGTGTTTGTCAAGGATATCACCAGCTCATAACAGATTCCTTGGTACACCACATTTGAACTCTTAGATGTCTAAATCACTAAAAACAAGACTAATTGCCACTTCATACTTAGTTACAGAACATTCTCAGTTTCCTGTTCTGAGTATGATAACTATCTTAACACTTTAGGTGAAACCCCATTAAACCAATACATTTCTAATAGGGGACCTCAACTATCCATCAATAAACTGGATGACCTACACTGCCAGGGGTCAGCATGCCAAACACTTCCTCGACATTATAAATGCTACTCTCTTTTCCAAATAATTAACCATTCAACTAGGGGTTCCAATATCCTTGATCTATTCCTCACTAGTATGGCTGCATCTTGCACATTTATCTATGTTTCATCCAGCATTGTTAAAATCAAACCATAAGTTACCATAAGTTAGTGACCTTTTCCTTTGCATCTGGTGGTACTTCCACTGTAAATACCTCTGTGTTTAGGGACTTCAAAAGCAAACCTTCTTCAGTTAGTTGATGACCTAAATAAATTCTGCTGCAATCCTCCTCCAGTGGATCCCATTGCTAAAGTTGCTGCCCACACCTCTGACTTCTACTTCCACTACTCACTTAAATAGTTGTATTGATAAGGCAGACCCTGTCTGCACCAAACAAAATGAGAAATTAAAAAGGAACCTCCTATGGCTGAATAACTTTATAAGTAAATTATACAACAAGAAAAAAAATGCTTAATACTTGTAAGAGGTTTCATTTTACCTGCCTTAACGGCATACTCAAGCAAACTAGAAAAGAGCTTAATAGAGCTATTTAGAAGCTAAAAGCTGAGTCAGTGTGGTCTTAAAGTAGCCACTAAAACCAAAAATAACTACAAATCTTTATGTGAAGATGTTAAGAACTAATATCCAACAATGTTCAGAGCTAGTCCACAATAATACTGCACGCTGACCCAAAGGAAATAGCTGTTAAAATTGTTCACACTGGTGTATCTGTTTTTGTGCCTTTCTTTAGTTTAGCAAGTACCAAAACATACTGTACTTAAGCATGATAGTGTTGGCACTAGCTACATCAGCTGCCTGCACTGTCTTAAAATTATAACTGCAGAGAATGCAGGACTTGTGAGGCTGCATTCATGACTGCCGAAAGCAGATTTTTTTTTTTACACAGACGTAGTTCTAAATGTCTGAAAGTTCATTTCCAGGTGAAATATCCCAACTCAGACAGTGTGTGTACCCCTTAACAAATAAGACTTATTAATTTATGACCAAGGTCTTATGTGCTTCTAGACATGCTAAATCGCAGAAAGATATCTCCTGAAGAAATATTCAGGCACATACATTTATGTGCAAACATGCACTAACTCATTATCACAACGAAGTGACGTACACAATTTGAAATACACACACAGTGGAATGCTATACTTTCACATACAATCACACAGAAAATACAGATACAGACATAAATGTAAGTACCTACATGCACACAAAACAGCAAATATGAGCATGTACATCTATGTATGCCGCTGATAAATGTGAATTACATGCACAGACAGTAGCTTAATTTTCCTGCAGAACAGCTGTTGAAATGAAACACTGCAGACAACTAGGTCATGTTTTCTATTGTCAACTGTTACCAAAGTACACCACACCAAAACATTATGGGAACAATACATGCAAGGGAGGTATGAGGTCTAAAACGTGTCAGGACTTAAATGAGCTCTGTAATTTTTCAGTGAGAAAGACTGGGTAGATTATAAGTGATGTATAATGTTTGCAACTGGGTGTGTGTCAGTATGGTTTGTGATGTAAAATGCTTGCAACTAGGGTTGTGTCTGTATGGTTTGTTTTCAGTTATATAAATATATGATTGTCTATGTAGTAAGTGATGGTTTAATAAAAATGTTTCTTGTTTAAAAAAAGGCAGGAATCAAATAATTTATGTAATATTGTTTAGGTTATAGGATATATAGCAATATCTTCTTCTTCTTCTTTTGGCTTTAATGTTTGTTATGTTACTATAGTTTGATTACTTCTGTATGAATGTAAATTTGCCTATGTCACAAGTGATAATTCAATAAAAGTGTTTGGAAAAAAAATAACATACTGCTTTGTGGAAAAGAGTGTAGGTCTTCAGTACACTGTGATGTAGGGAAGACTGCATTGCACCTGATAGAAACAGTATCTGCCCCTGCTGATACACAGAGGGTGTTATTCTGTAGTGCTGCAATTTTCTAGCTTTTCAGCAGCACTAAATTAATTTTGTTAAGGACAGTCTCCACTTCACTTCCACTGCCCTATCTTGTACCAGTCAAGAAAGATAAAAACAGAAATTTAGGTTTCAATGCCTTGCCTTTCACTAGAGTTAAATCCAATAAAGAGTGAGAAAGTCTACACTATCCAGGCTTCACATTGCAGTAATTCTTTAGGATATGAAAATAGTTTAAGTGCACAATTCACTGCATTCACCAGAAATTAATCCATCATAATACAAGACAACCTGTTGCTGTTCCCCTCTCATTCTTCTAATCACCCTCTCTTTTTCTCTCTACACACACATATATATATATATATATATATATATATATATATATATATATATATATATATGTGTGTGTGTGTGACTGTGTGCATAACCCCCAACACACACACACACACACACACAAACACACAATTTCCATCAAGCCTCTATAGGAAAGGCTAAATACATTTGTGTGTGTCAAAATCTGCTTTATCAATGCTGTACACCATATCTGCTTTGTTACACACAAACACATGGCTGAAGTATTCAATATTATTTTTCTCTCAAATGATAAAAAATAATAAGAGTGCAAAGCTACTTACAGTACAATGATTCATCCCATTTTTCCATTTTAGTCGTTCTTGCTAGCTTTCATCTGCCAAAACAAACAATTACTTTTAATGTTTGGGAAATAATTTATCAAACTAGAACACAATAGCTTCTAATCTTCCTGCACTCAGCTCTCCATTGCCTGTAGCACTGCTGTACTCATTTAACAGAGAGAGAGAGACCAGAGAATTAAATGTATCCATGCATATTCACTTAAAATTAATGAGTCTGCTACCAAAAGAGGCAACTTGACAAGTGGTACACACAATTAATTTTCCTTTATTGTTTGAATGCCAAAAAACAGATTTGTAAGTTAATGAAACAAGAACTGCATTAAACATTACACTAACAAATGACAGGTTTTCAAAATATAAGCAAATGTTGAATGCTTACCATAAGAGACTTGGTAATTTGCTCCGTCCTCACCAAATGCAGGAATAATACCATCACAGGCTACTAGCCCCACTCTTTTCACCCAAAATGCTTTGCATTTCTTGACATCTAGACAAAATCAACAAGATAAAGAGAGAAGGTAAGTGAGAGTGACAAGGATGGAACTGTTCATCTAGACTTGTCATTATACTTCTGGTTTCAGGAGGTCTATTTTCTTCATAGGTTCATAGGATTTTATTAAGTATATAGCTAAAACAGGACATCACGAAGCTCAGCTATATGACCTGGTATTGTGGAGGACTAACAGTCTCACATTAAGTAGATTTACTCCACATATCCCAATGAAAATTTGCAATCCTCCGTCCAGTTATTTTAACTGGCTTTAAAGGTTACTAGGGAAGTACTCTGTGTGATAGGTAAAGGCAGCCTATTCCAGAAATGGGGTATACTTAGGAAAAGGTATCTGTCATGCATTTCATGTTGTTAATGTGATAGCATAGGTTTAGGACTCTTGAATGGATGTTTGCTTTACCAGTGGTATTATTTCTAAGAGTGCTTGGGTCATTCACAACATGGAAGGCTAAGCAGAGATTACCCATCAGGATTCTGTATTAAACTTTGACCTGAGATATTTTTTTTTGTGTGGAAAACACTGACATCTCCCAAGCTGCTATAAGTCCTTAGCAAGATACATGCAAAAGGATGCATTATATTCAGTGTTAAGCCTAATAAATGATAAACAAAGTGGAATTGTAACATCTCTGGACCTTGAAGAGATACTACAAAGGATAAATAGTGCAAAGTAGAAGTATTTTCTAGCCACCACAGAGATGGGGTGGTCAAAGAAGAGTCTGATATAAACAAACATACCCAAGTCCCTGATGACTGTGCCAAATTTAAGTGGAATGGCATATATATGGTAAGCAATAGTGATGTTAGATTTCTTAATTTTGAAGGTAAGCCCATGATTAATGCAACAAGCGTTTATTTGGTCAAGCACTTGCTGGAGGATTTGAGTATCAAAATGATATTTTATAATCACCCCCAATTTACAATCATCAGCAAACTTGGGTAGTCATAATCCTTCAGTTTTGGAAAACGGGGAAACCCAGTGCAGAAACCTGTGGGACACCACTGGTGTCATTTTTCTGTCTAGAGCAAATCCCCCCGACCTTAATGGATTTTCTCAGACAACCAGTTACCAGTCCATCAAACTATGTAGGAGTTAATGTTGAGTTGGGAGATTTTTTTTTTTTTTTTTACATGAAACATCTTCATTGAATTATCACTTGGTGACATAGGCAATCATACATTTATATAAATGAAAACAAATGAATTGACATATTTTCAGTTGCAAACATCATACATCATATATAATCTTCTATACAGTTATTGTCATTCAAACATTACATAGCTCATTCAAATCCTGCCTTCCATTAAACCTCATTCTTCCTCCAAAATATTATTCTGCATGTATTATTCCCTCAATTCCCAGTTTTTCTATGAAATTTGCTCCTGCCCATTTCTTAAGCTCCTGCTTCCAGTTCTTTTATCTCTGTTACTATATTCACTACTTCTAGTACTGTTGGTTTAGACTCTGATTTCCATTTTCTAGAAATTGCATTTCTGGCAGCCACCATAATTAAACTCAGCAAGGCCTTGTTATGTCTAAGCAATGTCGAGTTTGTATCACAGTTCAAAAACTTAATTTCTTTAGGTACACCAATTTGCTCACCCAGTACTTCTGACAGTGTAATTTGCAGGGAATTTTTAAAGTCAGCCAACTCATTTCACTCACAAACAGTATGTCCTCAATTGCTTCCTTCTTCCCCATTATACCTCCAACATTTCCAATCTACTTAAGGAAAATTTCTTTTGAGTCTGCTTAGGACAGAAAAAATACCTATACAAACACTTCCAAGCAAAGATCTTAAATCTTCTAGTCTTTGTCGCATATTTGGGAGCCATAAATATATCCTCCCATTGTTTCTTTGTGAGTTGCTTATCCAATTGCTCTTCCCAACCCTTTCTAACCTCTTCTGATTAATTCTTATAGTTAGCATGCAATTTTTTACATGCCCTACTAATTATACAGTTTAACATATTAAGTTGGGAGAGACTGTCAATAATTTCAGCATGGCGGAACAGTGTCAAGGCCCTGACAAGATCAAGATAAGTTGTGTGGACTGTATGCTGCTTATCCATGGCTTCAGTAACCCTTTCAAAGAACTCAGCCAATCTGAGCAGATTTGATCTTTTACAAAGCTATAGGTCACCTATATCATTGCTTATTAGTTCAGCTACACTATGTTCCATACCCTTGCAAATAACAGGTTTACAGTCCACATGAATGACCCAGAATCCTGCCCGTTTCAAATCTTCTTTACGTGAATACCTATCTTCTAAGTCTAGTGATATTTTCTACTTTTATGCCATGTTTATCAAAACTCCTCTGTGCTCTAATTAACTCAAAAAGTGTTGTAATGTCACTTCTATTTGTTTTGCCACTGGATTTCTAATTGTGTTTTACACTGTAAGCTAATTGTTTGTAAGTTGTATAATGTCAATGTATAAAATTCTACTTTCATTCATGTACTGAAGAGCTTTTCTTCCTGGGCCTCTACTGAAAACAGGCTCTGAATGGCCCAGTGAACTTACCCTGTAACATAGCCAAGCTCTCCCTCTATTATTCTCCACTATACTCCTTACCTAACCTCCTTACTAACTATATCTTCTCTTCCACTTATTTATCTAACTCTCCCATATTCCTATTTCCCCTACCTTACCTCCCATCAAAACTTATATACATGCTTAATCTCTAATTCTATAAGCTGTTTCCTCTCATAATTAACTCCCTGCAAACAGGATTTCTTCCTTGCACACTATTTAACAAATGCTGCTTAATTCTACTCCTTGAACCTCTGATTATACCAAAAATCACTGTAAAACAGATATATGTAATATTGTATTATATCTCTAAAATCTGCATATAGTATTAATGTCTTCTACTATTGCATCTTACTAGCCACTGTGATCTGTGTATTAATGCATTATATCTGTTAGGCCTGCATTTAGTTCTTATGCATTTTACTATTGTACCTTACTAGATATTGTTTTACTGTGGAGTTTTTCTACCTGGGCCTCTGCTGAAAAAGGGCTTTTGCTCAGTCGGACTATCCTGGTTAACAAATGTCAAATAAATAAATAAAATAAAGGGAGCACCTTTATGCAAGTGTGCGGCAACTGCTATTCCCCTCACCTCAGAGTCATAACTAGTTCAACAGATTATAGAGTTGATAGAATGGTTTTACTAGGTCGGATTTTATACTTCTCAGCATACATCCAGAGATATTGTTAGGACCCAGGTACGCAGTGTTTTTAATTTTGGAAAGTGCCAACATGACTTGGTCCAAATTGATTTCTATGGGGTATGTGAGGGGAATGAAAGAAACAGAGATGAAGGTGGGTGTGTGAAGTTAGAAGAGAATTTGTCTGCAAGAATATCAGCAATGTTCTTGGGATTAGAGAAATGGATAGCAATGGAGATAAGTTCAGGCAGAATTGCAGGTTACTTCTAAACTTCCTAATACAGCTGAAGAAAGCTTTGTGGGTTAGCTTTTAAATTGGCTAAAATTGTGATTTCATAGCTAGACATATTTATTAAAGGTGTATTAGACTTACCAGTTTTAAATTCCTTTATAATGATGAAAGTGAACACCTTTTATAGGTGACCAGGAACTTTTTTTTTTATTACAGAGTTTGCTGATGTAGTAGTTCCACAATAAGAGTTTAGTTCCAAACTTCCCATTATAGTTACATTGGATTGGTACAGATGAATCAATACATCTATCCAAGACTGAGTACAATTCAGAGCAGAAGGCACCAACCTTAGTTACAAAGTTATCAATAACATCAGTAAATTGCAAATAAATGATTTTGGAGTAATCCCTGAATGTAGAGGAGTTACTAGGGGCAGCAAAGCAGTTTTTTATAGAGTAGTAAAATGCTCAGTGTTGTCTAGGTAAAGGGAACAAGTAGGGTGGTGCAACTCAGAAAAATGTCTGTGAGGACAAGATCAAAAAGATTAACACCTCTGGTTGACTGGAGGACACTTTGGTCATGTGTAATAGCATTTACAAAGTCCTGAAATCTCTAAGCATATTTATTGCTAGTGGTAAACATTTGTCTGTTTATGCATAGATAGTTGACAATCATAGTTTGACTGTTAACTTTTCTAACTGGTTAAGGTATTGTGCATGCTCTTAAGACATCATAGGTAGTGATCTATAATTGGGTATAAAATGATAATTTATTTTATTGAGTGCAACTAGGATATCAACCAGTTCCAGAATTGTGTCATGGAAAATATTGTTTTATTTTTATTTTTATTTATTTTATTTTATTTAACATTTGTTGAGCGGGAATGTCCGACTAGGTTCCACAGAGCCTGTTTTCAGCAGAGGCCCGGGGAGAAACGCTCCAGATGCATGTCTTTGTCTTTCTCTCATTGTGAGAGACAATGAGGTTATAAATAAAATGTTGATACTCCCCCCACAGTTACCAGTGGATCTGAATGTAGGATTGGCACTGAACAATGGAATGCAGAGAGTGCTATAACTTTAGTGATGCCAAGTTTCTGTAATTACACAAATGCTAGTTTCTTCAAGGTTAAGGAAGGCCTCAAGTTCACAATTTTTTTGATAGGCTTCTGGTATTCAACAGTTCTACCTTAATATTATCTTGATGTTTTTGCAATGTTGGAATGTCTATCATGTGAACTCTGTCTAAAAAAAGGCACTATGGGGGTAGCAAATATTGAAGCCGGTATGTGAAAACCAAGGGCCAAGGTGTGAAAGATGCTGGCCATTCCTGGCAAAGCACATAGATATATTCACTATTTCATTCCATGCAGACACACACTAGATCCCCTTAGAATAATACCAGTTTACTAGCAAATTATTTTATCCTTTTGTTTAGGCATTATTCTTGGTGAGAGTAGAATGCTGCTCAATGTCAAGGCCTTGTTCTCTTCTAAAACATGAGCAGGGAGCTCAACAATGTCTCTCTGCATCTCCCTTAATGTGGAGAACCTAAAATCATTTACCCCCACAGGAGCAACTACAAGGCCGTAAATATATCTGGGGCAGTACAGGGACCAATGGACCCTAGTAATATCAATAATCTTTGCACCAAAGAGGCAGCTAATTGTCACCGTATCCTTTGTCAACCTGGTAAGTGTGCATCTGTACATCTTACAATGGAGTCACCACCGACTAATACATTTCTGGGATGTGCTGCTAGCTAATGGGTCCTTAAGGGTATAGGCCTGTACTACAGGCGACTTCCAGCAATAGCAGGTGTAGGTGTGGTCTTAGCATTTGTGCTGCATTGCTGAGGTGAAGTAGTAAGATGTCTAGGAGGCCTAGTAGGCTTAGGCAAGAATTTCATTACTACATCAGCAGATGTAGGAGTAATGCTTAGGTGATGTGGTAATGTAGTGCAGTTCTGGTTCTGTTTACTGACATTAGGTGAGATGGAGAAATTAACCTCCAATTTAGATAAATAGGTACATCTCTCACAGGTGCAGCCATTGTGTGTTTGAAGAAGTAAGTTTTGAGTAAACATGAGGCTGTTGCGAAACTGGCTCTGAAAATTGAATGCTAGTAGGCTGGCAAAAGATGAGGCTGAAGCAGACTGGGACTCCATGATGACAGGTACTGCTTTTTTGGGGAGGAAACAATTAATTGCACAGCCAACAGCTAATAGAATCAACAGGGTAAATATCTAAAAGCAGGGCAAAACAAGTGAAGGTTTAGGACACAAAGTCTATGACTAGCTTAGTTACAATAGTAACACGGACCAATTCTGAATTAAATTTTTTCCTGAGGATAACTGCTCTATTTAACTGTAGGTACTTAATATTCTGGGTCTGTTGAATACAATGGAAAGGTAAATTAATTACATAGTTTAAGGGGATAGCCTCCATAAAAGGATACTTTTTACTTACTAACAAGAGCCAATGAAAGAGGAGTGGGAGGCAACTATGTGCTTAAATTAACATAAAGGACTGACAATTTAAGAATCACTGGGTTTAAGAAACTAGTTATGTACTTACTATAATGCTGAATCTGTGCTGTCTTCTTCTGTACATCTCAACTAGTGGTTATATTGGATTCAACCAAATCTGAATCTGTCAGCTTTTAGACTCCTTGATCTAAGGCTCAGGCTCCTCCCACTAGATTCACAGATCTTCAGATCACGTTTGTCTGCCTGCAAAAAAAAATTCTTACTTGAACTATATAAAAGAGAAAGAAGAGGACACCTGAAATAGACATGACACAGTGCTAGTCTGTGAACAAGACAAGGCTCTTGAACTATATAAAAGAGAAAGAAGAGGATACCTGAAACAGACATGACACAGTGCCAGTCTGTGAACAAGACAAGGCTCTGTACTGGCCCAATATGGTTAATCAGGAGCCAAATAAGTGACAGCTTGGTAGGGGGATGGAGGAAGGGAAGCTTGAGAAAGATGGAAGAAGACCACATGGATCTAGTGTTACAGTAAGTACATAACTTTTGTATCCCATGTTGTCTTTTCCATATGCCTCAACTATTTGGACAGAGTCCCCAGCTGCTAAGAACCCTGGGAGATCTCACAAAAGGATATTCCAGAGAATGGTGGAGCCAAATGAAGCCCCGGACTTAGACTACATTTCCAACTTGTAATGGGAAAGCAGAAATAGCTCTAGTAGAATGGACTTTAGGTTTGTAAGGTAATCACTCAGCTTTGTAAACAAAAGAAATGCAATTGGACAGTCACCTGGACAGTGTGACCTTGGAAACTATCTCCAATTTAGTTTTGAAAAAAGTAAAAAAGAAATGATCAGTGTTCCTGAAGTTCTTGGTACGATGTAAATAAAACTGCAACTGACGATGGAACATCCAACAATTATAAGGTATATTCTCCTTTGTTCAAAAAATTAGTTAAGAGCACTGACAAAATAATGGCATGATTTACAACAGATTCCTAAGCTACCTTAAGGAGAAAATTAGAGTCAGTATGAATCAAAGCCCTGTCCTTGTAGAAAAACAAATACAAAGGCTTACATGACAGAGCCTGCAGTTTTGAAATTCTCCTAGCTGAGGTAACTGATACTAAAGAACTCATTTTTCAAGAAAGATATTTGAGTTCCAATAAAGCTGCAGGTTCAAAAGGGGGCTTGGTTAGAGCCTGAAGTAAAAGATTAAATCCTAAGGTGGAATAAGATATCTCACCAGTAGTCAAAGAAGACAAAACCCTTCATAAAAAGGCAAATGGTAACTTCAATGAGACAAAAGAAGTAGGATTCTCCACCACATGAAAATTGGAAATAGCTGCCAGCTGAACCTTAATGGTGGACAAAATATCACCTTCCTGAAATAAACTCATTAAAAATATCCAAAATAGATAGTAAAAGAGCCAAGAAATTGCCCAGAACCTTGGAGGAAGCCCAAATATCCAGAAAAAGAGGCCCAAATGAAATCACTTTCCATTTAGTTCTATAGACTTTTCTGGTAACTTGTTTTTTTTTGTTTGGTAGAAAGACAGAAATTTGGAGCACAGAAGGAGAAACCTAGGCATTTCTGGCCATCATTGGCAAAAGAAAAAACAAGCGGTCAGTTTTAGGGCTTTAATATTTGGGTGAGACAATCTTGACTGGTGAGAAACTAAGTCTGGAAGAGGTTTCAATACCCAGGGAAGGTGTATTAGATGAGGCCATAGAAAAGTTAACCATATCTGTCAAAGCCAAAAGGGAGTGATAAGGATCACTTTTGCCTTACACTAAATCAGTTTCTGAAGGAACTTTGATATGAGGGGAAAGGGCAGAAAAGCATACAGGGGACTTGGGGACCAAGTGTGGATCAGTGCATCTATTGATGACTCTCTCCTGGGGGATCTGGGTAAAGTAGCTGCTGCACTTGGTGTTGGGTGGGATAGCAAAAAGATTGCAGCAAGGATGACCCCAATGGCTGAAGATCTTGGTAGCCACCAACTGACTGACAGACCACTTGTGAGGCAGAAGAATAGACCTGTTCAACGTGTCTGCTAATAGACTTCTGCGGGATATGCAATGCCACAAAAAATGTTAAGAAGATATCACCCACTACCACACCCTTATGGCTTCCCAACACAGTGGATATGATTGGGTTCTCCTTGTTTGTTGCTGTACCAAACTACTGATACATTGTCCATCTGAATCATGATCACACCCCTGAGGAAGGAGTCCTGAAATGTCTGCAATGCTAGGAGGACTGCCCTAATCTCCAGCACATTGACGTGAAGCTTGGCCTCTGATGATGTCCATATGTCTTGGACTGTTTTCCCTTTGAAATGTCACCCACCCCCAATAAGGGAGGGAAGTGTCCATAGTAACTGTGGCCATGAGGGATGGAAAAACAAAGGGAAAACTAAGAGGAACCATGAAAGAGTTAACCACCAAAGAATATGCTGCATGCAGATTTTCATCAGGCTGATCAGAAACTGCATGGGTTGATTCAGGATGGCCAATCCACTGCAACATGTTCACGTAAAACCTAGTATGAGAGGCTAGAGTTATTTAAGCTGCCATTGAACCCAGCAGGTGAAGAATGGACTTGGCCAGAGGTTTTGGATGAGACAGAACTTTGGAAGCTTGTTGATGCAGGGTAAAGACTCTGAAATGTGTCAGTTTTGCAATTTTCTAGTATCCAGGTGGCATCTTATAAACTCAATCATCTGGGCTGGCATTAGCTTGGATTTCTCCATGCTGATTGTGATTCCTAAGAGGGGGCATAACTGGAGAAAGGAGTCCTTGGTAGGAACAAGTAGAGCCCTCATGGAAGCAGGTATTAGCCAGTCATCTAGGTATGGGAACACCCAGAATTCCTGCAACCAGTGTGCCATGCATTTACTAAAAACCCAGAAAGGGGGACTCTGGTGAGACCAAAAGGCAGTGCTCTGAACTGAAAGTGACTGTCCCAGCTGAAAGTGGAGGAGCCTCCTGGAGTGCCTCACTATTTTGTTGTGGTAGTAGGCATCCTGTAGTTCCACCAAGCACATCCAGTTGTCCTTCCTCAATAGAGACAAAATGGACTGAACCATGACCACTTGGAAATGTATCTGTCTTATGAATTGGTTCAACTGACGGAGGTCCCTGTTGTTTGTTGGAATGAAAAAGAATCTTAAGCAGCCTCTGGTCCCTTGCTGGACTGGTGGGAACTTCAGGATGAGTTTTTTTTTCTAAGAGCTGTAAAATTTGAAGGTTGCTACCTTCCTCTGACTGAGTGGAACATTGGGAAGTTTTCTTTATTTATTTTGAGACTGGAAAGCAAAGGAGATAATGTATTCTTTGAATATGATTCTTTGCACCTAGAAATCTTGTGTGATGGCTAACCAGGCTTGGGGGTGCAAAGACAAGCATCCCCCAGCTGCCTCCATAGTGCAGCAGTTGGGTAACATTTCAGGAGAGCTGGAAGGGTTTGCCGGCAAAAGGGCCTTGAAACCCCTAGTTCTACAGGCCACATCTTCTAAGGGGACAATGTCCATTTAAGTTGTCTCCCTCTGCCTGGGGGGGGGGGGGGGGCTCTGTCTCCCGAAATGTCATGAGCGAAGCACTGGAATTTGTGGAACTACAGTTTCTTGACACCCTTTTGGTTCCAGGAGAAAGTCCTTTGAGCATGGGGGTGGAAAAGCAGATATCAGTGGCAGAAGGTTGTGCCATCTTGTTCACTTCTGCTGAACATTTCTTTAACCTTGGGCTAAAACAGAGTGCAGCTGTCATACAGGCATTCAAAAAGGTTGTCTTGAAGTGCACCTCAAAATTGCAGAGATGCATCCAGGTGCACTGATGTAGGGCAATGCTGATACTTGCTGCTCTGGAAGTCATATTAGCCACATTCAATAAAATTGCATGGACACATTAGATATGGAACGAAATGTAGTGAACTGTGAGTTCACTGTCTTTCAGACTCTGCAAACAAGGTATCCACAAGGGACTTGGGGAGTTCTTTAGTCAAATTCCTCTGAAATCTGGTTAAGTGAGCTAAATAGCTCAGTGCACATAATGCAAACATCACTAAAGAGTACATCCACCTTTCAAATTTGTCCAAAGGTCTAGAGTCCCTGCTGGGTGGGGTGGTGAATATATGAGGTCTCTTCAGATATCTCCTTCTTGGTGGCCACTACAATCACAGTGGTATCTACCACATGCCCCTTGCTCCAGTGTGTCTGCCTCTTGGGAAAACCAATGTCTTATGAGATTTTCATGCTATAGGCTCTACCATATCCAGCTCCTTTCATGCTTACTGCAGTATCAAATCAATGAGCTCATCAACTGGAGGGACCACCCAGGAAGTAGATGAGCCAGCTCCAAAGGCTTTCAGCAGTACTGATTCTTCCTGGGAGGGTGTGACACTGGACCTTAACCCCTTGGTGTCACAGTAATTACAATGCATCTCCAAAGGAGACATGTTTCAAGGGGGATCATGGAGAACACTTTCCTTCCTCAAAACAAATATCTTCAGCGAAGGACTCCTGAGGGGAGTCCAAATGCCTCCTCTTACAAGAATGCTTCCTATGTCCCTCTACAATGTGGAACTCACCTCACAAGTTTCTTTGAGACTTAATGGAGCTGACGGTCCTTGTTAAACATGATGAAGTGAAGAGGGAACCATCAAAAACAGAGAGGATCAGGAAGGAATTGAGTGTAAGTAGAAGACCTCTTCTATGGACCTAGAGGGAACCCTCTCAAAGGCCTTGAAGGCTGAAGTTGAAACCAGACCAGAAGAGGGACCCCTGAGATCTGAAGTACTTGAATGAAGTACCCATAAGAGCTGATATGACTCAGCTCCAAGGCTGAGCCAAGGTGTCCACAGCAAATGCACCTAGAGGAAGGGATGAATTTGAGTGTCTTGGAGTCAACAGGACTCCACTGCACTGATGCCAACCTCTTATCTCCGAGACCTCTCAACATCAGATGCCATCTGAGTCAAGTGGGCAAAGGGCACTGTCAGAGTCAAAGCCAACAAAGCTATCTGTTTTAACAGACACATCTCTCTAGGAACACTCAGCTCCAAAACTACAAAGCTATCTGTTTTAACAGACACATCCCTCTAGAAACACTCAGCTCCAGAACTATCACTTCTGAAGGTCAGACCGCAGAAGGAAAAACTAGAAGGGTAGTAGTCGCAACTTGACCTGGCATTCCCAAAAGTGCAGTGAGGATCCCCAGGTGAATCTCAGTCTTCAGGAACCTCCTCATTATTCTGTGAACTTTGGCTTCTGAAAGGCTCCTCAAGGACCATATGGACCTGAAGGAAGAAGTTGCTGATGGGGGCTGGGAAGATGTATGAAAAGAGTACTCCTGAAGGAAGGGAGATCAGATCCAAGGTCTTCCCTACTGCAGGGAGAACTTTGGAGGAAGAGTGGGAGATCAGATCCTAATCATCTCCAAAATGGGAATAGGATCTGATGGTCTGGGAATCTTAACAGCTAGACCTGAAGGAACCAATGGGTTGTAAGATCTCTTCATTGATTTGCCCTTCTCTTTTTGCCATTTATTTTGCTTTTCTGTCTTTTGCCCTTATCCTTAGCTACTTTTGCCTTGTCCCCTGATTTCCTGCCAGATGGGAAACAGAAACATATGGAACCAATTATCCCATTATGGCAGAAAGAAGGCCGTTAAACATTTACTTAGTGTGCCAATCAGAAAGGGACATAGGCTCAAAGGAGGAGCAGGAGAAACAATCCTCATTTAGATGGGCTGCTCCCAACAGTAGGCATACTGGGAATGAGGATACTGGGATGGATCTTGTGTCCTCACAAGGTGCACGTTTTGAATCCTGAAGCCTTGCCAGATATTTTGCAGCACTCCAACACATTTGCAGCCAAAATTAAAATAACAAACAGTTGCAAAAACACACTGCACTTTTGAAACTATCAGAAAGAACCTTATCAAAATGTTAACAACAACAAACAAACCTACAAGACCCTAACAGTCTTTAATAGGAAGAAAAAAACAGTTCTAATCACAGAAGTTGTCTATAAAGGGTGGGAGGGTAAGAAAGTTTTTTCTACACAGCAGCCTGTTCTATAGCAGTCTTTTCAGTGAGTTTTCCCTTGAAAACCTTGCAATGTTTTCTTTCACTTTAAATACAAGTACTCTGGCTCCTCCCTCAGTTCACAACTAATTAGCTTCAAAATCTAATGACTCATTAACAGATACACTGCACTAAAAAATAAAAGCTACAATCAATCAAGAAACAATGTAAGGAAATAGACTAAGAAATTTAGGTAAGAAACAAAATACGGAAAATAAACCAAAAAGTTTACCTTTTCCAAACAAAAGTTTGCCCACATGGTCATTGGGATGCATACGCAGTCTGTGCATCTGTATGCATTTTGTTTTCAAAAGAGGGGCACCAGAATCCTGGTTTATATGTCTGTGTTTATACGTGTGAGTAAGTGTATGCAGGAGTGTGTTTGTGTGTGTGTTTGAGTCACTCAAGCACTTATTTGCAAATGTGCTCTATTTGTGTGTGCAGCTGCACTGATGCATGTGTGGATTCCCTACTTAAATGTCAGCAGTTGTAACTAGGGTTGCCAACCGACCTGTTTTTCCCAGGATGTCCTGGATTTGGCCATCTGCATCTTGTGTCCTGGGAAGGACCTTCCCAGGACACCATATGTCCTGTTTTTGGCACAGCTTAGCACAAGGTACTATAACTTACTAAGTTTTCTGATAATCACTGTTTCAGTAACGTGTGGTAAGTCAAGTGGTATCAATATCAGAACTGTGCGTGCCTGCCCACACAATCTCGCCCAAATCCTTAGACCTCAATGCCCACAGCAATTTGCCGACAGCCCTACAGGCCTGTCCGTCACACATGCAAGCTGTTCCTTTACAAAATTACAACTGAGCCTATCATGGAGGAGCCCAGCCTGCTTGCCAGTGTTCTTACTCGCCAGCGCAATAACCTGTCAGCAGCATTGCTAACTTGTTCCAATGAAATGAATAACAGTGCAATAATTGACACGTTATATTATCCACTTATAATGCTGTTTAGTTGAGAAAAATGTAAAACCAGCATAAGACTAAAGGCAGCCAGCCCAGCCGTAATAATCTGAGATGCAGTAGTGCATCTGCACCGTGACCGTCCAGATCTGGAATCTATTTATTTAGCAGAATATTTCTGCGGTGTGATGATGCTTGGGGCTCCTGTACAAAGTAACTGTTCCTGGTTGTAACCCGCAGTGATGGGAAGTCCACCACAGAAACTGAGCACTCAGTTTGCAGATAGGTAAAGTAGTAATGTATAAATGCATTGCTCTGCCTATACAGTCATACATATACGTGCATGTGACATAAAGCATATAAGGTTAACAAAGCTTTCTGGAGGAGTAGGTCAAGGGTAGCCGAGAAGGGGATTTGTCGGTTGAAGATACAGCATATTAATCAAGTGTCTCCTTTAACTTGCTGGTGTCAAAACTAGTTCATTTGTTTTCTTCTGTTTGTACTGTGTGTCCTAAGGATGGAAGTGTGCCAGACATTAACCTCAGGTCCTCACCCAAGCTGCTAAACATATGTGCACAGCAGAAAACACTAGTCTTTATTTTTAACTTGAACAGCATGGTTGTGGAAAAAAATAAACTCTTCGCACTCGCACTTCATTGTACAGTGTATCACAGAAAACTTGATTTGCATTTGACTCCGTTATTTTTACATAGTTTTTTTTTTCAATTTATTGTTTATTATTTTTGCAGACAAAAAAATGCTCAGCCTTGAAGAAACATCTGCAAGCTCACTTGCAGCAATGGTCATTCTGACAACACTGAAACAGTCAGCAAGCGATTATTTCATTATTATGCATTTATTTACACGGTTGGTTATTTATTAAATATACAAACCTGGTTAACGAGTTATTTTTTGACTGCACATGCACCTTCTGTACTAAAGTTACTTATTTTCATGTGACTGTAATTTGTATTCAAACATATTTGGCACTTTTTTAAGTTGTCAAGGCTCAAGGCTAAGTTCTTAGTGCTAACCAACTGTCTGCATCATGGATTTTTAAGTTAGAAAAAATTGCCTTCGTAATTGCTATAGCAAGGGGTACAGAGCTACCTTGAGTGAACTTTATTCTTTGCCTCCAAATCAGGACTAATCTACTAGGTGATTTGGTTTTGTGCGCAGTTTTACTGTTTTTTTTTTTTTTCAAAACATGTCCACAGTATTATTGCTTGTGTGTGTGTGTGTGTGTGTGTGTGTGTGTATTATATCATTATCTTCCAGTTTTATTAGGATATATTGGGTCATCAGGTGACTGTGTGTGAATTGTTGTAACGAGGCTGACTGAAAAATGTACCGTTAGTCCAGATGTACTCTAAAAGAGTGCATTATCAATGCCTATAGGGAATCGGGATTTGCAACGGGGATAGCAGAAGCAGAGTCGATTGTGCACTGAAAATAAGATCTGGACCAGACTGCTTTGTAAAAACCCAAATGTTCTCTCAGGCACACAAATACGCGCTTGTGTTAAACGCATTATAACAGGGTGACACTGTCATGTTGTGTCTGGCTGAGCAGGCAGTCCACTGATGCCGCAAATAAGCTTACAGTAGTTGGAGAAAGGCAGCCCTGGGAAAGCTCACTGGCTAGAAAGTAGAACCGTGCGAGTAAGAGTCTGAGGCTATAGGGTCTTACAGAAGACTTTGCGTGAATTGTGGGACTTTCCACAACTTCCCCTTTGTCGACTGGACGCTTCACCCTTACTAAAAAACCGATGTAGTCTGAAGCAGTGTTTTTGCATAGCAGTCACAATCTGATATTGTTAGCTGATCTACTTGGGGGTTCACTGGAAATGGATACAAGTTATTATGCAACTGAATGTAGCGTGAGTAGTACAGAAACTGACTGAGAATGTAATGATTTGCCAAATACTCCTCCACCTAAAAAGAAAGCAAAGAGGCCGTCACGGTATCATCAAGAATGGCAGACAGAATTTTCCTGGTGTGAAAAAGTTCACAGCAATGTCTTCACAGCTCGATGCACATTGTGTAAGAAGGAGGTTTTGGTTGCTTATGCTGGCAAAGGTGACATAGTAAATTATAACCATTCGAAAAGTCATCAGAAAGCTCAGATTGCTGCAAACACTGCTGCCATTGACATTTTTTTTCAAGAAGTCAAAGACAGTAACAGGAATTGACAAGCAGGCAACGGTTGCAGAACTCGAGCATGTTTACCACACTGTACGTCACCACATCTCCTACAACACTGTTGACTGTGGCGCTAAACTGGACCACTTGTTATATCAAGACTCGGCTACTGCTAAAAAGACAGAGTGTGGTCGCAGGAAAGCACTGGTGACTGATGTCCTTGGCCCAAAGTCAGTGGAGTCCATTATGAAAGACATTACTGGTGACAATTCGTCAAGTGATGCATCTAATCTCAAGAACAGAAAAATGTTTCCTGTCTGCATTCAGTATTTTACTGTTGAAACTGGTTTAAGTAAAAAGCTTTTAGACTTTGAGCTTAATGACGAGCATTCTACCACTATCGCAGACATGCTAGTTAAAGTTCTTTCAGATAATGGCCTTGATATTGCATGCATGTCTTCTTATTCAGCTGATAACGCAAGTGTGAACTGTGGTGCAAAGCAGTCTGTATTTACTGAGCTGTTGAAAAGAAATAGTAATATTCTGAAGACAAACTGCAATGCTCATGTGATACACAATGCCTTGAAAAAACTAATTGAACTTGATTGTGATGTAGAAACAATGGTTACCAGCATTTACAGTCATTTCAGTGTATCTGCTAATAGGAGAGCCTAGTTGCAAAATTTTTTTGACTTTGTATACTTAAAATATCACGAGCTGTTGAGGCATGTACCAATGAGATGGTTGTCTCTGGGTCCAGCTATTGACAGATTACTTGATTCATGACCTGCCATTGTGTCCTACTTTGCATCTCTCAGTGCAGACTGCCCAAAGAGAGTTTGTTTGCATCTGGGAATAGAAAATAATATGCATGACTGTGACGCAGTAGAGATAAACATTAAAAAGCATACTTATGTTTTGTCCAAAACATTTGCAATGTGTTTGAGGGGTCAGTCCAGAAAGTGGACAGAGAAGATTTTACATTGCTTGAGCTCTTGCCTGTAATGCAGCAACTGAAAACTAAAATTGAGTCACATGCTCATAACTGATCATTTTTTTGGACACAAAGCACAAACTATACTTGAGAATGAGCACATGGAACCTCATTCAGTGCATCTGCAACAACATTTTTTGGCAGCTCTAGAAAAGTCTTTAGCATACCTGAACAAATGGTTTAATTTCTCAGATGGCAGCATTGTGTGTGTGATGCATCAAATATCTCTAAATACAGAAGTAGCATTTCAGTCCTTTCGAAATGCAAGCACTGTCATGGGCTTGACAACAAAGGACATCAATTTAGACGTGGTTTACGATGAGTTTTATGCAGCAAGGCATGCTTTATCCGATATTGTTGCAAATTCAACTGCCACTGCGTGCACTAAATGGCAGGAATTTTTTTGCAGGTGCCCGTGACAGTGCAGCTTTTCCAATGAGCATGTTTAAGATGGTATCAGCCGCATTGCCATTACCAGGCAGCAATGCCTTCCCTGCGAGGATGTTTTCTTTAATGAATGCAAAGTGGCGTGCAGACCGAAACAGGACCACTCTAGCACTAATGAAAGCAGAACTGCAAGTTTTCCTTAACTACAACATGAGCTACAGTAATTTCTATCAGTTTGTTTTGAAAGATGACAAATTGATTTCAGCAGTTGGCAGTGAAAAGTACAAATGGAAACGGATTGCTCAGCCTGAGCAGTCTGCTTCTTCCACGAGTACTTTAACAGCTTAGGGTCAGCCTGCTCTGGATTCACGTGAGGTAGCCGTTCAACTTCAAACAAAGTAATTAGTTTGTTCAACTGACATTGAATAACGTTTGTATTGTATTGACTATATCTTTTGCTTACACCTCGATGTTATTGCTTTATTGTTTTTTTGCTGTTTTCCAACGTAATGACTATTAGCAATTTAGCAGTTAGCCTAACTGTCTGTTTGGGCTGGCTACTTGAAAATAACTGTTTTGAGCTAAAATTTCTTGCATTCAAATGTTGTTTTTGTGGGCTCAAAATGCACTAAAACTCAACTACTTGCATCTGTTGTTTAAAAAAATTTTTACGAGGGCTCAGTGCCCCTGGACCCCCAGGGGGAGCCTAGGAGAGGAAGGGGAGAGGAGGGGGAACAGATCACGGGGGGCAAGGGGCAGGAAAAGAGGTGTAATGGATTTTAATTGTGAAAAGTTGGCAACCCTAGTTGTAACATCAAGAGCTGACATGCCAAAAAAAGATTGCTCTGCTAAATTCTTCTCCCTGCCCACCCCCCAAACTTATATATACTAACTCAAAGATCACCATACCTTGGAGATAAGGGAATATTCTGAGCAATGGCCATCTTAGACTTTCAGACATTCAGTCTCAGCATTATCAGACTTGTTAAAGTGGGTCCAGCCATTTAAAACAGTTACCGTGTGTGTGCATCCTTCTGTTTCCACCTTTGCATAATTCAGCAGCTATGCAGAAAATATTTGTTTCAGCTGTCTCTGATTTTTTAGAACATTCCTGATTCCCTTTCCTGTAATTTTTTTTTCCTGCTTCTCATAAAATTTAGATTTTCTAGTAAATCACTGAGGATTTAATACAAGTCATCTCAGAGGTTCTGAAAATTTATCCAAGCAAACCTCCTTAAAACAGTACCAGTGGCCATACCCCTGGAAGAAGTATCAACAGAGTCACACACACACTGCAAACGATGATTAATGACCTGTGCAATAGAAGAAACTGTAGATAATATATTCCTCACACTTTCACAATTAGTCAGAACAAACTTTTAACATATGGACTCACAGTTCAAAGTTCTGAAAATCAGAGTTGCAGAAGAATACACTTTTTTTCCCCATACCTATCAAGAATTTTCCCATCCTTATTAGAAAAAAATAGGACTGGAAATAATCAAGTGCTTAGCAGCAATGGAATCATCTACGGCTATAGATGCTGGATCAGGTTTGGAAAGACCTAGGAACTTTATACACTCTATCTACCTTTTTAGGGACAGCTGGCTGACTATCAGGAAAATTACAGGGAGTAAGACACACACACATCCTCTAAAGTAGACAGGACAGGAAGAATGAGTGTAAGATCTGGAAAACCCTTCTGTAACAACACTTAGTATTTTCTGAGGAACTGAGAAGCCTCAGTGTTCTCCCACTTAAAACATTGGGACATTCTAGTAATAGTTTAGAAGAAGAGAAACACCCACAAGGAGAATCAGAAAATGACTGAGCTCTCCTCTGAGTCTGAATCAGAAATCTGAGGACAAAGCCTTGAATCCATCCCTGCATCTTCCTGTTCAGATTCAGAATCTTGAATCTCTTCAGGAAAAGAGAAATCATTCTTTCTTTTACCAGAAACTACTTTATGAGAAGGATCCGTAGCCTGAATTAAGGAGCCAGTCCCAGTAAACTACTCCTATCCAAAGAAATTTGAGGAGTGGTAGACACATGCTTGGATTTCTGTTTCTTTTTGACAGGAAAAAATGGGGCCAACCATGTAACTAATGGCAGCAGCTACTTCCCCAGGGATGGGCACAGCATTCTGACACAACAAGGAAACCTTACCTGTTCCCTCTCCCATTCTCAACAACAGTATCACTCTCTTGCACACTGACGGGACTCAAACAGCTGCTGAGGATGTGGCTAAGTCTTGGTCCATAGTGGCTGTAGGTGTTACACCAGAAGGATCCAGGGTGGCAGATGAGTGGTCTGAGGTACAACAAATGACCACAGCAGAGTCACCCACCTGCAGGTGAGGCAAATTGCTAGCCTGTTGTGGTGGCAAAGGCTGTTTGCTTAACTTTTTCTTTTTGTGGCTGGAAGATGGACTGATCATGGGACTGGTGATCCATTCCATGGTCAAGCCAAAAATGGTGCCTCTTTCCCAAGGAACACACATATCAAATGCTGGTAAAACACCCAGTCCATAAAAATTACTTTTTTGACAGAAAAAAAAACAGAGTGAAAAGCACTTTAAAACAGTATGGCAGCTCCACAATGGAAAAATAAACACAATTTCTCCAAAGAAGATATATTTTCAGTTAGTTTACATTACTTGTAAAACTGAAAGAAAGAAACAAGTGCATAAAAGTTAGTCTCCAGACAGTCCATTAACTAACAACACTCCTAGATTTAAAAAACTTTCCTGAAGAGGAAAGTGATAAAACTTTGACAAAATTTAAGAAAATGGAATTTTTTTCCCCAAAGGAAAACACAAATCGACTGTCGATCCTCAAGAGCCTCATATAAATGTACTCTTTGGTAGCAGTAAAGTTCTGAAGGGCTTTGTGCCCAAACTTATCTATTAGTCAGCTCATCTCAAGCTGCTTGACAATTTAGGCATGTGGAAGGCGTCCTGAAGCTTTGGAAGCTGGCAGGCCATTATATGCTTGACAGGGTATAACCCATATAGCTAAGGCTACTGCTTCAGTGATCAATATGAAGAACATTAATATTGCTGACCACTGCACACATTCATAAATTGAGATTTATAGAATAAACAAGGCAGAATTAGTCCTTGTCAACACCCACCCTCATAAGGCAACACTAGCCTCTAGGAAAGAAAAACAAGCCAGAATAAGGATTAATTTACAGGCACCCATCTAGCTACAACAGTTTGCCTTAAAGCAACAAGAGTATCAAACTATTTTTTTATGTAACATGCCAGAGATGGGAATAAATAAGTAATACATTTGTCCCTCTGGTATGTCTTCTTTCTTTGTTGATGGAAATTCATGCCTTTAGTTTACATGTTTGTGGAATATTTTGTTTTGTGGAAGTATAGGAAATCAAGGAGTACTGAGTTATTAAAAACATAGAATGGTAGACATAAATCATGGCACAGGAGTCTACATGAGACAGAATATAGGAACAGAGTATCAAGTGTGTCTTGGTAAGCGAGAATCTTTAGTACAGTTACATTTTAGTTAGAAACTTCTGGGGCCTTTGTAGTTGGGTGATATGTTTGGATGGATGCATAAAAAAGCATTGCATTCTATAACTGGTCTGATGAAGGTTAAAGTACACAGGAAAGATCATTTATTTTGACTTGGATGAGATACCTTTACATATTAACTTGACTAAACAAAAGGATTTCCTGACTGCCATTGCTGGATTGTGGTCAAAAAATTGGGGAGCTGTCTATAAGGATGTCAGGATCTCTGATAAAGGATGTCAGGATCTCTGATTACCTTATCATTCTAGACTGGGGCACCATCTGTAGTGTAAGCTACAAGTGCTATAACTTTTTGCATTTATACCTCTCAACTATCCAGATTTTTGGATCATATTTTTGGTTTGTTCATCATAAAATTTGTGGTTTTCTGGCAAATCACCAGTTACTAAATAATGACATACGTTTGAGTTTCAGACTTCTAATCCTTCAGAAAATGTTTGTTAAAACAAAACATGTTACTCTAGCAACCTTCTAAGTTTATAAGAACAATATTTAAAATATATCCCTATTTTGGGGTCTTTGTCCCCCCCCCCCATTTTATCAGGCTTTGTCCAGATTACTTGCACTAGGAGCTTGAGAGGTATGGCAAGCACATTTCCTAATACACCATTGATTTCTATGGTGTAGCCATTGCTGGTATCAACATCCAGCTAGAAGTCACTGGGAAATTTATTTTTTCTAGAAAATGCTCTTTATTACAAGCTTAAGCGTATTCAATATACATCTGTTGCAATCCTCATGCATGGTGCACATGGAATAGTTGTACTAATGGCTGTTACAATAACTCCCTCCAATAAAAGTACATATTCTTAGCATTAAACTTAAATAGGTCTCAGCTAGCCAGTGCTTACAATCAACATAATGCACTACTGTAAATTTAACTACATTCTTATATGTGCTACTTCTGTTTAATTTGTTCTTTTACCATCTTTAAGAGTTATCTTATCCATGACTTATTTTATTGTCGGGTGATATGATACTTTACCTGAGAGATTCCATCTTTTCCAAATTGACCTTTACCTTTGCTTACTTCACATTTTCGTTCCCACAGTGCATTTTTTTGCTTTATATTAATTATAAAATTCAAAACTAATAGCCTTAACACTTAATTTTAAAACTATATTAAACAAATCTTACAACATAATTGTTACAGCTTAGTGCATTTGTGGTCCTCCCACCGTAATTAGTGTTTCTCTTCCTAACTCATCCTCACCTTTTAGCTTGCTTGTGTTCTGTTTTACTCGGTACCTATACCTTGGTCATATACATTTCTATCTTCTGATCTAAGGCTCCTGTTCATTGTTCTTTTATTTGTATCAGTCTTCCACCAGACTACCCATTTTCTTCTATATTTTCCAGCCCTTTTTCTAGCTAAATTATTCCTTCATACTTGGCCATTTCCTGGACTGTCTCAGCTTCATATTTTATTCTAGGTGGCATCAGCTGTTTCCACTTTATGAGTTACTGCCTTCTCCTCTGCTAACATTATTACAGTTAATAACATCTTTTCATGACATATTCATGTACCTTTGTTCTGAAACCCCCAATATAAATGCCAACTTGCTCAGTTCTCCTTTGCTAGTCCAAAGTTTAATTAACTATTCCCCCAACTGCTTTTTAATTGTCTCCAGGTTAGAGCAGTCCCCAAAAATATGCATCTAATTTCCCACCAAATGACTTCTACACATCCACACTCATTCATAGCTTCTGGATAAATGAAAAAATACTTATGCAAACATTTCCAAGTAGATATTCTGAGCTTTCTAAATCTTATTGCTTTTCCTGGAATAGTGCATATTTAAAGCCAAATTTCTCTGCGGATGGGTTGGCTACTGAATTTCCCCAAAGTATAAGGATAAATGTAAAAATACTTATGCAAACATTTCCCACCAGATATTCTGAGCTTTCTAAATCTTATTGCTTTTCCTGAAATACTGCATATTTTAAGCCAAATTTCTCTGCGGATGGGTTGGCTACTGAATTTCCCCAAAGTCTTTTTACCTTCTCTCCTGCTTCTGAGTTTTCTGCTGAATTAATTTATGCAAGGTTGAAATGTTAAATTTTCTCAAATCCTCCTTCTCACTTAACTTTATAAATGAATTAATCAAATTAGGCCAATCACTGTTATTTTGAGTATACAGTCACTTAGTAGTGAAATCCACTAGAAGAAGCTCATAAATACGTTTATGCCTATTAACCAAAACAGATTTATACTTTGTTTCCTCCCAAGCCAGAATGGCTCCACCTTGCTTCAGTTGATCCCAGTACTTCAAATCAGTGTTACAGTCTCTCAACTAGCCATTCACTTAACTTTCTCAAGTTTAAAAAAAAACAATATAAAGCATTTCAAATTTCCAACCCTTCAGATCTCCTTTTTTCCAATTCTTTCCTTACTTCTTTTTTCCAAAGACTTTAAAGGGGAGGCTTAAGTACTTTATGACCCCATCCTCAAAAGGCTTTAACTATATCCACATTGCCTATCCAAGGGTTCACAGCTCTCATCATTTATACCCAAATACTCCTGTTTTCCAGCTCAAGAATCTTTTGTAAAAAAAACTAGTTGAACTGAACAGCTGTCACATACTGTCCAGATGTGGCGCAGCTAATCTCCCCTTATCTTTTGTAGTTATTTTGTCCTGTGATGTATGAGGTAGGAAGGTGCCCAAAATTTATCATCCAATTTGTGACCTTGACTACTGTAGAATAATGTGTTTATGTTGTACTTTTTAGAAGCGTTTCAAGGCCAGCATGTGCATATAAATAGCCAGCACTTGCTAGCTTCAGTAGCATTTTGTGAGTGCAGCCAGAGAGTGAGCATGTATGAGTGTAATAGCTAGTTTGTTTATAAGTTTATATGAGTTAAAGTTATTAACCCTTAGTCCTGATGTGTTTGTACATAATAAAGCTGCTTGAACAGAACCCACAAAGTGTCAGAAGTGGGATTCCAGAGACTGCGCTTCAGAGCTACGAGATGCGGAGTTAACAGTGAAGGTAAGCTAAGAGAAACGGGCACAGAAAAAGGGTGAAAAACGAACCAAAGGTAATGAAAACTTGCACAATCAATTTATTTTATAAAAAAAGATAAAACAGAGCACAAGGGCACAAACTGTATTATTAAACAAGCGAGAGGCACAAAAGATTTTTAATAGAGAAATGTTTAAAATTAAGATATTTGATAAAACGATCATCAGAAAAGCACATAAGGGATTCAGAATTACCTCAAAATTGCAAAACGAGCATGTTTAAAGCAAAATGGGCAAATTTAAAGTAAAACAAGCACAAGAAAAGTATAATGGGCATGGAAAAAGATTAAACGAGCAAAACAAATATAACAAAGGGCAAAAAGGACATGTTAAGCATAAATAAAGTAAGGTGGCAGCATGTTTTTTAGCAAAGTACTGTATTTTGGCATAACTACTACTTCGCATTGTATTCAGGGCATAACTAAAGTTATTCAAAGTATATTAAAGTGTGTAAAAGTGCTTACAGTGTGTGCTTATTACTGTGCATTTATTCCAAAGAGTTTATTTCTGTGCAAAGTGCAACTATTTTGTAACATACAGTCAAAATACAGCCATTTTGAAAAGTTTCTTGTGCTGGGTGTGTCTATTCACAAGGTGCCACCATTACAGAGTGTTTCTTGCACTGTAAAGAATTTAGCAAAGTACAGCCTTTTTGGAGAAGTTTCAGTATGCTGTGTACTGTTTATTGCAAAGTGCAGTTACTTTGAAATGTTTCTTACCCTGAGCTTCTTCTGCCCAATTTATTTCCACAGTTCAGTTATTTTGAAATGTTTCTTACAATAAGTGACTTTTACAGTACAGTAATTTCAAAAATATTAGCCCAAGAGTCTTATTTTGCAATGTTTCTTGCACCAAGAGGTGATTTCATGTAGTACAGTGATTTCAAGAGTATTACAGTGCCCGAGAGACTTATATTGCTGAGTTCAGTTATTCAGACACTTGTTGTGCTATTGGCCATAGTTACAAATACTGGCATACATTTCTGGCATATGTATATGTGTGCATGTTCATGCATACTTGCAAAAGCCTTCACTGGTATGTGTTAATATGGCAGACGGATTTCAGAAACCCTCACCATTTGTGTTTGATCAGAATATTGCAAAGAACTGGAGAATATTTGAGCAAGAGTATGATATTTTTATACAAGCAGCTTATTCTGACAAAGATGCACGCACCAGGGCATTCATTTTGCTAAAAACCTAGCTGGGTCAGAGGACACTGAAAGAGAGCATTCATTTGTGTATGCACTGGCAGTATATGAGAGAGAAGGTAAAAACCATCATATTGTTGTACAGGCTGAATTACGGGAAGACCCAGAGTGTTTGAAGTGCAAATTAAGGTAAAAGTGTAACCCTGAGACAAAAATTACATTAGAGAGGCATTTGTTTTACACAAAAACCTGGGGAAACTTTTGCAGCTTATATAACTGACTTGAGAAACAAAGCTGAATTTAGCTGGTTTGGTGACTTAAAAGATGAGTTGATAAAGGACAGGCTTGTGTGTGGTATTAATAGTGTTGCAGTGAGAAAGATTTTTGCTCCATGACAGTGATTTAATGCTGAGCAAAGCTATTGAGATTTGTCAAATCCATGAAGTTACAAAAAGGCACACAAGTATGCTTGCAAGTGATGAGCATGGTTTCAGCAGGCTCCAGAGCAGATGTAGACAGCATGGAATACATGGCTAGAAGAAGAAGCCTAAGCCCATGGCAGCTGCCACCCCTACAGGTTTACCTGGGAAACCATGTAGTTTACCAGCAAGTTCTAATAAAAGGACATGCACAGTGCAGTACAAGGGTGAGTCAGCAAAACCCAAATCCAGCTTTATTGTTAACTGTCGCAACTGTGATGCCAATCATGAGTCTAAAAGAGAAAATTGCTTAGCATTTGGTCAGCAATGCCACAAGTGTAAAAAATGGAACCATTTTCAAAAGTTTTGCAAATCAAGCAAACCTCACAGAGTTATAAGGAAGGGTCACTCGAAAAAGCAAGTTGATCATATAGAGAGTTGCAATTCTACTTTCTACGTAGATGGTGTATCAGTAATTGGTGAAAAGGATGACCCAGATTTGAACAAAACATTAAACAGATCACATCATCCAAAGCATACGGGTGAGAAAGCTGCAGCCCTAATACCAAATTCCAGTGTTTTTTCTGTCTTCGATGCAAAAAGCTCATTTTGGCAAGTGATGCTTGATTGCATATCCTCATTACTGACTACTTTCAGTACCCCATTTGACAAATATAGATTCCTAAGGATGCCATTTGAAATAAATTCTGCAAGTGAAGCCTTCCAGCGTGCAATGGAGCAAATTTTTTCATGTTATCCTTGTGCCATAATAGTAGATGATTTATTGGTTGGAGGCAGTGGTGAAGCAGAGCGTGAGAGAAACCTTAAGAAAGTTCTAGACAGAGCATGTGAAGTGAACTTAAAGCTCAGCCCTCTGAAGTGCAAATTCAGACTACCAGAAGTTACTTATTTAGATCATATATTTACTAGTACTGGCTTGAGACCAGATCTGTCCAAGCAAGCAGCCATTCTTGAGATGCCAGCATCAGATAATGTTCAGGCTCTACAACGTTTTCTAGGTATGGTCAACTATTTAGGCAAGTTTATACTAGACTTCAGGGAACTGACAACACCTTTAAGAGAGCTGATGTGCAAAAATATTGCATGGTCTTGGATGAAACAACACCAGAGAGCATTTGAAGACCTTAAGCAGAAAATTGCCACCCCACCTACATTAAGATACTCTGATGTCAATAAACCAGTAACTCTTTCCAGTGATGCTTCAAAATTTGGTCTTGGCACAGTTATTCTTCAGAAAAGCAGACCAGTAGCCTATGCATCTAGAACTCTTGCCCAAACTGAAATGCAATATGCTCAGATTGAGAAAGAACTTTTGGCAATAGCATTTGCATGTTCAAAGTTTCATGATCATATCTATGGTCGAGCTATTCAGAGTGAAACAGATCATCAACATCTAGTTATATTTGAAAGAAGCTTATGCATTCAGCTCCAGTTAGATTACAAAGAATGATGCTGAAATTGCAAAAGTACAACTTCAAAATGGTCTATACAAAAGGCAAACTTCTTTATCTGGCTGATACCTTATTCAGATTGCCCAGAAATAAAACAGTACAGCTTCAAGCAGAGAATTTTGACTTTGACATTATGGAAGTGCGTCATTTTTCTACCACGAGACTTAATGAGTTGAGAGATCATACAAAGGCTGATTAAATTTTGCAAAAGCTCAACCACTGCATTAATGCTGGATGGCTGTCAAAGCAATCTAGTGTACCACCTGAAGTGCAAACTTATTTTCCTTACAGAGATGAGATGTTGATAGAAGATGGCATTATTTTCAAAGGTCCTAAAATTGTTCCTGCTTTCCTTACAACACGAATATATCCAGATTTTGCACCGTGGTCACCCAGGTTCTGAATCAACCAAAAGAAGGGCGAGAAAACTAGCATTTTGGCCTCCTCTAGTAAAAGAAATTGATAAAGTACTTTCTTCTTGTTCAGTATGCAATAGTACTAAACCTCATTTGCAAAAAGAACCACTTCATCTCAGTCAAGTTGCTGAACTACCTTGTTCAAGAGTAGCCACTGATATATTCGAGTGGAACAATCAGCATTGCTTAGTGTTGGTAGGCTCTTATTCGAACTGGTTTGAGATTGATTTACTACTTAACCTAATGTCCATTGCTGCTATCACCAAGTTGAATTGTCATTTCTCAGTCCATGGTAGTCTACACAAAGTTGTTTCTGACAATGGTACCCAATTTACCAGTCAGTTGTTTCAAAAATTTGTAAAAGAATGGGACTTTGTACATATTACTAGTAGTCCAGAATATCCACTGTCAAATGGACTAGCTGAATGTGCAGTACAGGGTGCAAAGCAATTACTTGAAAGGTCAAAGCGCGATAATACTGATGTCTTTTTGAATTTACTAAATCTCAGAAACATACCCTGTGATGATATACTTGGCTTCCCTGCTCAGAGATTTCTATCCAGGTAAACCAGAAAAACATTGCCTATTAGCTCCAGTTTGTTGAGGCCTAAAGCTAAGAACAACAGGGACAATTAGAGCTCAACTATACAGAAAATGTTCTTTCCAGAAGTCCAGTTATGATAAATCGAGCAGATTTCTTTGTCCATTGAAAGAAGGAGAGCCAGTGAGGATACAAATGGTGAAAGGTTTCAACTGGATTGGTCAAGTAACAGGTATCTGTACCAAGCGAGATCCTACTTCATAGAATCTGACAATGTGGAGCACAGACAAAAATCGCAGACATTTTCTTCCTGTACCAGAACTGATATCGCAACATTGTTCCTGTGATACAGACTCTAGATCTCACAGCAATCCAGACAATGTTCTTGTTGCAGAACATGTCTTAACTTCTACTTCCATTCCTGATGATGTTCCTGATCTCCCCGAAGTTGAACATTCAGCAAAGACAGTCCCAGTTGTTAGACCTGATTCTCATTTCTATGTCACACAATTTGGTCGTATTTCCAGACCTACTGTGAGTTACAGAGCAACGTGGACATAATTGTTTATATGTATTTAGTTTTGTATAATTGCATGACAAAGAATCATTTGTATTGAATGCATGTCAATTAATGTTGTCAACATTGCATAACTTATTTCTCAAAGAGGGAGGATGCAGAATACTGTGTGCACGTTGTACCTTTAAGAAGTATTTCAAGGTTGGCATGAGCATATAAACAGCCAGCACGTGCAAGCTTCAGTGCCATTTTGTGACTGCAGCCAGAGAGTGAGCATGTATGAGTGTAATAGCTAGTTTGTTTATATGTTTATCTAAGTTAAAGTTATTAAGCCTCAATCCTGATGTGTTTGTACCTAATAAAGTTGCTTGAACAAAACCCACAAAGACTTGTCTATTTTATCCTGACCAGACGAGCAAAAACTATTACTCCTACCTGCAGGAGTACAAAATGACTGAGGTAACGCCATATGAGCTTAAGGATAGCCAGCTAATATGGATTGTCTGATTTTTATTGCAAAGTATTCCAAGTAAATTGCAAAAAGAAGAGGTGACAAAGGGAAGCCTTGACAGGTTCCCCTTCTTAAAGGTATTACATCTGATACAGAGGCCTACAGCTTAATCCAGGCTTCAGCCTCAGTGTACATAGCTTGTATGACATCAAACAAACTTTCTGGAAAAACTGTTAAAGTCACAAAGGAAAATACCCATTCAACCCAGCCAAATGCCTTTTCTGCAACTAAACTTACTAACAATACTGACTGTTTAGTCATATTGGCATCCCACACTATCATCAAGGTTCTTAAAATATTATCATATGTGGTTTTGCCCTCTATAAATGCAAATTGATTAGGATGTATTGTTAGTGGCTTTACCATGGCTAATCTATTAGCCAGAATTGCCATGAACACCTTATATTCATGGTTTAAAACAGATATGGGCCTGTAGGATGAGACTTCATAAGGATCCTTTCTCTCTTTTGGAAGTACCACTATAAGGCCCTGCTTCCAGGAATGAGGAATAAACTAAGTTTCAAGAACCTCATTCATTAGTTTCTTCCATTGCACCCCCATCTTCCAAACTTCAACTGACAGCCCATCTAGCCCTGAGGAATTCCCATTTAAATGGTTCTTGATACCTGCCTCAGATATTTGCTGGTAGAGATACATGCCCTGTTCTTCAGTTATTTCTGTAAGGGGAAGAGATTGCAAATAATCTTTCATTTTTAGCCTGGAACTTCCAGAAAGTACTTCTGGAGTATAAAGCTTTGTATAGTAATGTACATAAGATATTTCTAGCTGACTTTAACATAAATCCTGATATGAAAGATCATATCGCAGTAATTAGTCGATCAACCCTTTGTTGCCTAAAATTCTTCACTAGGGCTTTCATAGCTTTCAAGGAGTCAACTTGGTAGATTTCTTTTATTGCTGTCTGTTGCATTCTTAGTTAATTATCATCTATCTCTTGTATTTGTGCTTTCATCTGACACATTAGTTGCAACTCCTCCAAAGTAATAGCTGTCCCCTTCCTTTGTAACTGTATCAGTCTATGGTTCAGGGAAAGTAAGTAAAAGTTATGTACTCATCATAACTATGCATCCGTGTTGTCCATTTTCATTCTTTCTTAAAAAATGGGTTCAGATCTGATCCTTGGATCCAATATAGCCACATTATTCTAGATTCTAGGATCCGACTCTCGATCTCCTCCATTTACCCATAATGCCCCTGACCAGTGACTTACCTCAGACTGAGTTTGCTGCTAATATATAACTTTTCAAATATAAAAAAATAGTTACCGTACTGCAGAAGTGAGAAATTTAGAGAACACAGTACAGCAGGAGCTCAAACAGGAACTGTGGTTCCTAAGAGAAAATTCCATCAGATCTTTCAAAAAGACATGAGTCGGGGGAGGTGGGGGGGGGGGGGAGTTGAGGAAGAATGAAAATGGGAAATACAGATGGATAGTTATGGTGTGTACATAACTTTTATATCTGATGTCATTTTCATTTGTTCCTCAATGAATGGGGCAGAGTCCCCAGTTACGACAAAACCCCAGGGGGCCCTCATGGAAGGATGTTCCAGAGAACCACAGAACAGAATGCAGCTCTGTTTCTGGAGATGATATCCAACTTGTAGTGCGTAATACAGGTATAAGCATTACACCATGTGGCAGCTACACAAATATCATCAATTGAGGCTCTGGCCCAAAAAGCAGCTGACGTAGCCACTGACCTAGGTGAGAGCTGCCCTTGGTTGTCTAGGTAGGGTTAAACCTCTAGAAGAATAAATATAAGAAATGTAATCTATAATTCATTTGGCCAGTGTGCTTTCTGAGACAGGTGAGCCTAGTTTATTACTAGAAAAGGTTACAAACAATGATCAGATTTTCTAACTTCCTTATTCCTATCAAGATAAAAATGAAGTTGCCCATATACATCTAAAAGATGAAGCATGTATTCTCCTTTACTGTCAAATTTAGGAAAGAAAATTAGAAGTTATGTACTTATCATAACTTAGCATCGTTGTTGTCCAATTTCATTCTTCCTCACTCTTGGGTCTCTGAATCTGATCTTAGATCTGACTGGGCTGCTTCTCAAGACTTATGATCTGAGCCTCAAGCTCCTCCCTCTCCCATAATGCCTCACTTCTCCTCTAACTCCTTAGATTGAGTTTGCTGCTCTATTTACATATATCTACAATAGTTATCAACATGAACTATATATATATATATATATATATATATATATATATATATATATGGGTCTACTTCTAAAGACCGAAACGCCGATTCCCCGACACGCGGAAAACGAAGACCAAACAACCGACAGGTAAGTTTACCGACAGGGTGATTTGCCGACAGCGGAAAGACCAACAAGGGTAATGTGTGATCGCGACTCGGTAAGTGTGCAACAGTGACGGAGGTAGGAGTGGTCAGGTAAGTGAGTTAGGGTTAGGGTGCAGGTAGGTGAAGTGTGCGTTAGTGTCGGAGCTTGGGCTAGGGGTGGGTAAGTGAGTTAGGGTTAGGGTGCAGGTAGGTGAAGTGTGCGTTAGTGTCGGAGCTTGGGCTAGGGGTGGGTAAGTGAGTTAGGGTTAGGTTGCAGGTAGTTGAAGTGTGCGATAGTGTCGGACCTTAGGGTTAGGGTTTGGGTCAGGGCTAGTGTGTATGCTATGTAGTGTAGTGTGTTGTTTACGTTCCGTGTGTCGGTGTTATGGTGTTCGGTGTTTCGCGTTGTCGGGTTTGTGTGTTGTCGGTGTTCTGGCGTCGGTGATTTCTGTGTCGGGGAATCGGCGTTTCGGTCTTTAGAAGTAGACCCATATATATATATATATATCACCATAATTTGGACCTCAAAACAGGAACCTATGGGTTATTACCTCCTCTAGATCACTCTCAACTGTTTAGGTTGGCGGATGGATGGGTGGGAAAGAGGAAGAATGAAACTGGACAACATACATGCCAAGTTATGATAGGTGCATAACTTCTAAATCTAATGTTGTCCATTTCATTCTTCCTCACTCTTGGGTCAGAGTCCCCAGCTATGTAAATCCTGGGTGACCCTTGTGAGGTCCCCACTTTGGGCCAGTAATCAAGAAGCCTGAATCCTCATCACTGACACTGGAGAGGGATGTGCACTTGGAATGCAAATGCATACACTCAGTATTTCCAGATGCAGACCTCTCTGCATCAAGCACAATTTCCCTTAAGAACACACCAGGGAACACACACAGCCTGAATTCTGGATTTTTATATATCTGTCTCCCTCCATGTCCCCAATAAGATTCCCCACTGGTACAGCTGTAGGGTTAGGTCCTCAGCCAAGTGTCCAAGCCAAGTCCTCTAGCACCCTCTTTATAAACCCATTGCTTCCTGTCCCTGCCCCAAGTAGCTGACACACAAATACACACACACACACACACACACACACACACACACACACACACACACACACACACACACACACACACTCACCTGGGAATGGCTGACATAGATTTACCTGCTGTGCCCCTTCTCCCCAGAGTATAAGGTAGTTATCACTGCCACAGACACTCCACAATCAGCTACTCAAAGGCTCTTAATAAAGGGTGTCCAATTACAATGTGTAATATTAATACTAATACAAATGGTAATAATTGACCAAGACAGCTAGGCCTTCAGAAGTGGCCCACATAGTACCACCAAATAAATATAAGCACTCTCAAAGGTTAAATACTTTCTACAAGAACCAGCAACAATAAAAGTTTTAAATACTTTTAATAAGAAATAATAAAAGAGCATGAAAATAATGAATATATATTCATAATAAACCACAGAGTTCAAATCACTGGAAGTATTGAAAAGAACATTGATGGACAGACTCAAGCAAATAAAGAAAAACAATATCTAAACTAAGCTTCGCTATAATCTTGACTGAATCTAGGAGAATTACTATTCCCTAATAACTTACTTGATAGAGCAAGGCACAATGAAATACAATGAGCAGCCTTTCAAGTTAGGTTCCCCAAAACAGAATACTCCATCCTCAGCGATTACTCCCTGTAAAATATAATATCCAAGACATATTGCAGAATGCCTTCATCTGGTCACATGACTCGGTTCCCGCAGTATCCACTTTTGAAGCTTGAGAGAGGACTCTAGCAGACTGCTACAATACATATTTAGAGCTTTTACGGCAGTGCCTAGGAGCCAGAAACATTTACAACACTTCCTCCTTCTTTACAAAAGCTAATAGATAAAGGATGCTCCCAGACCTACCATCTCTGATCCTATTCAGCACTGTGGGCTGCCATTTTAATGGTTTAACAGCTCATTTACATTTTCCTTATTTTTCTTAAAGTAAGTTAGCTGGTTAAACTTTTGCTGTCCCAGTATCCTCTACTAAAACATATACATTTAATTCAGTTAAAGTAATACATGTATATTTCTTTTCATTCCAGCAGGGTGCATTGTTGATACATTTTAACACAAACAAACCTCACAAATACATTTTCAGCACAAGCATATGTGCAAATAAGTTTGATATACAAATGACATATAATTATTTACAAAATTCCAGCTAGCTGTGTTAGCACAAGTCATACATCCACTGCCCTACTTCTCCTGGTATGGCTGGCAGTATCTCCTATCACCACAGTCCTCATGGAAGAATATGCCTGGGCACTATGGAGCCAGAGGGTGCTCTGTTCCTAGATACTACATCCAATCTGTAATGAAAAACAGATGCATGAAACTTGGACCAGGTTCCTGTTGCACAAATTTCATCAATATGGGTTCTGGCTGAAAAACCAGACGAGGTCGACATTGACCTGATAGAATGAGCTTTTGGGGGGTGGGGAAGCTGCATGGAATTCAAGGTATAAACAATAGAAATGCAATTAGTAATCCACTTTGCCACAGTGATTTTGGACACTGCCTGGCCTAGCCAACTAGGTGAAAAAGAAATGAATAGCTGCTCAAATTCTCTATGCTGCTTCATCCTATATAGATAGAAAAGCAACTGCCTATGTACATTCAGCAAATGCAGCATATATTCACCCTTGTTTGCGTGACTGGTAAAAAAGGCCAGCAAATGAATGGATTGGTTAATATTTGTATCTGTACCAACTTTAGGCATAAAGGCATGATTTGTTCTTAAGGAAACTCTTTCTTTGAAAAATGTAATGTAAGGCAGTTTGGATAATAAAGCTTGCAGTGTTTTTGCAGAAGTGATGGCCACTAGGAAAATAAGTTTCCAAGATTGAAATTTTATGTCATAGGAATTCGTAGGATCAAACAATTTATGAGTAAGGCCTTGAAGCACCATGGTGAGATCCCAGGGCAGAGATGAGTCTTTTATTGGAGGCCTAAGTAGAAAACCCCCTTTCATAACCTGAATGTTGAAAGGGGAGATGAAAATGTAGTGTCTTTCCCAACGTGATGATTTGTAATCGCTGCCAGTTGCAAATTTATGGTGGAACAACTAGCCCCCATCTTGATAAAGAGAACTTAGGAACAGGAGTATATCTGAAATAGAAGCTGAAATAGAAGCTAAAAAGGGATCAGTAATCTGTGTTGATGCCCAAATTGAAAATCTCTTCCATTTGCTACTGTAAACCTTTATTGTGGAAGGCTTTTGGGAAGCAAGTATAATTTCTCGAACTGGGGAAGCTAGCCTGGACTTCTGTAGAATCAATGGAAGTGGAGAAACCAACCTGTTAACCTCAGGGATCTGAAATTGGGACTTTGGTTCTCAGATGGATGAGAAATCAGATCCTGCCTGGGATGCAGTGTCCACAGGAGATAACTTGCTGTGAGACTGCAGGAATGGGAACCTTATTTGACAAGGCCAAAAGGAGGCAATGAGGATCAAAGTGCTCTTCAACTTGCTGGCTTTCTGTAGGACTTTGGGGATTAGAGGAATAGGAGATCAAGCATATAGGGGACCCCGGGGCCAATCATGGGCTAGAGCATCCCTGGGTGACTCCCCGATTGGGGGAATCAGAGCAAGGTTCATATGTTGATACTAGGCTATTGGCCCTAGGGCCTATACAAGCCTAGCCATAAAAATTCCCTGGCTATTTCTTCCCATAGTATTTAATTCCCTGGACCCCTGTCTAGCAGGGTGACTGATATGATCCCCAGGGTGAATTTCCTATCTCTCATCCCATCATCAAGGTTCCTTTTGAAGAGGGCCAAACAGGGACTCTGGTTGATATGTATGGGCAGTCCATTCCAGAGTCTGGGGAGTCTCTGGGTCAAGAACCCATCCCTCCAGCATGTTTTGTTCATTGTGATGAAAAGGTTTAGATCCCTGGAGTGTGTCTCTGAGGGATTGGGATTTCTTTAAGTGTAGCATGTCCAACAGCTCTGGGTCTGACATGGCCTTGTATGTTAAGCAGAGACTGCCTCTGAGTAGACGATATGCGATAGAGTATAGGTGGAGTTTTTTTAGACGGTCACCATAGGGCATCTGCTTTAGGCCTGTGATTCTTTTAGTGAGCTATTTCTGCGGCCTTTCCAGTTGTTGCAGATGTCTTGAGAGGTACATACCAAACTGGGTGCTGTACTCTGTAATGGGTCTAATGAGGGATGAGTAGAGTGGGACAATGACCTCCTTTTTTTCTGGATGAAAAGCCCTTAGTGATGAGGTGTGCCACATAGAAGGATTTCCAGACTGCTGTGGCGATGTGGTTATCGAAGGTGAGACCACTGTCTACCTGTGTCCCTAAGTCTCTAATCACACTTTCGGTGTTTAGTGTACTCCCACCTATGTGGTAATTCACGGGTACATGTTTTTTACCAAAGGGGATAACTATACATTTTTTGGCATTGAGCTTGAGCCCATGGCTCTAGCACCAAGTATCTGTTTCTGTAAGGCCCTTTTGTAGAATATCCACATCATCTGGTCATTCAATAATGGCTCCCAGTTTGCAGTCATCTGCGAACTTTGCTAGCCAGACTCCCTCAGTGTTGGCTTATACTTCAGAAAAGTAGATGCCAAACAAGAGCGGTCCCAGGACTGAATCCTGAGGTACTCCACTTGTTACTTGTCTGGAGCTGGATTTGGAGTCGGCTACTTTTACAGTCTGGGTTCTGTCAGTAAGCCAGTTGGCAAGCCATCAAGTGATATACGGATTAATACCCCGCTTAGTATGTTTATCTATGATTCCGGAATAGGGGATGGTGTCAAAAACCTTGGTGAGGTCCAGATAGGCTGTGTGGACCACCTTAGCCTTGTCCGCAGCTCTGGAGACTGATTCAAAGAAGTCAATTAGGTTCAGGAGACAAGATTGGCCATTCACGAACCCAAATTGCATGGGGTCCAGTGTTTGAAGGTTGCCAATGTCTTTGTTTATAAGTTCCATGATAATACGTTCCATGGCCTTGCAGATCAGGCACATAGACTGATGGGGCAGTAGGTCCCGGGATCCAAGATGGATCCCCCCCTTGTGGAGTGGGATAACTGTAGCTGTGTGCCATTCAATGGGCACGAAGCCTGAGGTGAGGCTATGATTAAACATGACATTTAGGTGAGGTGCCAGTTCATTTTGTAGTTCATGTAGTGCACAGCCTAGGATGTCGTCTGGTCCCATGGATGCTGTATTCTTAGCTTTGGAGAGTGCATTTTTTTACCTGTGTGGCCGTTATTACCGGAATTTGGCAATATTTTGGTATTGAGATGGGCCCTTTAGGGGGTAAGAGGGGGATGAAGTTTGCACTGAATCGATTTGCCAGGATACTGGCAATATCCTTGGGATCAGTATATTTAATGCCATTCTGCTGTAGCTCAGAGCAGATCTGAGCATTGCCATTTAGATTCTTGACATAGCTATAGAATGCCTTGTGGCTGTCTTTGGAATCTTTGGCAATTTTATTTTAGTAACTAGCTTTGGAGGATTTTATGAGGGACCTCAGCTTCTTACTAAGGCTGGTAAGGGAGTTTTTTGCATCCTGGGATTTTCCTCTTTTCTGCAACAGTTTCTTCCTTTTGTTGTAAAGTTTGTTTATGGCGAGGGACCACCAGATTGGCTTCCTTTTTTTGGAGGAAAGCGTCTTGGTTCTATTGGGGATGGCACGATTCATGCACAAGTGGATGTGCTCGTACAGTGCCTTAGTGTTGGATTCAGCAGTCGAACTTTCAGTTCCCGTCTGCATGGGTGCCATGAAGTTTGTCACTTCTGACTTGAGTAGCATGAAGTTGGCTTTGGAGAAGTTTTTTTATGGAGGAGGGATGTGGATGTCAAGGGTGATTAGCTTATGGTCAGACCTGACCAATGAGGGGGTGACCATAGGTGTGGAGCATCGATTTCCCATGTTGGTAATGACCAGGTCTAGGATATTGGAGCCCCTGGTGGGACTAAGGATTAGTTGATCCAGGGCATTGGAATTTATGAATTACAAGAACCGTTGGGCAAAGATGTTGGTACATGAGTAGTTTTCCCAGTTAATGGCAGGGTAGTTGAAATCACCCAGTATTAGGGTGTTTGGTTGTATCTTAATATTTTCCAGTATGTTTAGAAAGGTGTAGTGAAAATCTTGGGGCATGGTGGGGAATCTGTAGCAAGCTACAATTTGGATTGCAGTCTTACCTAGTGTTAGTTGCACCTGGAGAATTTCAGATGCATTGTGTTGGGCAACTAGCCTGGTGTTGTGAATATCCTTGATGAATATGGACACTCCTCCACATTTAGTGTTTTGGTCCTAGTTTGGTGGCCAAAAAGTGTGGTAAGAGCTTTAGCCTGGTATTGCAGGGGTGCTCTCTGGAGCCTTAAACCAGGTCTCAGTTACTGCACAGATATCGATGTTCTCCATTTTTAGGAGTGCCTCGAGAGAGAGTTCATTTTGAGGGTTAGACTTCTAGCATTGAGTAGCATTACCTTCAGATTTCGCATGCTAGTACCTGTTACGGTGGTGGTTTTGTCCTTTGAACTTTGTCTAAAAAAGGCACTATAGGGGTGGCAAGAGCCCTAGCCAGTAACCTGAATCCCAGGGGCAACAGGTGCAAACCATCTCTGGCAAAGCATTGTGGTCTGTCGATCATGTCGTCCCAGGCAGACAGATACTGGATCCCCTTTGAATGACACCAGAAGCTTAGCCAATTGTTGAAGTCAATCATTTTGTCCTTATACTGTGGTATCATTCTGGGCGAAGGCAGGATGTTACTCAGGGCTAGGGTCATACCTGCCTGGGCCACATTATCCGAAAGCTCTTCCATGTCTCTTTTCATGTAGTCCAGGGAGGTATGTCTCAAGTCATTCACTCCAACATGGACAATGACAGCGTCATATTTGTACTTGCTGTGGAGTGACCTGAGTGCGAGCGTTATGTGGCGGTAGATCCTGGCATCCGACAGGCAGCTGACTGTAATTTTCTCCTTGTTCAGCCTGGTGTGTGGGATATCAGTGCGCCTGACTATAGAGTCACCTAAGACTAAAGTGTTGGGTACATTGTCTTGCCTTAGGGGCTGTTGTTGAGTGGCACACTGGTGTTCTGAGCTATGTGACACTTTGGTTGTGATTGGTGTTTGTTTGCATTTCAGCTTCGGATGTCATTGTTGCTTGGGCAGGTTACTGTTAGGAGCCTCCACATATGTGGGTTTAGTGCTGCTATGTGTGGGTGTTGGTGGTGCGGGGTTTAGAAGGGCTATGTGTTGCTTGAGGTGTAGTGTGGGTTTTAACTTTCTCCTCTTGACTGTCTAGCACAATCTTGGGTGGAGAGAGCTTTGCTTCCAGTTTGGTTATGTAAGTGCATCTCACACAGGTTGTAGGATGACAGGGTTGTCTGTGTACATGAGGCAATTGCTGCATTGCCCCAGTATGCCCAGATTCACCAGGTGGACAGGAGAAATCACCGGAAGCTGACCCTTGGACATTCTGGTTTGGTGCTTTTTTTTTTGTAAAGTGCGAGAGATGTTTTCCCCTACCTTAGCAAGGTACTTTGCAATTAAAGGCTGTTTAGTGCCTATGATTAATTTCTCCTTATTAACAAGGAGAGCTGAGTGCTTGTATCAGTTTAAGCCTTCATAGTGCTTTCCAGCAGGTTTTAAAGCAAGTGCTAATTACAGGGATACTTAAAGGTAAGATGAAAAAAATGGTTTATCCTAAAGACTGCAGTGTGCACTAGAGGAGTTAGATGTGAAAGTAGGTAACTTAAGTTTTACCTGTATAAAATGTTAAGTTTAGTGGAGAGTCATTATTTTTAAAACAGAAAGATAGATTGAAAGGGGGTGGTCACTTTGTATTCTGGTACTATGGAATGCAGTAGGATGGCCAATTCATTTAAATAGTTGAAGGGGAGTGATTTCACAAAATGCTAATTTTGTGCTTACTCACACAAGCCAGTAAAAACAGAGAGGAAGTGAGATATATGGTCAAATTAACATAAGGGGTAGACAACTAGAAAGACAGTGGTGTTTAAGAACACTACAGTAACCGGGTGGGACGGTGGGGAAAATAATTCTGCTTGACTCACAAGAGACAGAGCTGTGGTCTCTTTTCAACTTTTAATATGCAGTTAAAAGCAGAATACAAGTAAAACGCAAGGTAAATAAAAGAAATCACAGTATTCAAAATAGAAAAAGGCAATAAAGTAATACAACAAATAAAAAGCAAACTAACCTTTCCCTCAGAGCAAAGTGTAGCAGGGTCTGGGTGAGCCTTTCTAGTAAAGCTCTGAATTGTTTTATTTTACCCCTTAAATAGAAGGTTTAGTTCCTAGCGCCACCCCCTCAGTTCGCAGACGATTAACCTTAACTGACCTGTTCTACTGACCTGTACTAATTTATGCCTGACTCACAAGAGACAGTACCTGCTGCACTTGTTGCTCAGGGGAGAGGAAAAGAGATCGCAACATGATTGTCCCCATCTGCTGAATATCTAGTTCACTACTGACTGATTCAGGGACCACTTGTGTGGACTCAATATAGATCTGCTCAGTCTGTCCACCAGAATGTTGGCCTCCCCAGAAATGTGTGTTGCAAAGAGAAAACAGTTTGAAGAGCTCCTCCATTCCCACAACCTCATGGCCTCCCTGCACAAAGGATATGACAGGGTTCCTCCTTGCTTGTTGATACACCAGACTACTGACATGCTGTCTGTTTGTATTGCAATCATTCCCAGAGGGAGCCAGTCATGAAAGGCTTGCAACGACAAAAGGACTGCCCTCATCTCCAAGATGTTTATCTGCAATTTGGTATCTGCTTTGGACCACATACCTTGGACCAATCTTCCTTGATAATGCCCCCCACCCCAAAAGGGAAGCATTCATGATCTGGGTGGCTATCATGGGGGGGGGGGTGCCAATATAGAGGTCATTTGAAAGCATCCACCACTGGAGGTGATGCTTGCATATCGGAGTTAGTTTGATGGAGGCAGATAGTGGATGGTACAGTATGGATCACTGGACAGCTAGAGTCCATTGCAGTAATTGCATGAAGAACCTTGACACTGGAACTTGGAGAATGGCAGCTGACATGGATCCTAGGGCCCTCAAAACTAGGTGAGCAGGTGGATTTGGAATCTCCAGTAACAGCTGGTCTTGCTGTCTCAAGGATATTATCCGCTGTGCAGGCAAAGCAGCTATTTTGTGACTGTATTTATTTGTCTTCCTATGAACTCTTTGTCTTGTATTGAGAACATCTTTGTCTTTGTCAAGTTCACCATAATTCCCAGATAGTTGAAAATTTGTACCAAGTACTGAGTGGCTCAAAGAAGTTGATCCCTTATGGGTCCTGTCAAGAGCCAATCCTCTAACTATGGAAACACCTGGAATACTTGCAGTCTCAGATGAGCTGCTATCACTGCCATGCATTTGGTGAATAGCCGGGGGCAGTGGTGAACCCAAAGGGCAGTACTCTGAATTGGTAATGATTGTCTCCTAGCCAGAAGCACAAGTGTGTCCTGGAGTGCCTGTCTATTTTGATATGCTTCTATGTGTCCTGGAGATCTGTAGAGCACATCCAGTCATCCTTGTGTAGTAGTGGCAGTATGGACTGCACCGTCACCATGCGGAACTTCAACTTCTTGATGGATAAGCTCAGATTGCTTAGATCTAGAATCAATTGCAGGCCCCCCATCTTCTTTGGCACCAAAAAGAAGCATGAGTAGATTCCCCATCCTTTTTGTTCAGTCAGGACCCTCTGGATGACTCTTTTTTTTTCTAGAAGTTTTTGAACGTCAAGGATGGCATTCTCCCTCTGAGTGGGTGGAACATTGAGGTGACTTCTCCTGGGGCTGGGAAGTGGAAGGGAAAAGGGAACCTAATAACCTCTGGAAATAATGTTTTCCTCCTGGGGCTTGGAGGTGAAAGGGAAAGGGAATATAATAACTTCAGAAATAATGCTTAGCTCCCAGGTGTCATTTGCTAAATTTGCCTAGGTATCTGTGTGCAAAGATAATCTGTCCCCGACTGTCTCCAGAGTAGAACAGTCAGGCAATGCTTCAGGAGTGCTGGTAGGGCCTGTCAGAGAAAGGTTCTCTGAAGTCCTGGTTCTGAAGACCCCCTCTGCCTCTAGGGTGGGACTGCCATTAAATCCTCTGCCTCTAGAAGAAGACTCTTCTTGAGACACTGGAAAAGAGCCCTGAGACTTTTGGAACCACATCTTATTCCCACTACATTAGTTCCTCGAAAAAGGTCCATTGAGGGGAAAGAAAATTTGATCCCCACAGCAGATAAGGTCTTTCCCTCTTGCTTACTGCGGGTAAGAGTTTCATGAACTGACAGTCCAAACAAAGAATCATCATCAAAGAAGGCATTGATGAAGGATGCCTTAAAGGGTTGCGCAAACCCGCATGTCTCCTAAGGGCTACACCTGTGCCAGCTGCTCAAGAGGTTCCCTCTGCACCATGAGAGATTAGCCTCATTGAGGAATTAGAAACAGAATGATAGTGTGGCCAATTGGGGAGATACCTTCTTGAGGTCCTCCTCCAACAAGGACTTTGCCAGAGAGTTGGCAAGTTCCTTAACCAGATCCCACTGGATATGCGTAAAATGTGCCAAATAATTTAATTCTCTCAGCAAAAAAGTAGTTGAGGCATTTATGTGCTTCCTGTGCTTGTCCAAAGCCCAAGACTTCTTGTTCAGGGGATGGACAGTGGAGCTCTGCTCGCCAGCTCATTCTTAGTGGATGCCAACACCACAATGGCATCAATGGGAACATGTTTGCTCCAAAACAGACAATCACTAGGCAGGCTGAGGTACTTATCTGCATGCTTGGGTATGGGGTCCACGGTGTCTGGCTCCTTTCATGCCCAGTGGGGAACTAAATAAATAAGGTTGTCTGCCAGTGTGGTTAATGTGGATGTAGATGGGCCCATCCCAAAGGCCTCCACAAACACTGACTCCTCTGAAAAAGGTGTTTGGGATGACCATCCACTCTTTTGATTCAGGATTTCCAAAATATCTCTAAAGGAGAAGTCATCAGGTGGAGATCAGGGGGACCCTTCTCCTTCATCGAAGTCAGTGTCTTCTGTTAAAGACTCCAAATGGGGAGTCCAAGTGCTTGCTCTAGCACTGTTTCTTCCATTGAATCTCCCCCATGGGATACTGTGGGGAGGAATCAGAGAAATGGGGGGACACCCTGAGAGGGGTACGTCTGGAGGTTCTCCTGGATGGCTGATTACAGACAGGATGAATGTGTGCAAAGCTCAGATCAGAGGGTGATTGGGTAGGATCCAGGGGATAAGGAGCAGCATCTCGAGTTCTGGACAAAGCCCTCTCTGCCACCCAAAAGGCAGATGAACCTGAGGAAGTATCTCCCCCTCCCTTGTAGCCGAAGCTATCAAGGGAAGAGAAAGTAGAAACTATCCCAGATCCAATGCCTCCAGATAGCACCAGACCCGAACTGTCGAGGGCTGATGCCCCTAGTGGAAGAGATGGATCCCACAAGGTCAGAGCTGAAAACGACCTGAAGAGTTGATGCCAACATCTCGGGTCCAGGACCACTCCGTTCCAATGGCATTGGTGCAGAGCAAGTCTAGAACACTGCTGGAGTTGAAGAAAGATAAATTATTGGCTTTGATGATGGCTAACTCAAAAAAGTTGGATCCTGAAGTTCTGAAGCTGGTGGTTGGATCAAAAGAGGAGACTGAGATATTGGAATTGGAGCTCTCACAGATCCAGTGTGGGTCAGAGACGGCAAAATCCCCAAATGAATCTGAGCTTTGATGAAACTCTGCATCATCCTGTCCAGATCTGAAGGAGACAGGCATGAGGATCTTGAGGAGGCTGAGGAATGAGTGGATTTCATAGGGGGAAAAGGCTGGTCCAAGCAGTCGGAGCTAGAGAGGGAGACTTGCTCCAAAGCGGAGTATGGCTCCAGGATCTCCAGTGTAAGTATTTCAGATCGGAAGAGTTGCCCAGAGATGGGGAACTCTGGATCCAGATGACATCCGAAGGATCCGAGGGGGGGGGGCACTTGGACCCAAGGTCTGCAGATCCAATAGTACAAGGATCGTCATAGATGCCGATTCTGTCAGATCTGAAGAACTTCTCGGATCTGATGAAGGATGGATATCGACTGGATCCAACGTGGCTTGATCTAATAACCTCTGTCTTTTTTATGGTACAGAAGCTTTAGTCCCTGGGGATACTGAAGCGGTATGCCTCTTAAGGTCTTTAGAAGTAGAAGGCCTTATCGGAGTTTGAGCTCCAGAGGTCAGTAACAGACCTCTCAAAATCAATTTGTTTTGGCAGTCTGCAAGGGCACAGGGATTAAAGGCAGTACAAACTTCACAATCAGCCTCTAAATGCCCTGGTCTGAGACAATACACGTATCTCTTTGTAGGCATTCAAATTTGGAATCTTAAACCCTGTAGGTTTTTCAGACATATTCAACACTCTAATGGTTACCACACACAGACACTAAACTAAAGTTACACAAGTTAACAAAGTCAGCACTAAACAAAAACAATGATACTGGGAAAGTTTTTTTTTTAAACAAATAGCGATAAGGAAATGGAAAGAAGAAGGCGGCGATGACCATCAGTCACTAAAGAGCAAGTGGAAGGGGAAGGACAAGCAACCCTAACACCAGCAAAAAAACTAGTTAAATAGGAGGGGAGGACAGACAGGAAAGTAAACAACACTAGTTAAAAGGAGAGTTATTAAGAACAAGTCAGAAATATAAGAAATATAAGAATATATTAATAGCTGCCCAAAAAGACCACTTATCTCTGTTTGAGGCAACAGGATCATGTCTGAGCTGGAAGGCACCAAATGAGATTTGAGGGGTTAGAGGAGAGGTAAGGCATTATGGGAGAGGAAGGAGCTCAAGGCAAGGATCATCAGTCTTGAAAAACAGCCAAGTCAGTTCTGAGATGAGATCCAGAGACCCAAAAGTAAGGAAGAATGAAATTTACATAATCAGATCAATTAAGTTGATCACTTCATTAGTGTTTGTTTCAGATGCAATTTTAGGTAAAAAGGAGGGGTTAGTACACAAGGTAACTCTATCTTTATGGAAAATCAAATAAGGTGGTTTTACAGAGAGTGTTTGTATGTTCAGAGACTTGCCTTGCAGAAGTTATAGCCACTAGAAAAAACGTTTTCCAAAAAAGAAATCTGAAGTCTGCTTTAGCCAAGGGCCCAAAGGGTGATTGTACTAAATTCTGCAAAACAACAATAAGATCCCAAGGAGGAGTGGGATCCTTAATCAGAGGTCTAAGTAAAAAGGTACCTTTATGAAATGCTTTGCATAGCTTGCATGAGTCTAAAAGGAAAGCATTGTCTCCAGTGTGGTAGTTAGATATGGCTGCCAGCTGAACTTTGATGGTAGAAACTTGCACCATTTTTGAAAAATAGAAGAAAGGAATTCTAAAACAGCAGAAAGTGGAGCAGTGAAAGGATCCAAGTCTCTCTGCTAAGCCCAGAAAGAAAACCTCTTCCATTTTCTCTTATAAATCTTCCTTGTAGAGGGCTTCTGGGATGTAAATAAAATTTTACAAACAGGAGAGGAAAGCCTGGAATGTCTAGCCATCATTAGAATTGGAGAAACCATCTGGTTAATCTGAGGCCTGCAATGTCCAGATGAGTCATGCATGATGGATGTGAAAGGAGATCTGGACTGGGGTCCAGTGTCCAAAGAGGACATAGTAGGTGGACCATAGAAAGAGGAACCATACTTGCCAAGGCCAGAAGGGTGCAATGAGGATTACTTTGCTCTTCAACCAAAGTGCTTTCTGAAGGAATTTGGGAATCAGAGGTATGGTAGGATAAGCATGTAAGAGACTGGGGGGCCAAATGTGGACTACAGCATCTCTTGGTGACTTTCTCTGAGGGGGAATATGGCAAAGAACCAGCTACATTTGTATTTGAGGGGAGAGGTGAATAGATCATAGCAAACCTGACCCCACTTGTGGAAAATAATACTGGCCACTGTTTGATTGAGAGACCACTTGTGAGGCATGAGAATGGTCCGGTTGAATTTGTCTGCTAGAACATTGGACTGCCCAGTACATGCGTTGCCACAAAAAAATGGTTGGAGGAAATCGCCCCCTGCCAAATTCTGATTGCTTCTCAGCAAAGGGGGTAAAGATCGGGTTCGTCCTTGTTTGTTGATTTACCAAAACTATCGACATATTGTCCATTTGAATAGCAATTGTCCCTAGAGGAAGAGAGTTCTGAAGTGCCTGCAATGCTAAAAGGACTGCTCTCATCTCATCTCTAAGATATTTATATGCAAATCGGTCTCTTCTGGGGACCACATGCCTTGAACAGTCTGTCCCAAGAAATGCCTCCCACCCCAACTGGAAGGTGTCTGTGGTTAACGTGGTGATTGGAGGAGAAAGGATACAGGGATGTCCAAGACAAACGTTGTTAGAATGCATCCACCACAGTAGGGATTCCTTGCAAACTCAAGATATATATATATATATATATATATATATATATATATATATATATATATATATATTTATAGGATGTTGGAAAGGCTGTCAATGAAAGGACCATTGTACTGTTAGAGTTCAATGGAGGATTCGCATGTGAAGGCAAGCTGTAGGTATCAAGGTGATCGCAGCAGCCTTTGATCCTAGGGCTTTGAGGATCAGCTTTGCTGGAGGAGAGAGGTGAGAAACAACCTGTCTGGCATGCAATCTCAAAGCAAGAACTCTGTTTTGTGCTAAGAGAGTGAGACAATTGGCTGTATCTAGGTGAGCCCCTATAAAACTCCAAGACTTTAAATGGTTGTAAGTAGGATTTTGACAGACTGATTGTGATTCCCAGGGATTGGTAAATTGAAGTAAGTAATCCCTGGCTTTTTCTAGAAAACACCTGGTTGTAGCAGTAAGGAGCCAGTCATCCAGATTAGGAAACACTCTGAATCTGTACAGTCTTAGATGAGCTGCTACCACTGCCATGCATTTGGTGAACACCCTGGGGGCTGTGGTGAGACCAAATGGCAGGGCTCTGAACTGATAATGATTGACTCCCAGTGGGAAGCGTAAGTATCTTTGAGAGCGCCAGTTCATTTTCATGTGATAATATACATCCCGAAGATCTGTGGAGCATATCCAGTCATCCTTCTGTACGAGAGACAGAATGGACTAAACTATAACCATCCAGAACTTGGAATTCTTTACAAACTGGTTCAGATAACTGACATCCAAGATGGGTCTCAGGTCACCTGTTTTCTTTGGCACTAAAAAGAATCTTGAGTAAATTCTGGATCTTCTTTGGTCTGGAGGGACCTCTTGGATGACTCTTTCGTCTAGCAGGTTTTGAACCTCAAGAGCTGCTAACTCCCACTGATTGGGTTGGACATGAAAGAGACATTTTCTTTTCATTGGAGGAGCTTGTAAAAAGGGAATGAAATATCCTCTGGATTTAATCATACCTCTCAACTGTCATATTTTTGGTCTTTTCCTCATGAAAGTTGTAGTTTTCTGGCAAATCACTGAGGATTGAAGTCACTAAATAATGACATACATTTGAGTTTCAGACTTCATATCCTTCAGAAAATGCATGCTAATAGAAATCCTATTATTTGAGCAGCATTATACATTTATAAGAGCAATATTTAAAATCTGTCCCTATTTTTGTGCCTTTGACCCCCCCCCCCCCATTCTTTTAGAATTTCTGCTGATTTCTTGCTTTAGAAAGTTGAGAGGTATGGATATAATCCTTTGCAGCAATGGACCTTTTGTGATGGCTGACCACACATTTAGGTGCAAGGATAGGCATCTCCCAACTGCCTCCAGAGAAGAACAGCTGGGCAACTGTTCAGGAGAGCTAAAGAAACTATGTGAGAAGGAATCTTAAGACACTTGGTTTTGCAGACCCCCCCTGCTGCATGGGCAGCGTCTCCCATGTTATAATTATTTCCCTCTCTGCCACTGGGAGAAAAATCTCCATATGATTCTTGAAAAGGTCCTTGAGATTTCTGGAGCCAGATCTTTTTACCACTGCGTTGGTTCCTAGAAAACTTTCTCGTGGGGTAGAAAATTCCCACAGCAGATAAGGTCTTTCCATCTTGCTCACTGCGAGAAAGTGTAGCTGTCTCAAACAAAGATCTATCAAAAGGAGCTTGATTAATGGCACTTTAAAGGGCTCTGCAAAGTCACACAACCACATCCAGGCTGGTCTCCTAATGGCTATGCCTGAACTGGTGGCCCGTGAGCAACTTTTAGCTGTATGTGAGATTAGCCTTATGGACACATTCGACATTTACTGTAGGGTGGCCTTTCATGAGGAAAAGGAGTTTTGTTTCTCTGCCAACATGGACCCTGGGGTAGAGTTAGAGAGTTCTTTGACTAAGTCCCTCTGTAACCTAGCGAAGTGTGCCAGGTAGTTTAACGACCATAAGGCAAAGGTCACTGAGGTATAAACTCACTTCTCATAATCTGTCCAATGCCCCAGACTCTTTTTTGGGGGGATGAACAGTACAGCTCTGCTCTTCTAGCCTTTTCTTAGCGGCTGCCACCACAACCATACCATCCACAGGGATTCATTTCATCCAATATTGTCTGTCTGTAGGGGCACTCAGAATCTTATTTGGGTATCTAGTGATCAGTTCTGCTGTATCTGGTTCTTTCCATTCCTAGCAGGAGACAAAAATCTATAAGCTCATCCACTGGGGGTGGGGGGTGGGGGGCAACCCAGGACATAGATAGGCCAGACCTGAAAGCTTTAAGGAACACCGATTCCTCCTGGGCAGGGGTTTGAGATGACCAACCATCTTTCTGGCATAGGATTTCTAAAATGTCTCAGAAAGAAACATCTTCAGGTGGAGATCTTGGGCACCCTTCCCCTTCATCAAAATTGGTGTATACTGTGAGGGATTCCTGTGGGGAATCTAAGTTCCTCCTTTTACATAACCTCTTTCGGGGGACCTCTTTAGTGAGATGCTTTGAAGAGGTATCCGAAGAGGTGGGGAGCTCCCTAACTGTAACTACCTGGAAGCTCATAGTGAGGGTTAGGATGAGTAGACAGGGGATCCTAAGAGGGAATAGGGACTGGATCCAAAGATGTAAGAGTAGAAACTGCTCTCAGATGAGAGAACAACCTCTCCACCACCTTAAAAGCAGAGGGACCAGGAGAAGTTGAGGACAATCCAATTGGAGCCGAAACTCTCAGACCATATGACCCAGGGCCTCCCCCAACCCCCTGCTCAGAGGGAGGAGTAAGAGCCGAGTTGGTCAGCACCAAGGCTCTGAAGGGAAGGCTCCAAAACCTTCAGAGTTGAAATTATTCCCTCAGATCCACCCCTGACACTTCGGCTATGAGAGACATCCTGCTCCAGGGGAGTCAGATCTGAATGGATCAGGGCAGGAGCTGGAGTTAAAGAAAGAGGTAACTTTGGATCCGATGGTTCAACTGTTGGGGGTCTCGGATCCCAGGGCACAGAAAAAAGAAGGTCAGATCTGAGGAGGAGTGATGATTGTATGAGGGGATGGTTTGAGGCTCACAGATCCAATGGGAAATGGAGCTGATAAAACCCCCATCTGAATCTGTGTTCTGAGAAATTTTCTCAGCACCCTATCCACCACTGGCTCGGAAAGACTTCGGGAGGACCTGATGGAAGAGGAAGTGGAAGGAGGTCTAGAAGATCTCTTAGGAGTCTCCAGAAAAAATGGAGACCTCAGTCTTGGAAACACTGGCTCCGGGGAGAATCAAAGGCTTCCGAGCCAAAGAGATTTCATAGCTGCAGATATTATATCCGAAGACTTTGGATCCAAGTTTTTTTAACAACTTTTGCACATGGTTCTGAAGTTGAAGAAGGAGCAGACTTAGGAGACCTTGCATCGTCTGTGCTCCCTAGGCTCCTTAGACTTATAAGAGGGGGTTTGAGCCCCTGATCTTGATGTACCAGAAGAAGGAACAGAAGCAGAAATAAGGCCCTTAAGTACTAGTTTGCTCCTTCTGTCACTAGTAGCTCTAGTACTGAATCCAGCACAAATGCTGCAAGAGGTGCCAGGGTATGAATGATCTAAACAATAGACACACTCCCTCTGGGCATCAGAGTGGGGTATCTTATGCTCACAGAATGTGCACTTTTTAAAGGGCACAGAAAAAAGAAGGTCAGATCTGAGAAGGAGTGATGATTGTATGAGAGGATGGTTTGAGGCTCACAGATCCAATGGGAAATGGAGCTGACAAACCCCCCATCTGAATCTGTGTTCTGAGAAATTTTCTCAGCACCCTATCCACAACTGGCTCGGAAAGACTTCGGGAGGACCTGATGGAAGAGGAAGTGGAAGGAGGTCTAGAAGATTTCTTAGGAGTCTCCAGAAGAAATGGAGACCTCAGTCTTGGGAACACTGGCTCCGGGGAGAATCAAAGGCTTCCGAGCCAAAGAGATTTCATAGCTGCAGATATCAGATCCGAAGACTTTGGATCCAAGTTTTTTTAACAACTTTTGCATGTGGTTCTGAAGTTGAAGAAGGAGCAGACTTAGGAGACCTTGCATCTTCTGTGCTCCCTAGGCTCCTTAGACTTATAGGAGGGTATTTGAGCCCCTGACGTTGATGTACCAGAAGAAGGAACAGAAGCAGAAATAAGGCCCTTAAGTACTAGTTTGCTCCTTCCGTCGCTAGTAGCTCTAGTACTGAATCCAGCACAAATGCTGCAAGAGGTGCCAGGGTATGAATGATCTAAACAATAGACACACTAACTGTGGGCATCAGAGTGGGGTATCTTATGCCCACAGGATGTGCCCTTTTTAAAGCCAGTTGGCTTTTCAGCCACACTGTGAGGGGAAACTAAGTGGCAGAAGGCCAGACAAGTGAAAGATAAGGAAAAACTTTACTTTACAGAAAAGGTAAAAGGCTTATACCATAGGAGAAGTAGAATGGTTACCAACAATAGTAACAAAGAATACAAAAAATATAAAATTTGGTAAACAGACTACATTAGAAACAGGGTAAGGGAGATGCTAAAATACAAACTGAAATAGTAAAATATTAAAAATATATATATTTTTCAAATCACTACACCAAAATGAGTTTGAGAGAATCCAATCCCAACTGAATCGTAGAGCAACAAATAAGATCTGGGATAATTCAGTGGTCAGAGGCAACATGGGTAAAGGCAAGAGCTCAAGAGTTATTTCCTAGAATCTGGAGTAATGTGGCCAAGTCAATTCCGAAAATTAGATCCAAGCCCATTCGTTAAGGAACAAATGAAAATGACATCAGATCTTTTGCTTTTCTACAGCCTTCCTAGTCTTTATATTATTGAAAGCTATTGCATCCCCCTGCAGTGTCACCCTAATGCAGGCATGTTGTTTGTCTTTTCGGCTTTTCCCAGTTAGGGGTCGCCACAGCGGAACTCCGGTGTGCTAATGATTGGCAGTAGATTTTTATGGTGCCGCGTTGCCAACCTCACACCCAACCTTCAGCAAAGGCACGCCCATTCACGCATGTCTTTTGGAGGCCACTCGACCACAGAGAGGACATGCAGACTCCACACAGAAGGCACTCCAGCCGAGAATCGAACAGGAGAACCTCTTGCTGTGCGGCAACAATGCTACCGCATCTGAAACAATTATGGGAGCAGCCCAAATGTTGCTAACCAAGTCCAGATGCTCCTGAGTGATAAAAACCTTATCAATGTTGGAGCAGCGGTTATGCCTTGGTGAAAAAATTAGTAAAAGAATTACACCCTGCCAGGACATGTTAACACTTCCGCTAGACCCAAATGACTTAACATTTTAAAACTCCTGTCTTTCTTAGACACTGTATAGTTTCTATCATTACTTGCTTTGTATGGTTGGAAGACCATGTTCCAGTGACTTATAATTAACAAAATTCCTTTATGTAGGCACAAGATCTCCTATAAAATGACAAGCACCACTCTGGTAGAATAGGCTGGAAGAAAGTAAGCACATGTCAGGATGATCATTAAAGAACAGAAAAAAAACACTGAGTGCTGCAAATCTACCCTCTGTGTCCTTCACCTTACCAGTGACTTCAAAAAGAGTAAGTTTATCTTTCAGGACTGCAACTACTATATGTCTGGCTCCCACAAAGCTCAAGCAAGTTTCAACCATGAAACTTTTTTAATTCAAACCTTAAGTATATGGCTGGTGTAAAGTGGGTTTCATAAAAGCCAATAATCATGCCTCTCTCTCTCTTAAACATGCTCATCAAGTTATCTCGTTTAACAGGATTAGACAACCCATTAACACTGCAACTTACTATACTTAATAAAGGCACTGCAAAACCTTAATTGATCTACTAAAGACATAATAAAATTGACCTGCTGCCAGAGATAGTGTCTACATGCCTGTCCCCATGAAGATGGACTCCTACATCTAACAATGGTTGAAGCAATCATAGCAACACAGTGATAATCTATGACCTGTACACAGCTTCGTGAAATAGTATTGCTGGCACTGAGATGCTTCACTGTATATAACTAGAAAAAGGATATTAAGATAACCAGTTTGAAGTAAAACCAGCTAAATGAAATTATGTACAAAGGATTATGTCCTCTTTTGATATGTATATCCTGTCTATTCTAGAAAACATTGTATAAGAATTAGAAGGGTCTATATTATATGAACGAAAGTTCATATAAGCGAACGCTCAATGAGTGAAAATCCCAGACATCGAAAACAATATTGTGGGGGGCTGCGCCCCCACACACCCCCCGCTAAATATATATTCCAACTCCTAGATCGCACTATAGTGAGGAAAGGGCAAAAACTCCAATCTTCACTGTAATGTGATCCCACAACACCCACCTCGATGTCCAGGAGTTTCGCTCATTAGAGCATTCGCTTATATGAACTTTCATTCATATAATATAGACCCAAATTAGAATCGTACATGAAGATTATCTTATTATTGTTTCCCTTAGTACAGACATGCTGCAATCCCAGCAATTCTACCAATTTCCCAAAGTATTTCCCATTATATGAAATTCATATTTTATGGAGATCCTCCTGAACATCTTCTTCACTCACTTGAAACTAAATTAAAATCTGCTGTCCATAACTATCCTCCTCCTTGATAATTCATAAGGTCTTTATATATCTATCTAAAGTTTCTGGTCATCATTTCTGGTGGTCTGTATATACCTGACACAGTAATTACCCTCCTTTTTAATTTCAACCTTAATATTACATACTGACCATCTTCATCTGTCCACTTACCTAACGTGAAATTTCAGGTCAAGACTAATTAATATTACCATCCCTGTTTTCCTAGCTTGGTCTTTGCCACTGAGCCTGCTACTACAAAACCATTGTTCAACTTCTTATGTTTCTCTTCATTCATATACATTTCTTGCAAATAAATTATATGGGTTAAAAATCTTCAGAGGTATCTTAATACCTTTTGTTGCTTCACAGGCTCCCCAATCCATTTGTATAAGAGAAAACTCTAATCACCTTTCTGTTTTAAGTATATTTGCTTTTCTCACCTTTCCAACTGATAGAGATAGCCCTCTGAAGCATTGCCTACTATTCTGTCTCCAAATATGCTTGCTCCGAATATTTCAAGAGTTCTCACTTGCCTAGTAACCTCAATCTGATGCACACTGTTTGACAAAGTAACTTAAAAAAATAGCAAACATACATTTATATACAATAAAACATTTATTTTTGTCTAATTTCCAGCCTTTTATTCTTCTTAAATAACGCAAACTTCTCTGTCAAGTTTAGGGCTGTTTTTTCTTAAAAGGAAACACCAGCAAAATACCCTTGTTACTTTATATCACCTTTCCCCACCAGTAACATACTCCCAAACAGATCCATAACAATGTATAATACAAATTAACTCTACTGTTTCCCTTAAAGTATATTCACTGATTTATCCTTTTGCGACACTGAGCTAATCAGAGGAAGGGCTCTGAGCTAACTAATATGCGATATATAACATTAAGTATCCTGTTTTTTGTTTTTTTCTGAGTTATTTATAGCACTTTTATTTTACTCACTGTGTGTGAGGTATGAAGTAGAATTTTCTACAATTGTTAAGCATCTGGTTGGGTTTGTTTGTTCTGATTTTTGATTCCCACCCTCCCTTCCTCTTGATATCCTGTTTTTATACTTGGTGACTTCGCAGTTGCCCACCCCTACTGTAAATTTGATCTGGGACACTCCTCTCTGTCTAGTGTCATTACCTCATTCTACCTACTCCAGGGAGAACATTTGAGAAGGCCAACCCAGTTAGCTTCTGCTCCTCCTTTTCCCTTTCCACTTTACAATAAAAAAAAGGTTTCTGAGCTTGTTTCCTGCCTTTCCTATAAGTTGTCTAGTCCAGATACAGATTTGCTGTATGCAAGACTGTTTGTAAGCTTCTGAGCCCCCAAGCCTTTCTGTGTCGGAGGGAAGCCTTCTAGCTTAATTTTGTTTCTTAGAACTAGCCAGTTTTCTAGTTTCAGCACTCAAATCTGTTTCTTTGAGCTCAGCACTTGTTCAGAACTCATTGTAAGCACTAAATAAGCTACAAATTACTACAGCACTCAACTTTCCTCACTTGTCTAGAGCAAAACAGTTTTTAGTACTTAATAAATAAGCACCTATCCAGGCATGTCTAAGGATCAGCTCCCGGTGTTTTCTCCTGTCTACCTGATGAATATGGGCATCTTGGGGCAATGCAGCAATTGCCTTATGTACACAGGCAACCCTCTCCTCCTACCACCCAACACTACAACTGGTGAGAGATGCACTTATATAACCAAACTGGAAGCAAAGCACTCTTCACCCAAGACTGGACTAGACAGTCAAGAGGAGAAGGTAAACACTTGCACCACACCCACACTCATCACATAGTCCCTCAAACCCTACACCACCAAAACACACAATTAGAAACACAAACATTTGCGGAGGCTCTCAAAAAAAATCAACCCAAGCAACAGGGACCTCCAAAGCAGAAACGCAAGCAACTCCCCCCCCCCCCCCCAACACAACTCAAATGACACACAGCCCACAAATTCAGTGTGCTACTCAACCACAGCCCGTAAGGCATAACAACGTACTCAACATTCTAGTCATAGGTGACTCTATAATCAGGCACACTGATGTTCCACTAACCAGGCTAAACAAGGAGAAAGTTACTGTCAGGTGCCAGGATCCGCCACATAATGCATGCACTCAGGTCACTCCACAGCAAGTACAAATATGACTCTGTCATTGTCCATGTTGGTGTGAATGACCTGAGACATACCTCCCTGGACTACATGAAAGAGACATGGAGGAGCTTTCTGATCTTGTAGCCCAGGAAGGTATGAACCTAGCCCTGAGTCGCATCCTGCCATCACCCAGAATGAAACTACTGTACAAGGACAAAATTATTGACTTCAACAATTGGCTAAGCTTCTGGTGTCATTCTCAGGGGATCCAGTATCTGTCTGCTGGGATGACATGATCGACAAACCACGATGTTTTGCCAGAGATGGCCTTCACCTGTCGCCCTTGGATACTGGCTAAGGCTCTTGCCACCCCTATAGTGCCTTTTTTAGGCAAGATTCAAATAACTAATTCACCACCGTAACAGGTACAAGCAAGCAAAACCTAAGGGTAATGCTACTTAATGCTAGAAGTCTAAACCTCAAAATGCACTCACTCGAGGCACTCCTTAAAATGGAGAACATCGACATCTGTGTAGTGACAGAGACCTGGTTCAAGGCTCCAGAGAGCACCCCTGCATTACCAGGCTATAATTCATACCACACCTTTCGGCCACCTAACCTGGACTGAAGCACTAAAGGCGGAGGCATGTCCATATTCATTAAGGATATCCACATCTCCAAGCTAGTTGCTCAGCATAATGCATCTGAGATTATCCAAGTGCAACTAACTCTGGGCAAGACCAGAATGCAAATTGTAGCTTGCTACAGATCCCCCACCATGCCCCAGGATTCCCACTCCTCATTTCTTGATACACTGGAAAATATTAGGGTACAACCTAACACCCTAATAATGGGCGATTTCAACTACCCCACCATTAACTGGGAAAACTACTCATGTACCAACTCTTGTGCTCAACGTTTTCTGGAATTCATAAATTCCAATGCCTTGGATCAACTTATCCACACCCCCACCAGGGGCAGCAATATCCTAGACCTGGTCATTATCAAAATGGGCAACCGGTGTTCCACACCAGAGGTCAATTTGTCGTTGGTCAGATCCGACCACAAGCAAATCACCCTAGACATCTACATCCCACCCCCACTCCCCATTAGGGAAACCACTGTAAAAAATTCTCCAAAGCCAACTTCATGCTTCTTAAGTCAAAAGTGGTAAACTTTACAACACCCATGCTGACGGACAATAGAGATACGACTGCTGAATCCTATACAATTGCACTTTATAAGCACTTACACGAGTGCATGGATCGTGCAATCCCTAACAGAACCAAGGTGCTATCCTCCAAAAAAAAGGAAGCCAATCTGGTGATCCCTTGCTATAAACAAACTCTACAACAGAAGAAAGAAACTGTTGCATAAAAGAGTAAAATCCCATGATTGGAGGAAATCCGTGGTCAGCCTCAGTAAGAAGCTGAGATCACTCATAAAATCCTCCAAAGCTAGTTACGAAAACAAAATCGCCACGGATTCTAAAGACAACCACAAAGCATTCTATAGCTATGTCAAGAATCTCAATGGCAACACTCAGATCTGTTCTGAGTTACAGCACAATGGTACTAAATATACAGAACCAACTGATATTGCCAACATCCTAGCAGATAGGTTCAATGCTAACTTTACCCCTCTCTCATCCCCTAAAGGGCCCATCTCTATACCGGAAGAATGCAAAGTACCTGTAATCATGGCTGCACAGGTAAAAAACACACTCTCCAAAGCCAAGAACACAGCATCCATAGGACCTGACAACATCCCGGGCTGCGTTCTACATGAACTACAGAATGAACTGGCACCCCACCTAAGTAATGTGTTCAATCATAGCCTCACCTCAGGCTTTGTGCCCACTGAATGGCGCACAGCAAAGGTTATCCCACTCCACAAAGGGGGAGTCACCACGGACCCCGGTAACTACCGCCCCATTAGCATGATGAGCCTGGTCTGCAAGGCTATGGAGCGTATCATCATGGAACTTATAAACAATGACATTGGTAATCTCCAAACTTTGGACCCTATGCAGTTCCGGTTTGTAAAAGGCAGATCATGTCTCCTAAACCTGATAGACTTCTTTGAAGCAGTCACCAAAGCCATAGATGAGGGTAAGATGGTACACACAGCCTATCTAGATCTCGCCAAGATGTTCGTTACCATCCCCCACTCCGGAATTATGGACAAACTCACTAAACTAGGTATAAATCCCTATGTCACAAGATGGGTTGCCAACTGGCTCACTGACAGAACCCACACTGTGAAAGTAGCAGACTCTAAATCCAACTTCAGACCAGTGACAAGTGGAGTACCACAGGGTTCAGTCCTAGGTCCTCTCCTGTTTGGTATCTACTTCTCTGAAGTACAGGCTAACACAGAAGGTCTTTGGCTAACAAAATTCGCAGATGACTGTAAACTAGGAGCCATAATCAAAACTCCTAATGATGTAGACATACTACAAAAGGGCCTCACTGAGACAGATGCCTGGTGTCAAAGCCATGGCCTCAAGCTCAATGTCAAAAACTGCATTGTCATCCCTTTTGGTAAAAACTCTGTACCCATGAACTACCACATAGGCGGTAGTCTACTTAACACCGAAAGTGTGATAAGAGACCTTGGGACACAGGTGGACACTAGTCTCTCCTTTGATAATCACATCGCCACAGTAGTCAGGAAATCCTTCTATGTGGCACACCTCATCACAAAAGGTTTCTCATCCAGGAAAAAAGAGGTCAATTTTCCCCTCTACTCATTAGACCCATTATAGAGTACAATGCCCCTTTTGGTATGTACCTCACAAGACATCTACAACAACTGGAAAGGCCACAGAAATACCTCACAAAGAGGATTACCGGCCTCAAACAGATGCCCTACTCAGACTGTCTCAAAAAACTCCAGCTTTACTCTGTCACATATCGCCTACTCAGAGATGATCTCTGCCTAACATACAAAGCTATGTCAAACCCAGAGCAGTTGGACATGCTACACAAAGAAATTCCAATCCCTCCAAGCTACACGCTCTAGGGACCTAAACCTTGTCACCATAATAAACAGAACATGCTGGAGGGATAGATTCCTGTCCCAGAGACTTCCCATACTCTGGAACAAACTACCTATCTATATCAAACAAAGCTCCTCTTTAGCACTCTTCAAGAAAAATCTTGATGATTGGATGGGAGATAGGAAATTCACCCCGGAGAGCACTTCTGTGGCTGTGCTTGACAGCGGCACAAGAAAATAATTTTCTTGGGTGGCAAAAGCCAGGATACCATTTGGCTAGGCTTATATAGGCCCTAGGGCCAATAGCCTAGTACCTACCTATGAACTTTCTATTTGTAGAGTGGGAAGGGTAATGTTTCATTTCTTCTTGAAGAACCTATCATTAGATTCTCCCTTGCAGTTCCTTCTGCCTGGATTTCTGTGGCTGTTAGCCAGTCCAGAGGAATTTGGAACACTTCTTCATGATCTGTAAAGTTAGCTTCCTAAGGAAAAAACACTTTAAAGCATGCAATGTAAAGTATCTTGAGGCACAACTGCTTTCATTCGTATTCCTGCAGGGTGGTTATAAAACAACCTCTCTTCCTGTGGGTCACTGAACTATAGTCATGTTTCACAAACATTTATGTCTCTCCATAAAAACACTTCTTGTCTGGTTTCTAGATCTGTACCAATATCTGTTCTTTCAAACTTCCAAGATGGCTGCACATTGAGTAACAGCTTAATTCTAGCTCCCCCAGTGTGAAAACAGAAACTCAACAGACAAGACCAGTGAACTTTTGTATTTCTTGGTAAATTTCAGTAACTCACCAGTAATTGCACTGCCTAGATGCCAGGAAAAAAGATATATAGAGGATCTGAAGGAAACTCAGCAAGAAAAGGTAAAAACAAAAACACTGACTGGGAAAAATACTGCAGCTGTTCAACAAAAAGAGGTGCAAGCTCCATACATGACTTCCAGTAACCTAGAGGAAAGCATAAGACAACTGCACATAGAGCTGGTTAAAATAAATGAAACACTGATAGAGTATATAAACTCAAACAGTAAAGATGCAATCCTACCAGAAGGAGATGATTTTGACAAAACTGTGGCAGAAGGACAAAGTACTAATAGTGGGAGATAGCAGAGTGTTTGTGAAGAATGATTACTCATTGTACACCAGGCAAAAGAGGAGTAAATTTATTCCACTATTCAAGGAATGTCGAGAAGCAGCTGAGAGATTCACACTGCTACCCAGCTATCTTCAAAATATATTTCCCTGGAGAGAAAAAAAAAATTTTGATTTAGTACATGCTAAGTAGGAAATACTGAAATACAAAAATTTGTCCAACAAAAGGTGAGCTCTGAAACAAAAGGAGATTCTGCTTCTTGCTCTTCTGGTAATAAAGACCAAAGAGAGCCTGTGCCAATAAAACCTTTTCCAGTGTTTCAACAGAAAGTGCTGGAGAGAAGTAAGGGAGCCCAAAAGTTGACTAGAAGAATCATGAGTACATTGAAAATGAAGCAGATATAGGATTTGGGAGATGGAGATGAACAGGAATAAAACCAGTAACTTGGAATTTGACAAATGTGGGATGACAAAACAATACTTACATTTCTGAAATATGACAGAACAAGAAAATCTGGAAGAATTAGATTTTCTGGACTCTGTTGTACTTGTGGGGGACTCTAAAGTATATGCCCTACATCATGTCATTAATGTTCAGAAAAATACTTAGGGGAGGGGAAGAGGAGGGAAAAAGTTAACTAAGTAAACCAATTTTTTCTTAATAGTGCAATTTTTATAATGTATGATTTTTTTTTTGCATGTTCTAAAGTAACGTTTTATCAGTTGTTTTTAAGTGTAATGGGGATACTACTGTAAAAAGGTGCTCATGTATTTTTTTCTTTTTCTTTTTTTCTTTCTCCCTTCTTCTGTCATTCTCCTTGTTCAGTTTTAAGAAATGTAGGCACCACGATGTAAAAAAAAAACTGGTTAAAAGAGCATGACAAAAGAAAAAATAATGTGCTTTTTCTCATTCTTACATGGAGGAATCACTGGAGTAAGGCTCTTAGCTTGATTTAGTAATGAGTTTTAAGAGAAAGCAAGTAAATGAAAAGAAATATTGAATATTATAAGGCTTCTTCTAGCAAATAAATGTAGGCTTGGTAGCAGTTCTGTATCTGGTCCCCATGTCTCCATGGAGACAATCTGATAAAGAGAAATTAGCTACAATCTGATAAAGAGAAAATGGCTACGAAAAAAGGGCAACTAGCTAGAAGATAATGTTCTCTGAAAGCATGCAGGTGTTTTCACAGCAGGGAGAGCTATAAAGATAAGACAAAACCAGATAGCACTTAGTAGAAGCACAAGCTGCATCATACATCTTAGCATGGATACATTTTGTTTAGGTTAACTCAAGTCAGTTAGTGTGGCTGTCATTTTGTAACATTTGTTCCTATTAGGAAGGTAAAACTTCAATATTTGAAGATGCAAAGAGTTTTGTGTATTAGTATTAGGTTAATAGGTTTTATGTGGGTATTGGGGTGTGTTTTGAGGGCATTCAATAAAACAAAAAGTTTTGTAAGCAGTGACATAGGCTGAAACAGATACAACAAGAAATGACTGTATAAAAGTTCAATCAGCCAAACAGTGTATGCATGTAACACAAAAGCTGGAACTTGACATTTAACAAAAAAGCTGTTATACATAAATGATGGGAGTAATACATTTTTAATACAATGATGCTTTCTGTAATGTCTTTAAATGTCAATGGTCTCACGGATAAATACAAAAAAGAAATAGTGAACTATATTAAAAATGTAGAGTGAAAATAGCTATGCTACAGAAGACACATTTGGAAAGTGAACATGTGAAGTTGATAAAAGAAAGGTTTTCATAATGGTTATTCAGAGGAATTCCTTGGACAAAGGAAGAGTGGTGTACTTGTATTAATAGCAAGAGGAGCTACAATAGTGACCGAAGAGGATAAAAAACATAATAATGGTAGTTTTGTAGTAATAAGGGGCTACTGGCAAGGGAGGAGGATTACATTGGCATGTATTTATATTCTACCTAAAACTGCTATAATGGAGCTTAAGAAAATGCTGGGAGACATAATCAGCTTTTGGTAAGGAATATTACTTATAGGTGGGAAATGGAATTTGATTTGCAGCAGTAAAGATGTGGCAGGGGGCCCAGAAGGGAAAGTATAATGAAGAAGGGTAGACTTTTGAAGAAATTTATAAAAATATTTGGCATGAAAGATGTGAATTCAGTACTAGGAGTTTGGAGTAAATTTACATTTTATTCCCCAAGACACAAGAATTAGTCTAGGCTACAAAATATTTACATTTTGCAGCAACATGTGCATTAAATTGAAGGTCTTGTTATGCACCCAATAACTATTTCAGATCATGCGCCAATAATAACTAAAATAAAAACACAGGGTAATGAAATAAAAATGAGACACTGGCACTTTCCCACCTTAAAAAGAGAGGAATTTAAGGAATGGTTAGTGGAAACTATTCAGGATTTATTAGAGAAGAGAGAATTTTCTTCTGGAAATATAGCTAGGGAGTGGGATAAAATTAAAGTGGAGTTTAAAATGGGGTGAAAATAAAAGAAAGGGAGATATGGTTAAGCAGTAACAAAAATTATTTAGAGGGACTGACAAATGTTAAAGTATTGCAGAACAGGGGGACTCTCACAGAACAAAGAAGAGGAACAATTGCAGAATGCTAAACAGAAAACAAGGGATTACCTCACTAATATGCATTAGCTGCTGTTAAGCAGCTGTTTTTTGATAACTCTAGAGCACAAAAACTTTTTAGCACAACTCAGGCAACAGAAAGTAGAAAGGGCTATCACCAAGCTTGGGGAGCCTATAACAAGGAAGGTAACAAGAGATCCTATAGTGGCATTAGAAATTCTTTGTAAAGTCTATGAAAGTCTGTATAAAGCAGAGAAATGTGGAAATCAAGAAATGGTACAAATGGAAATGGTTGTGGAAGAATTAAATATGCCAAGGTTAGGGGCAGATGAGGCTCAGTTATTAACAGTTAGGATAGGAGGAGAGGAGGTAAAAATGGTGATGTATAAACAATCTACAGGAAAGTCCCCAAGAATAGATGGTGTTCCTGTGGAAGTTTGGAAGCTAGGAGGGAAAAACTGATAAAGATCTACAAGGTTTTAACAGTATTTTAAGAGGAGAAGTACCATCATCCTGGAAGAAAGCAGTATTAGCTGTAATACCTAAACAGGGTAAAGATCCAACAGATCCGGCTTCATACAGGCCCATTTCAGTACTAAACCATGATTATAAAGTATTTATGTCTATAATGGCTAAAAGAATGGGAAACGTGATGCCAAAATTCACAGATATGGATCAATGTGGTTTTGTGGAGTGGAGGCAAAAATTTGACAACATTAACAGAACACTGATCATCTAGAGGGAAGCAGAATGTAAGAAAATACCACTGTTGTTGGTGGGTCTTGATGCAGAGAAAGCATTTGACAGAGTAAGATGGGAATTTATGAGCAGGGAAATGGAAGCATTTGCATTCCCTGATAAAATTATAAGGTTGATTAGGAGGATATATGAGGGATCGAAGGCAAAAATTAAAGTGGGTGGGGTCCTCTCTGTTAATTTCTGCTTAAGTAGAGGAACCAGGAAGGGGTGTCCTCATTCCCCTTTGTGATTTGCATTACATTTAGAACCACTGGCAAAGAAAATAAGGGACTCAGAAATTCAATGATATAATTGGTATGGCAGCAAGAAAAGCTGGCTCTATTTGCAGATGATATTATTTTATACCTGACAAAATCAGAAAAGGACATTACAGTGTTGTGGAACATTTTGAGACAATTGCAAATCCTTTTGGGATAAAAAATGAATGAAGCTAAAACAAAGGCAATAGCAGTAAATTATGTACCCACACATGAACCGGTTCAGCAAGATCCATATTTATGGGTACATGATACAATGAAGTATTTAGGAGTATGGATTAAAAATGATTCTGGTGTGGCAGCTAAGGATATGTGGGAATTGACTAAAAAAAGATAATACAAAAACTGAGAAACTGGAAGATCTGTTATATGGAAATGGATAGTAAGATGTAAGCAGTTAAAATGTTTTTAGTCCCTTTAGTCTTATACACAGGTCAGGCATATTTTTATCAACCAGAGAAGAAGTTGTGGATAGCAATTAATAAAGATCTAAAGGATTCTACCTGGGAGGGGAAGACTGCAAGAGTCAAGCGGGCTAAGCTGTCTCTTCCAATAGAACAAGGCAGACTGGGATTACCCGATCTGACTGGGTATTTCAGAGCTACACAGTTAAGGCTCCTATACATAGCATAAGCAGAAACCTATAATTCAAAGTGGAAAGGGATGATGAAGAAACAGGGGGAAGCTCATGTAACAAGGAGAGACTGGGATTTTGGATGCAGATCTTTAAGGAGAATTACAATAATCATACAGAATATTATATTCATAAAGTAGCAGAAAGTATTATAAGAACTAAGCCAACAAGGGAATGGAGGAAGGAGATTCTGCCAACAGGGATGACTGCAATTAGGGATAAAGACAATAAGCAAGAGGTGCTGGAATTTATTGGAGAAAACTGGCAAAGGAACCAAGATACTGGGAGCAAATAACTAGAGAGGGAAAGGTAATAGATGGGAACATGCCAAATATTTATTTGGACTGCAGGTTAAAGATTGCCTTCCCTATCAAGGATTTATACCAGAGTATAGAAAATAGAAAGAAATATGGGGGTCCTAAATGAAAGACCAGCACTGGTAGAGTTTTTAGTAGAATCTAGAATAGAAACTGCTGTTAAAAATGGAATACTTGGTACAGCATATAAAATATTGCATGATAACTTTAAGAATCAATCAGAAGAGGTTAGAAGGGATTGGGAAGAGAGACTGGATAAGCAATTCACAAAGAAACAATTGGGGGAATATATGTATGTCTACCATATATGCAACAAAATGTAGATTTAGGATTTTTGCTTGGAAATGTTTATATACATATTTTATACCCCTAGTAGACTCCAGATAATTTTTTTCTCAGGTAGACAACAAATGTTGGAGGTGTGATGAGGAAGAAACAGGTAATTGGAAGCAAATTTTCTGGGAGTGTAATGAATTGTCAGACTTTAAAGATTTCCTGCAGACTACTCTGTCAAAGATACCGGGTGAGTAAATTGCTTAACTAGGAAAATGATTTTTTTAGAGCTATGATACAGAATTGGAATTGGATGTTTTGGCATTCGACAACCTAAGCGTTCGAAGATCTAATACTGACCCGCCTAGGCATAGTAAGGCCTTGCTGAGTCAAATTATGGAGGCTGCCAAAAATGCAGTTACTAGAAAATAGAAATAAAAGTCTAAAGCAACTGTACTAGAAGTAGGGAATATACTAACAGAGATAAAACAACTGCAAATGGGATCTTAAAAAAGGGTAGGATCAAATTACATAGGAAAAAATGAGAACTGTGGGAAAATATGTACAGGGGAGGAATGAGGTTTAAAAGAAGGCAGGCCTTAAGGAGTTATTTAATGTTTGACTGACAATGACTGGGTAAATTATAAGTGATGCATAATGTTTGCAACTAGGATTATGTCAAGATGGTTTGTAATGGAAAATGCTTGCAGCTGGGATTATGTCAATATGGTTTATTTTCATTTGTATAAATACATGATTGCCTATGTCATAAGTGCTAATTTAATAAAGATGTTTCTTGTTTAAAAAATATCTGTTCTTTCAGTTTGTATGATAAAAACACTGGCAAATATACCAGCAAAAAATTCCGTGCACTAATGCTGTCATATCTCTCAGCTCTGCTTCCTACAGAACCCCTACTAACTGCTCATTTCAGTCTTAACTTGATTATCTGTTGTGCACATATGGCATTGTCTTAATCCTTGTTGTACCTGAACAAGAGAATTAGAGTGCACAACGAGGATCTGTTCTACTTCCAAAATATTTTTAAAGTCATTTTGACATACTAATATAACTTAGCCTCTAGTTTGCTTAACTTGTCCAAAATAAGAGTTAGTGGGGTGGTATCCATCTGCTGCCATTTTTCCATTGTTAAGATTGCTTCCCCTTTATTCCTTTGCATTTCCGCTGACATTTTCTATATCTCATCTTGTTCTTTTTCATGTTGATCATATTTTCTATTACCTCATGGTTCTTCTTATTAGTCTGATGTACATCTGACACATGGAGCTGTTATATTTAGGCATTCTCACTTCAAAACACTTCAACTCCATTCTCACCCTCAGTAACAATGTTTTTTTTCAAATTCTTTTATTTATATCAGATAAATAGCACCAGAAGAACCTTTCACAATCACGGTATAACTTCAGCCACCATTACCAGAGTCCAATTATTTGCAAATTTAGTTAGTGATATGTCAAGTGTTTGTAGCTTAAAGATTATACAAGCAGATATTGAACAGAAGTCTGTATTTAGCCCTGAGGACTGCATCTAATCACATTTCTGCTTTCTGAGGTGGCACCTGCAACCTTAACATGTTTTCTATCTGTTAGCAATTTTGTTATCCTTCTTACAACATAAGGGTCTACATGTAGGTATTTAAGTTTATTTGTAATACTTGCAATGTGAATAGTGTCAAATGTCTTGGCTGAATCCAGGAAGACTGTAGGAGCTGCATGGCTACTATCTTCAGTTTCAGTGACTTTCTCAAGGAGTTATACGAAACTTAGTAGGCATAATCGCTTTTAAAAAAAAAAACATATTGTTGTCTATCTAGGGCATTAATATTTTATATTGGAGCTTATGAAATCATATATATATATATATATATATATATATTAATATAGTGTGTGGCTCTGCAGACTGTGTTTTTTAGCCTGATGGGTGTATAGTACTTGGGATCTATAGAAGGGCCCCTTTACGAAGGGGAATAATGATAGCTATTTTCTATATCTTAGGAATACATCCTGTGGCTATGCTTAAGATGAGCAGTTTTAGGAGGGGTTCACAGGGGTCATACCTGGTAATTTTGGTTAGGTAGGCATGTATATTATCAACATCTACAATGGTGGTATTTTAAGCTGTGAAGAGTACAGTTAAGATAATTCCACAGCAATCTTTGGAGCAGGAGGCTACTCAGGAATGTGTGGAACTTCATTAACTTTTTCTGTCAGAGCTGTAGCTAGGTGGCTGGTGCCTTGCGCAGCTTCCACCAATTAGCAGTTTTCCCTCAGAGTTGCACTTACATTGTGCAAAAAACATCCTCTGAGCAAAGAGCTATTATGTTTGGACAAAGAGATATAATAGCCTCCTGCTACATTTGCATACCATGCATTCATGCACACACACACATCCACACATCCACACATGGACAAACTGCAAGCAAATTATAGACATGGCTGCAATCTCAATAATGGTTGCTTAAATGACTACAGATACTGCTGTAATACACAGCTGTCCAGCAAAAGTAATTCCATCCTTGGCTTGCAGGGACCATTTGGCACATCTTCTACTGTGCTGATTATGCCCCCTAACACTTTGCATCCAGGAAAGTCTCAAACATTACCCCACCTTGTCTATGGCTTTGGGTCCTGGTGTGATGTGGCGGGTCCCCTTCAGTTTGCCGACATTCCAGAATGCCGACAACCATATGGCTGACACCATATGATCAGCATTTGGAATGCCGACAATGTGGAACCAGCATCTCACTATAGTGCGTAATGGAAAGATTTCCATTCCTGCACTGTAGTGCCATCTTGGAGTTGGTATATTAAAGTTACAGGGGGTGCAGGGGGGCATAGCCACCCTGCTAGCAGTTTAAAGGAAATTTTCTTTTTCTTTTTTGTGGACTTTTGACAATGTCGGCATTCCGAATGTCGATCATATGGTGTCGGCCATATGATTGTCGGCATTCTGGAATGTCGGTGTTGTGTAGGGGATCCAATGTGGCATGTATTTATCTGCACTATGGTTTGGCACGTGTCCTTAATGGACAAAAGCAGACTGCAAATGCTTGATGTGTACAAGCCTATATTGTGACCATGATATTTCTTGGTGTATTGCTAAAGATTAGCAATATCAATATTTTGGTAAATGAGCTTTTTCACACAGTCTTTAATGTGGGTAGAGTTTGATTTATTACAGCTTACTAATGTTGCATTCTACAAAGATGGTTTCTTTTTACAGTCCCCAATATATCTCTTGCTGACTGCAGTGCTGCTTCCTAAACTAAAAAAATTTGCATTTCGGTTTTGAAAGCACATCAAATATAGTATCATATAGTTATAGTAAGTTTGTCTTTTTAAAGTCCTTGAATTTAGAGGTGCTCATTGTGGTGAGTTAGATGCATTAATAGTGTTACTCCAGCCATGGGAAGAACATTAATGTTTACTGTACATGATGGCCTGTCTTGACTGAGTACAGCAAATGAATTTTACTTTGTGAACCACCTTTCATGTTGTGCACAGGGACTTGTTAGCGCTACATACTATTATTCATGAGACCAGATCTCTGAAACTAGCTGCCATGATGTAGTACACAAGCTTGCTGCTGACCAATGGCACTGATGTGGTTGGACCTCCTGGACTAGCTACTGTGATATGACATAGAGGCTTGTCAAAGACTGCCTTATAGATGAAATTTTCTGGTTATTCTACAAAGACCTGCTGCAGTGCAACACTCTAACCAAAAGCCAGTCTATGTGATGTAGTCAAAGAGACAATGTACTGCAACACTGACAATGGTTGTAACAGTGTAATTCAGTGCTGTGGCATAACCTGTACCAAGATGGAGAGTACCCCAAACATAAGACTGAGATGGCTCCCTTTTTAAATGTCAGCACTTGTAACACTGCTTGACACAAAAAAAGACTGACAAGGCAGGGGAATAGCGAATATGGAAATCACACTTCTTTTAAACTTGTTTTTTGTGAGGGGGCCCACAGCCCACACCTCTGAAATTTTATATACCAACTCTGAGATTGCCACACCTTGGAGAAAAGGGAATATTATGGAAAATGACCATCTTGGACATGGTCTAAGTCAGTCCGATTTTTTTTTCCATTCAGTGAGTCCATATTCCAGGACTCATTTGAGGGGGGGGTCTTGAGGAGTCAGAAAGGTTGATGCAAGTTTTCCTCCAGTGATGGAACACCTGTCATGCTACTGACTGGCTGAAGTATCACAAGTTATTTATCGAAAGGTGAAAAACTGACCCCTTTCTACAAAGAAATAGCTTCCCCAGGAATGTGATTTGCAGTCAGAAAACAGCTTGATGACAAAGCTCATTCCCACACCCTCATTGCTTCTAAACATATTAAACAGGAGCAATTTCCACATGACGTAACAATGTACAGTCATGTTGTTTGTGTGGATGGCTATCACAAGGAGTCCAGGAAGTCCTGAACTGTGAGACAGACTTCTATCATCCCCTGAAAATTGATCTGCAAACTGGGCTCCTACAGTGACCAGATATGTTGGATAGTCCGACCTTTACAATCCCTCAACCCCATCCTGGGGCAGGAGTGTCCATTGTGACAGCCATTACAGCAGAAGTAACTTTGGAAAGCATTATCCATAATCAGATTTACTATATGCAGCAACCACATGAGAAACAAGCTGCATACCTTGGCTAGTCTTACCTGAAAAGGCATTAAATCTGTGACCAGGGAGCCATTGAACTACAGATGTCCAACAAAGAGCCCTCCTAAAATATCTCACAAAAGGAACTATATACAGTTTTTGCCATCAACCCCAATGCCCATAGACAAGTACAAACTGTGGCTTATTTTGAGGGAAAGATCTAAGATGTCAGGTTTAGCACTGGAAGAATCCTGTTTATGGACATACTGTGTTTAGAATGCAGTCTATAAAAGAAAAGATCTGAGATGGCTCCAAAAGGACTCCGCAGTGTTCATTATGATCTTCAGTGACTGAAATGGACTGAGTGTAGACTCCTGAGCAAATAATCAACCTGTTCAGAGTGGGAGTGGCCAGCAACCACTCATCCAAGTACAGAAACACCAGCAGTTCTTGCAGACTTTGGTCTGTTGCATCTATGGGCATATATATTGATGAACACCATGGGAGATGAGGTGAGAGAAAATGTCAGCATACTTAACTGGTAATGACTTGCTCTTAACTGGAAGTGTAGAAACCATCTGGATTCCTGGCAATTTTGATGTGGATGTAGGTATCTTGAGGCCAGAAGATCATATCTAGTGTCCTTCTGACAGACAAAGAAAGACAGACTCCAGTTTAATATTGGCTCATAGACTTTGAATTTTTTGGGGCACCACAAACAGCTTAGAGTGATACTTTGATCCTTTTTGGTCTGGTGGCACATCTTGGATAGCTCTTTTTTGGAGAAGGTTAAAATCTCTTTTTATGCTACATTCTTTTGGCAGGATGGGATCTGGAATGGGGAGAGGCTGAGGCTGTGAATGGGTCAGGAAGTGGATGATGCAACCTCTAGATATTACTGTCCTTATCAACTTGCTCAGCATGATAACCAACCATGCCTGCAAGCTGAGGGACAGCCTCCAGTTTATGACATTGAGGCAAGGTCTCATAGATTCTGATGCTGATCCTCAAAGGAAGGACTGTGGTTCCACTGTTATTGCCAATTATTCCTGCCTTTGGATGGTTAATCATTGTGAAAGTCACCCAGTAAATTTGTTTCTTTCCGGACCTCTAATTCCACTGGGGTTGGTCACACATAATCCAAAGCTGATCTAGACTTCACTGCATCACAGAAAAGATGTATTACTGAGTTTGAAATTTCACATCACCAGCCAAAAATGTCCTTCCGTTCCAGTCCATGTTCTTCAGGTACACTTCAGTGTTGGGAACTGAAAACAGCAACTCCATCAAGAGGTAAATTTATAAGTCCTAACTTAGCAACCTTAACAAAATGTGTCAACCTGAGCCAGGCATGACAATGTAAGGCAATGCTGGCATATGCTGTAAATAAATGTTCAGCTGAGTTGTAAGCTAATCTCATTATGAGGCTAGAAAGGATGATACAGCTGCCACATGCAACCAAAATCTATGCTTTAACTGTTTACATAGCAAGGATTCAATGACTGATGTATCTTGCCTGCTAGCTCCCACTGGTACCTAACCATGTGTGATAAGTAGTTCACAACCCTCAATGATAAAGTACAGGATGTGTTAAACTTCCCAAATCTATCCATGGGAAGCCTTCTTAACAGCAACCATAGCAACAATAAAATCAGGTCTTGCGGTCTCAGTCTAACACTACCAGCCCTTGGAAGGCTGAACATTCCTGTCTGACCACCTCAGGACAGGTGACACCATACCAGGGCTGTTACCAGTTTTACAACTTTATCTACTGGCAGGACCAGTTAGGAAGATGTTTTGCTGCACTGGAATGCAGTATGCAGAGTCGTCTCCAAAAAGGACGTTGGGCCTGTGGACCATCCCACTTTCCATTTGCCAGAGTAGTGGAAAATCTGCACAAACTCTGTCTTCAATATCTGGGATGGGAGACTGAATTGGAGAGTCATATGCTTCCTCTTGCACATATGTTTTCTACCAGGCCTTGGAGGTCATGTGTTCAAGGATGATGAGGAAACCTGAGTAGGTCTAGGTAGTGTGGAAAGACCCTGCATGAGACTTTCAGTTTCTCAATCTACTATTTGACAAACTGGAAGGCTAAGTTCCATGCTAAGAAATTTCTGCATGCAGGGTCAAGGCTGATATAATGGGTGCAGGTGCATGGGGGCAGCAAATGTAGAATTGTCTGTGCCAACAAGACTGATGACTGTATGAATGCGCCACTTGAGGCTGAGGGCACTGGTATCAAATGGAAAAGATCCTGCCCTGAGGTTGGCATGGCCATTGACAGGCCATCACCAAGCTTGATCCGGAGGGTCTGACCTCTGATGTCATGACTTCATAATCAGTCAACCCTGAACCTGAAATCAAATGCCTCAGCTCTGAAAGCTGGAAGATCACCCTGTTGAGGCCAGCATCAATAAGACAAGATCAACAGACAGTTCATCTCTGAGGACCCAACTCCTGATACTGGGGCCAATAACCCCATTAATGTCAGTAACATCAAGTTCAAAGCAGTTAAAATCAATTGCAATGTTGACATCAGACTTGTCAACATCAAAGGCTAGAAAGGCCAGAATCAATGACAACAGATCCCCCAGTTTTGAAATATGCATATATAGGTTCAAATTTGTCCTCCATGGGATCAGCACTGGGATCATAGAAGTGAGTAAAGAGAATTAGGACACACCTGCAGAAAAATTCAGGGATTAAAAAAAGGTTTCTAGCTGCTATGTAAACAGAGAGGGCAGAGGCAGCAGATTACTTCTGCCAGGCTCTAATGAAAGCCTTCATGAACTTGTTACAGTTTATTTCTGGAAGAGGGATGGAGATGGACTGTGATCTTGCTGACAGTGCCAAGTGACCATAATGTGAGACATCTCACTGTCAGCTGTTAATATCAAGATTTAAGACCTAGCAAGCATTACAGGAGGCTTTCCATTAACAACCAAAGCAGGTTTGCCAGAATAAGTAACTTATCAGTTTTATACTTTTTCTTAAGAAGAGAACCTAGAATTGTCTGCTTATATTTTTCAGTCTTGTGCTTCCTGTGCAATTATATGATCTATATATATGTTTTTATGCAATTAAACTGTGGGAAGAGATAGCCATGGAATTGTTAAGGCTAGGCTTGTACAGGCCCTAGGGCCGATAGCCTAGTACCAACCTATGAACCTATTATATGACCTTACTCTATGTTCAGAATAAGGAAGAAGTGAGAACAAATCTAAACAGAGAAGAACAGTACAGTTGCATAAGCCTTACTTGGGTCTACATCACATCAGCGAATGCCAAAAAATAGCGAACGCTGATATATCGAACTTCAAAGTCTGAAAGGTGAAAACAGTGAAGGAACGGATCAGTGAATTTTTTCCCAGAAGAAAAATTTGCTGATCCATTTCTTCACATTTTTCAGCTTTTGGACTTTGAAGTTCGATATATCAGCGTTTACTTTTTTTAGCATTCACTGATGTGATATAGACCCGCCTTACTTACCTGTAACAATAGACATTTACATTTCTCACTGCCTCAGTGGCATTGTGGGTTATGTGCCAAGGTTACACAGTACTGACCAGCTTTCAAAATCTCACACTTCCCTCCCTCTCTCTTCCTGTTACAGCTGACTTGCTGGTCATATCCTCAGAGAGAAGCTTTCAGCTGTGACAAATGAGAGTTCAGGCCTTTTTGCTTCCACAAAGAAGGAGTGGAAAGTACATAAAGCCAGAATCATCTAGCAAGAAAAAATCCACAGCCAATCACATCATATAAAAAACAAATCCAACAGCAAATGAAACTAAAAGGTGTAAAACCCACCTCAACTGTACACAGTCTGGATGATGGTGGGTGAGTGTTGCCACTGTGGCAGTGAGGAATTTGAGCATTTACTGTTACAGTTTAGGAGGACTTACGCAACTGTACAATGTTCATTATTCCCACTGCCTCAGTGGCATTTTGAGTAGATTCCCAAAGCTTATTCTACGTGGAATGTGGATGGATAAAGATCCAGGAGCTTGGAATGGTCCTAGCAAAGCCTGCTCTGGACCTTGAAAATGAATCTAGTTTATAGTGCTTTGTGAAGGTATGAACATAGGACCAAACTGCTGCCGCTAGAATGCTTCTACATTCCACCCCTTTCCAATATGCCACTAAAAAGGATAAGGTCCTTGTTGAGTGTGCCTTAATCTTGACTGGAAGAGATTTACCATGGTGGGAATAACAGAAAACAGTATCTGGGGACAACCACTGTGCAATAGTTTTCGTAGATTCAGGTTGACATTTCTTAGCACCCTTATAAGAGACAAACAGTTGTTCACAGCATTCTTAAAGGGCTTTGATCTGTCAAAGAACTACCCGAGCTGCCTGTGAGAATCCAAGGTCTAAAGAATTTTCTCTCTTGTTTTTTTGGATCAGGATAGAACACTGGAAAATTGATTGCGTGATTACAAGTAAATTCAGAAACAACTTTAGAAATTAATGATGGATTAATGCATAACTCAACCCTGTTTATGTGAAAAATCAGATAGGGTTGGCCTACCATAAGAATCTGCAGCACAGAAACTAGAATTACAGATATTAGAGCAATGAGTAGAACAGTCTGCCAAGCAATGAACCATAAATCAGCCATAAAGGCAAGTTCAGATGGAGGTAAGGTCAATTTTTCAAAAACAAAGCTGAGATCCCAGGGAGGAGGAATTTGCTTATGAGGGTGTCTCACATGCAACATTCTTTTCATAAACTGTTTGACCTCAAAAAGAGACAAAATTGTGGGATCCATGGGCAGACAAGCTGAGATGGCTACAAGATACACTTACTAGCTCACACAAGTATTTCAAAACCATAGGGGTTGAAACCCTTTCAGGACCTCGCTTACTGGCTAGGCACCACCTAGAAAACCTCTTCCACTTCTACACATAAGATTTTCTAGTCACAGATTTTCTTGCCTCCTTAAATACCTTCTGCAGTCCTCATGGAACAGGTACCTAAAAGGTATCAAAATAAAATAATCCAGGCTTTTAGTTAAAACTATTTTAAGCTGGGGTATATCATTTGCCCCTGATGTTGTGTGAGCAGATCAAGTTTGTGAAGAAGGTTGTGAAAATTACCCTTGGCCAATGCCATTAAAAGGGAGAACCCACTTTGTCTAGGCCAAAAGAGGTTTACCACAATAATCTTCAGTAATTCTTTCTGAATTTTAGAAGTACCTTGGGAATTAACAGAAAGAGTAGAAATGCATACCGGAAAATTCCCAACCATAGGAATGATAGAGTGTCTGCTTTCCAAGGCTGCAAGGATGTCTTGAACAGAATTTTTTCAGATGTTTATTTTGAAAGCAGGTGAATGGATCTATATGAGATGTCCCCTCCACCCCATCTGGATCAAATTCATGTAGTAAGTGATGGATTAATAAAGATGTTTCTCGTTTAAAAAAGGCAGGAATTGAATAATTTATGTAATATTGCTTAGGTTATATGATATTTAACAGTATATGTGAACTATAATGTTTGTTATGTTAATTTAAACCTAGTTACCTACCCTAACCTAAATATCCTCTGCTTACCCTAAACTTCTCATCAACTGTTTTCATTTACCTCCTTAACAATTTACCTCTTTTTCCTTTTCTTTCTGTTTAATTCTTCCCCTGTGGATACTTTCAAAGGGAACTCTCTTAATCATGTTATTATAAAATAAACTGTCTCCATCTTATTTTGTACTGCACCTGTATGCTGTAGTGCTCCTACATTTTTCTCTGCTATGATTTCTGTCTTTATTGTATAGTTCTGTGTTAATCTGAAATATCCTCTGTATATATAAAAATAGTGTCATTTTATTTGTTCTGTTTTACTGAATGTACCTTGGAGCTTATCTCCACGGGCCTCTACTGAAAATGGACATATATCCAGTTAGACCAGCCCAGTTAACAAATGTAAAATAAATAAATAATATAGTTTGATTACTTTTATATGAATTGCTATGTTTCAAGCGATAATTCAATAAAGGTGTTTGAAAAAAAGTTCCTGGAAGACGTTACATAAAGCTTCCAATTGTGAGGGTCTGTACAGGATCTGCTTAGTCTGTCTGCCACTGTGTTTTCCTGTCACAGAAACTACAAGGCCTGGAGAGTCAGAGAATTCTGTACAGCCAGCTCCGTGGCCATTATTGCCAACTTGTAAAGAGGGTATGACCTTGTATCCAATTGCTTGTTCAGTTACCACATCACAGTAGTATTGTCTGTGAGCACTAAAACAGGACCCAGAGTCCATAAGTGGTGAAGAAATTTTGAGGCCTGAATCGCTGCCAGTATCTCTTTCACATTTATGTGCTCTGGCATGAAAGCCTTGTACTTGGACTCCTATAGACACTGCTTACCACACAAAATCTGAAAAGTCAGTCTGGACAGATTGGACTGGGGGTTAAAGGGAAAGAAAGGGAGTCCTGAATTCAAGGACAGTTAATCAATCTGCCACTGCAGTTCCTTTTTCATAAATCCCAGTACTGGTACTTGGAAATCCAAGGGATGAAGGTGCTCAGTCCAGCAATTCTTCAAGTACCAGTGATGTTTTTCTCACATGTAGTCTGCCTAATTGTATCATGAGGGTCATTGAGGCCTGGAATTTTGATGAAATCTCTTGCTGAGGCCATGTCTAAAATAGAGAAATCTATGAAAATATCCAGATAATTCATAACTTTGTTTACTGGCAGGAAGGCCATCAATTTTACTGTGTCTGTTCAACACCCCATGAAAACAATGCATTGAGGGGGTGTAAGGAAGACTTTTGAAGGTTCAAGTTGAAGCCCAGGTGGGAAAGGGGGGGTGCAACCTTATTTAATGAGTTCAAGAACCTGAAAATAGAATATGCACAAATTAGCAAGTCATCTAAATATGGAAAAATATGGATGCTTAGGGTTCTGCAACAGACAACCACTAAAGCTAGACATTTTGTAATCACTTGAGGTGCAGTAAATAGACCAGAAGGTACTGCAGAAAACTGCTAATGTAAGCACCGCTAATCTTAAAAATTTCTTGAAATTGGGAGCAATAGGAATATGATGATAAGAATCCTTCAGATCTACAGTCAGTATGAAACAGTGGTTTGGAAGCAACACTAGGACTGACTGTAAGGTGAGCATTTTGAATTTTGGAACTTGTACAAAGGTGTTTAGAAAGGACAAATCTAGGGCAAGTCTCCAGCAGTGTTCCATTTTTGCTAACAAAAAGATACTGAAGTAAAATCCTTTGTCTTTCTGTGTCCTAGGCACTGGTTCTATGACCCCTGCTTTGACCATGTGATGGAGCATTGGAGGAAACAGCTCTGTCTGGTCTGGTGGGTGTGAGGGAATTCCCATGAAAGGGGGAGGATTTTCTATCCACTGCCTAGTGTATCCTCTCTGAATTATTCTCAGTACCCATGCTTGTATAGGGTTTATGTGAACAGTTCCATGTAGACAGCAGTGTTCTCAGGGTTTATGGGGGCTTGACATTTTGCAAGGTTTTCACTTAAAAGTAGGAATATATCCTTAGAGTAGCTCCTGAGTATTCCAGGGTTAGCTGGGGTTCCAAGTTTTATTTTTATTTCAAAGGAGAACATTGTGTGGTCTGAACTTAAAAGAGAAGACATTACATGTGGAGGTGTCCATCAGTATCCCATATTAGTGAGGACTAGATTCAGTATGGTTGCACCACTGGTTGGTGTATTGACAATCTGTGCCAGGAAGTTTGTGTTTACACAATCCGGGAATCTCTGTGCCTGTACATTTGGTGTTGTATGTGATTCCCAGTTAATATTGGGGTAATTAAAGTCACCCAAGACTATGGTATTGGGTTGGAAGGTGAGTGTTTCCAATAAGTTTAAATACATCGGAGATCGGAGATATTATGGTGGAGTGGAGGGAATTATGGGTAGGGGAGGAGTCAGAGCCCTGTGATCCATAAGCTTCAGAAATGGTGCAGAGGTCAGATCTATTCAGATCCAACAACCCAAAGGTTGAATCGGATGAAGATAGACATCAGATCTTTTGTTATGCTCAGCACTGCTATTTTAGTAAGCCTGCCGATTACCAAACAACAAAATAATTTAATTAAAAAAAAGTTATGTTCATCATCACTATTTTAGATATGGAAACCATTTTTTCTCAAAACATGCTTTATTCATTTTTAAAACAGAAAAACAAACAATTAAATAAAGCATAACATGCAAATATATACAACAGCATGAATCGACTGAAAACATATAACTACTACTTCTATTCAAAACTGCTAAATTGCACAACGTGAAAAAAAATTTACTGGATCAGTCATTGGGGAAATAATTTGAGGACTCACACTGAGAAACAGCGCGACAGATCATTTCCAGTGATACATGGCTAGAGCCAGGAGATAAACTGCTGCTTTCAAACCCTACCTCATGCTTTTACATTATTATTATTATTATTATTTCTAGGCTAGTGTCTCTGATATGGTTTCTGAATATGTTGTTGTGTCTTTCGGCTTTTCCCGGCTAGGGGTCGCCACAGCAGAACTCCGGTCCGCTAATGATTGGCAGTAGATTTTTACGTGCCGAATTGCCAGCCCTGACTCACAACCTTCAACGAAGGTACGCCCATTCATGCATGTATCCACACAGAAGACACTCTAGCTGAGAATCGAACAGGACAACGTCTTACTGTGAGGCGACAACGCTACCGCAGCACCACCACCGCAGTTCGATATGGTTTCTGAATATACACAACATATTTGTTTATTCATCCCATTTGTTAACCAGGATGGTCTGACTCAGTGAGTAAAAGGACTGCTACTCTGTATAACTTGAGCTTACAATTGTTACAATAGGATTGCAGAAATAGTCACTGTGCTGAAGTACAGAATGCAGCAGTCAGAGTTTACTAAAAACAATATGCCAAACTAAACAGGTTACTGGAGAAGTGAGAGGTTTGGGGTAGGGGAGGATTAGCTGAAGGTAGTGAGATAAGTGGGCTAGGGGTTCACAGAGATGTGATTAGGACAATATGTATGAGGAAGAGTTTTATAAATATGATTAGTTGGTAAAATATTTGAATGAAGTGTCTTTGAGGTTAATTATGTGATACAGGAGGGTAGCAGTATTTTTTTATGCAAGCTAATCCAGCATACTTTTTAGGCAGAATGGAAAATCTATTTGCATTTAAAAATTGTGTCTGTAATGTATTTATTAGTTTTATGTTTACTCAAAACTAAATGCATAAATAAATAAAGTGTCCCTGGTGATCCTCTGCACAGCGCAGAAACCTTCTGCTTGTTGATTTCCCATGATTCATTGGGAAAGCAACATCCTGAAAGCTGGCGAATATTAAATAATGTTAAATAATATAGTAGAGAGCTGTAGGCAGATGGATTGTTGAAGATACTTGTCATAACATGAGGTAGCTATTATTTTTTTCTTTACTTTCTGGCAGGTAATCAAATATAATAACACTGACAATTGCAGTCCAGGGGACTGCAGCTCACTGTGAATGAAAGTAGCTTGTTATTTGTTCAATTTAAAGTTTGCAGTAATTTTAACTACTGTTTGTATGCAAAAAAAAAAAAAAAAAACTTGAAACTTCCCTGATTTTGCAGACTGTCACTGCCTCTGCCTTATGTTTTAGTCTGTGTCTCATAATGTTTTGGTTTTTTAGCAAGCCATTGAGAATTGCATCCTGTAAATAGGGGTGGGATGTTGGCTGTGGATAAAATCAGATTATCCTCTTGTTATTTTGTCATTTTAAAATCTGGCTTCACAGGAGTAGTGTGCCTTTGTATGAAATATGTTGGAATATTTATTCCCTGATGACTGTATGAAAGAAAGTTGAAACTGTCCCTGATATCACAGAATGACCCTGACTTTCCCTTATATTTTTTTTGGTATGTGCCATGTTGAATGTGTAGTGTGATGCCAGTCATTGAGAATTACAGTCATTAATGGCCATGGATGAAAACAACTTACTATCTTGTCATTTGCTTGTTTTAAAGTCTGTCTTTACAGGACTAATGTACATTTGCATGAAATTCATTGTAATATTTGTCTAAGTCTTTATGTGAAGCAAAGTTGAAATTGTCCCTGATATCAAGAAATGTTCCTGATATTGCTTTACTTTTTGGTTTGTGCCTCATGAAATTTGTATTTTTTAGAAAATGACTTAGGATTTCAGTCAATGAATGGGGTGGGGAATATAGATGCAAACAACCTACTATCTTGATGTTTGTTTATTTTACGATCTGGCTTTACAGGACTAGTGTACATTTGTATGAAATAAATCTCATGACAGCACAGAGGTATAAAACTCTGAGCTCTTAATCAGCTTCCTCCTGCACCTAGGGTACGGGGCTTGAATCCTTTCACTTTCATTTGCCTTCTGTGTGTGTCTTAGCAAGTCACTTAACCAGCCAGTGATTCCAGGTCACACATGAAAAGGGGCAGTTTGTCCATTAGGCATACCCAGCAAAATAAATAATATAAATATTTATTATCTGCCGAGTCCTTGTGTGAAGCAGAGTTGAAAAGATCCATGATTTCACAGAATGCCCCTGGCTTTGCTTCATTCTTTTGGTCGACCTCATAGAATCTTTGGTTTTCTGGCAAATTGTTGAGGATTGCAGTCACTAAATTATGACAGACATTTGATTTTTCAGCCTTAATCTCCTTCAAACAATACACACCAATGCAAAAACTGTTATATTAGCAGCTTTCTAAGTATATGAGAGCAATATTTAAAGTCTGTGCCTGACTTTGAGCTTTTGCCTTTTGTTTGTCCTTAATTCTTGGCACTAAGAAGTTGAGAGATTATTTTCCTTCACAGTTAGATGAGATTAACATGACAAATTGGCTGTAACTGCTCTGGGTAGGGATGGGATGGAATCTGTTTGTGGATGAAAGTAGTTTACCCTCCAAGCATCTGTTTAAGTAATCATCTGGCTTTGCAGGACTAATGTGCATTTGTGTAAAGTAAGTTGGAATATTTTTGGCTATTTATGTGAAACAAAGCTTTCAACTGTCCTTGATTTCACAGAATGCCTATGATTTTGCACATATTTTTGGTCTGTCCCTTAAAAAATCTGTAGTTTCTGGCAAATCATTGAGGACTGTAGTCATTAAATGAAAGAGGTTTGAGTTTAGTTTCAGACTTCGACTTCATATCCCTCAGAAAATGCATGCTAATATAATAAACTATTATAGCAACTTTCCCAGTATGTAAGAAAAATATGTCTTTGATTCTGGGCTTTTGTCATCAATATTTTTTTTACTTTGTCCCTGTTTTGTGTGCAAAGAAGTTGGAAGGTATTATCTTTTATCACAATCAGATAAGGTGCACAGCATTAAATGGCTATAACTGGTGGTTAGGGCTGGGGTGGGTGTTTGTGAATGAAAGTAACTTACCTTCTTGATTGCTCAGTTTAAACAGTCTATTTCCTAGGACTAGTGCACATTTGTGTGAAGTAAGTTTTATTTTTACCACTATCAGACATCTGAGGCATGCACAGTCTACCATGGGACTGTAAATGTTGTGGATAGGGTCTGTATGTAGATGAGAATGGTTAACTCTGGTTGTCATGATTAGGTTAAACAGTTATTAGTCTGGCTTTTCATTTGAATGTGTTTTGTTATTATAAAAACATGGCTAAGCTATCCTACAATTAATAATTTCAAGAAGTAATGCAACAAGCTTTAAGGCAAGCCACGACTGAAAACTGCAAAAAGTCGCTGAAAAGAAAGAGTAATTTCCTAGTCAAATTGGCTCAAATACTAAACAATAACTAGAAATAATGGAAGAAGAAATATCTGAATAAAGTATCAATCATGACCTAGATTCTTCTCACCATACCAAAACAGCAGAGTGATACAATGCACATGATCATCTGAGCAGTTATTATTATTATGTGCAAAGCTTTTTTCACCATTTCTTGTTACTAAAATTATGTTGTCATCAAAATTAGAGGTTTTTACCTTAGTGGAACTATATTTTAGTGCATTTTAATTCCTCATATGTCATATATACCATATATGTATTATAAGTATCTATATATCTATCTATATATCTATATATCTATCTATATATCTATATATATATATATATATATATATATATATATATATATATATATATATATATATATATATCTATATCTATGGGTGTACTTTTGAAGAATGACACCCACACTAACACAAAAATGCACTTTCACGAAGCCGCTACACCAAACAGGCTAGCAGTCACAGACCTTAGGGTTAGGGCATGGGTCAAGGTAAGGGGATAGCCCTATTAGCTATCCCCTTACCCTAACCCTAAGGTTCGTGACTATCACATGACAGTGGAAGACATTCCAAATCGGGCTATGTCCTCCACTGTGGTGCGATAGTCACAGAACTTAAAAGTAGGGCACGGGTTAGGGTAAGGGGATAGTTAGTAGGGCTATCCCCTTACCTTGACCCGTGCCCTAACCCTAAGGTCCTTGACTATTGCACCACAGTGGAGGACATAGCCTGTTTTTCAATGTCCTCCATTGTGGTGTGGTAAGTTTGGTCTAGTGAGCTTAAGCGAAAGTGCACTTTCATTAAAGTGCACTTTCGCTTAAGTGGGGATGTACTTTTCCATTTCGAAAAAGTTAATTTTCGTTGTAGGAAAGTACACCCATATAGATATATAATAGCCTGACATTTGAACAAGTAACCCTTGTAAAAATTCCCAAAATTGTATACTGTTGGTCTGTCTTTCCTGCTAAACATAAGTGAAATTACAGTGCTGAGTGCAAGTAACATTAAAATTAAAGTACTTAGTGCAAATAGCACAGTGCTGAGTGCAGATTTTAGGCCCTTACATTCAACTTATCTCTGGTGTGGTGTCTTGAGTCAATCAGGGTATTCCCTGTAACCACTCCCACTGCCTTCTCTCCTCCCCCCCTCTTTCCTCAAACAGGTTAAACTGCTACAATTCAGTACAGGCATCATTTTCAAATCTAGGTGCTTAGGATTTCCCTCTCTCTTCCCCCCTTGGCTGACCTGGTGTGACTTGGTGTAAGTTTCTTCATTGTATGGATCTTTTACTGTTTTTTGTGTAACTGAATGACCAGCTGCTAAATTCTGATTCTGCACAGAATGCTCTATTTTTTTTCAGAGGCTCTATAAGTAGCTAGTGACTTTACTGAATTTCTGTGGTAATATTTGTGTTTAAACCGAACCTGTACCTAGAGAAAGTGTATAATCAGAGCTCCTCCTTGCTGCATGTGTTTATTATGTTTAAATTGCACACACACATTGAAGAAGTGCTTTTATGACTTGAATAACTTGGGCTAGCTATACCTGAAGTGCTTTTACTGGCAATTTTCCAGTTGTACAATTGTGAATAATTGATTTAGTTTTTCTGGTATATCTTTAAAATCTGGCAAGTGTTTATTTACTGCATTGCTCTCTTGCTTGGGTTTCGTAGCTATAAATCTTAGTTCATTCTGAAGTATGCTACTGTACCCCCCCCCCCCCACCAAACCTTTCTGAATGCATTATTATATAATAACTGCCTGTTGTTGCCTTCATGCTTACCCTAGAATCTCTGCTTTTCTCTTTTCCTAGTTGAACTCTACAGTTCCCTACAAAACGGTGTCTACAGGACTGCAATCAGTTTCTCTCAACTTTTAAACAGAGAAGGTTGCACACACAAAAATCATTTGTTAAGCTTTCACTTACAGTGCTTTGTAATTTAGCAGGTCACCATATTGGTCAGCCATAGGGCTCTTTGTTTCTACTTGAGTGGTTGCCTCCTTCCCCTGTAACTGAAGTAAATTGACTCTTACATTAAGAGCTGTAATACTTACCTTATAGCTTTAGGACACCTTAGGAAACCTTGTAAACTGCAATAGCCCCGCTACGTTCACCCTCGCTACGCTCGGGCTCTCTTCGCTCCCCTCCCTGCCCCCAATTTCCTCCCGCCCCCAGTACCTCTAAATTTATAGTACTATAGCCACTCCCCCACTTTCTAGATCCTTTCTGCTTTCATCTGGGATAATTCCACCCACCCCCATTCTACTACCTACATTTTAATAGCACCTATTAGCTTTCATCTGGCATTCTCCCATCCCCCTTCCTGTACCTTTACCTCACCACTCTATCTTCTGGTGTTGCATCACCAGGTAAAACAGTTCCTTAACTCACTAGCTGAATCACAGATAATGATATACTCCTCTTTACTACCCCTCTTGTTCACACCATACCGCCTTACCTTGTAAGAAAACCAGTTTTTCACGGGATTTCAGGTCCCAAAAGGCCATACTATCACCCCAGCTGTAAATCTTTCCACCTTCAACCATACTTACAGTACCAGATCCTATCCAACATCTTGTTCAGTCTGTCAACATCTCAACCCCAGGCACATTAGCTCTAGATCCAAACACTACCACAAACTAATAAACAAATTCCTGAAGTTCATCACCAAATATAGACTCAACCTAATACTTGGTGGTGATATTCACCCCAACCCTGGCCCACTCACTTCAGATATACATACCCCCTCTACTTGCAATCTAAGCTGCAAACCTACAATTAATAGGCCAACTAACTCTCTCCTAGTCTGTCATTTCAATATTAGAAGCATTAATAACAAGGTACATGAATTGCATGCACTTCTAGATGTCCACTCCCCTGAGATTCTCTGTTTATCTGAAACCTGGTTAAAACCTAACACTAAAGACAATGAAGTGTTACCACCTGGGTACAACATACACACGCTGGATCGTGGTTTGAGGACGGGGCGGGGGGGGGGGGTAGCTGTACTCTATAAATCTGAGTTGAATATCACCATAGATGTAATACAACCTCCTCAGATTAATAACTCAGAGATTCTTGCCACCAAATTGCAACTTAATAAAAATAAATGCATTAATATCATCTGTATGTACATTCCTCCAGGTAACAATATATCTACATTTGAAGATATCCTGCACTGGCTATCATGTCACTACCCCCAAGAAACCCTACTACTTGGAGACTTTAACATAGACTGGGGCACCTGTTCCTCAGAATCCCCAACCACCCATATTAACCTGCATGCATTTACACAAATCATATCCACCCCTACCAGGATAGGTAAACCCAACCAAAAAGAAAGTATACTTGACTGGGTACTCAAACAGTCATCCCCAACTGTACACCTCTGGTACCCTCCTTAATGGCCTAAGCGATCACCTTCTCACATATGTAGTTAAGCACAAAACCATTAATTCCCAGCAACCCTTACTCAAAGGTTGGAAACAATAAAAACTTTGACCCTGCCAAATTCCAGCAAGAACTAAACTCATGTAATTGGTCTATTCTAAAACACCTCCCCTTAGAGGAAGCAGTAGCATACTTTAACAACAAATTTCTTGAGATCCTTGATTTGCATGCACCTGTTCATTCAAAGAGAACCAAGGCAAAAACTGCACCATGACTTTCTATAGAGTCTAAACTCAAAATCACCCTTAGAAACAAAGCATGGGCTTTATGGCGTTCTTCTAAAGACCCTCAAGACCACATTAAATACAGGCAATCCAGGAACGAAACCAAAAAATCAATTTTACAAGACAAAAAACAATGCTACTGTAATTTACAGACAGTAAATCAAAATAACCCTCAGAAGTTTTGGGCAGGTTTAAATAATCTACTACATCCTGGACAAACTTCAACCTCAATCCCTGCTGCTACTATTGATAAAACCCCTGAAGATGTTTCTGATAGTTTTAACCAATTCTTTACTGAGACAATTCAAGCCCTAGCTAGCCAACTGCCTCCTAGCTCCCCTGGTCCTGAAAGTAGCACCCCTAGAAACCTACTCGCGTTCAGCTTCCAACCAGTTGCCACTTCACTTATCCGTACCTTGATCAAAAATGAAAACCCACTACACTTTCTGCTGATCAACTCCTGCCGAGTACCTACAAAATCAGCTGATGCTATTGCTTACCCCGTCTCAATACTAATCAATCGAACCATAGTAGAAGCTAAAATTCCCACCATCTGGAAAATATCCTATGTAATCCCACTTCACAAAGGAGGCAGCTCTACTTAATTCTCCAATTATAGGCCAATAGCTATACTCTCTCCACTTGCAAAGATTATGGAAAAATGTATTCATAGACAACTCGTGCACCACCTAATCCAAAATCGCCTTATGGCAGACACTCAGCATGGTTTCCGTCCTCATCACAGCACTACTTCAGCCCTCCTAGCCTTTAGTAACACCATAAACCATAATCGCAACAATAATTATATATCCTCAGCCCTCTTTTTGGATCTTTCCAAGGCATTCAATATGGTTGATCACCAACTTTTAATCCACACCCTGCAAACATTCTGTCTAGATACTGGAGCCCTCCAATGGTTTCAATCCTACCTGAATGGTCGACAGCAGGCTGTCCTCTGGCAGAACAAACTCTCTAACCTTCTACCTAACACCCTTGGACTACCACAAGGCTCTATACTACGACCCTTGCTGTTCTCCATCTTCATTAACGACCTTTATACTGTGATCCCAAAAGTCAGCTGTATCCAATATGCTGGTAACACGGTGTAAATAGCAAAACAACACAAAGAAGCAAGAGAAGATGCCACAATAGTATCCTGGATGGCGGATGCCAAAAAATATGCCAAAACGAATGGAGAAGTAACCTTGGCAAAAGATGTAATAATAAACCACGCTGCTCTGAGGTTTTGAAGTAAAAATCCAGTAGTTTAATAAAAACTGCACCACACGCCAAAACAGAACAGTAACGTAAAACGCTCAAAAATGCGTTTTTCGTTCAGGTCCCTGCCTGAACTTCATCAGACTTACGGCACTGTTGCAAACACTCTCGCCTTAAGTACCCTTCTCGCTTAGTAAATTAATTAAATAAACAGTACAACATTGAATAGGGACCACATACAAACAACGTCCAGCCTAACCACTACCTATAATTAAATAAATTCCTTCAGTATAAAATATCATGACTAACTAAATGTGGTTGATGAAAAATGTATATAATACTTAAAAACCAACAATAGCATTCCTGATAATAACCACCAAAATAGTCCAGAATTTATTAAGTTAATTAGTTGTAATATAAAAATATATATAATATGAAGTATAAAATATAAAAGTTTAAATATTTAAATGTTCAACCAAACAAATACAACATGCAAAAATTCAAATATAAAATATAAAATAATAATGAATGGTAAATGATAAAATATATATGATCTATATGTTCGTGTGTATTAAATTTAGGTATAAAAAATTATTCATTAATACTAGTTCAAACAATAGACTATTATTCACAATAACAATTCCTACCTAACCTAAATTTACACATCACATATATATATAAAAAATTTTTAATTCATTGATAAAATATGTATAATAAAGATGTATAATTAAATATAATATCAAAATAAATTTAAACAAATCAATACCCCTCACAGCGTGGGTCAAATACATATATATATATATATATAGGTAGATATGGAACTAAGTCTCCTGACCACAATCCTCAAGGATTCTTGGTCCTTTCTGGAAAGTTTACGTGACATGACCTTCGACTGTTCATTGAATTTTTTAACAGTCGATGTATGTGATCTTTATTCCAGTATCCCCCAAGATTTGGGAATTGAATGGGTAGTCGAGTTCATAGGGTCAAGAGGGGCTTCTAGCGACCAATGCAGCTTGGTCGAACAATTGTTGGACATCATTTTGAAAAACAACTTTGTCTCCTTCGGAGACAAGTTGTTTTTGCAAAAAATTGGAGTAGCTATGGGGTCACCGGTGGGCGCCAGCTTTGCTAACTTGGTGATGGCCCACTGGGAGACCTCATACTTTTTCACCAGTACTTGGAAACCTAACATTCGTTTATATAAAAGATATTTGGATGACATCTTCATTCTTTTGAAAGGAGATGAGACAGACGCAAGGGAACTAGTGAAGTTCCTGAACTCTACTACAGGCTTTCTTAAATTCACCATGAATTTTAAAACAAACGACATCTGTTTTTTGGATACCCTTATAAGTAAAAAACAGGACCAGTACACGTCTCAGATATATAGGAAGAGCACATTTTCAAACACTTACTTACATTTCTCAAGCTCTCATCCTCACTACCAAAAGAAATCAGTAGTAAAAGGCCAATTGGTAAGACTGGCAAGAATGACCACACTTGCAGAGGACTTCTCCAGTGAATGTGATAACTTATATCAGATGTTTAAGCACAGAGGTTACCCAAGTTCATTCTTGGACAACATTTTTGGGGAAGTCATGTTGAAAAGAGAACGCGGGGTTTACGAAGCAATTTTGGGAATTCAGAACAGAGTAGATCCATTAATTGAACATAATGAAGTAGAATTGCTGAGTAACAGTTCAAATAGAACTAATAGCCCTGAGTCTGCTGTGGTTGGAACATTAGGGAGACAGAGAAACTATGTTAATTCATTTGTTTTTGTCTACTGTCCTGAGGCCACTGAGATTTCCAAAGTAGTGAGGAAATACTGGTTTTGTTTATCCCTAGAGAAAGATGTTACTAAAATAGTTGGGGTTGAACCTACTATCACTTTTAAGAGGGGCAATAACATGAAAGAACTACTTGAAAGGAAGCCTTTAGAAACAAGTACTAGGGGGGGGTACTTTGAAATGCGGGGCATGTAGGCAATGCACGTTTATTAATACCGCTGATTCATTTACAGTAGGTTATAATACCTTTAGAGTTTGGAAACGCTTTAATTGTAATAGTAGGCGTGTAGTTTATTTGGCACAGTGCAAGCAATGCCCCGCATTTTACATAGGAAAGACTGATAGACGTTTGAGAGACAGGGTATATGAGCATGGTTATGCGATTAACAACAGAAAGGATGAAAATGCCCTAGCAAAGCATTGCACCCAGAATGTGGACCATATTTTTGACTTTATGGTCATTGACCAAGTATGCCCTGTCAATATCAACTTGCCTAATGAAAATTTCCTTAGGTTACAATTAGAAAAGAAAGAGTTATGTTGGCAGTTACGTTTGGCAGCACACAAAGAGCCTGGTCTCAATGAATACTGTTCAATTATGTGTGTTCTCAAACTGAACAGTCTATTTAGATAGGGATATGTTATGCCAGCACAACAATTTCGTTTTCAGCATTGAAGACCTCAATTTATTGTAATATTTATGGTCATGTCATGTTTCACCATGTTTATGAGTGTGGTCAGGAGACTTAGTTCCATATCTACCTATATATATATATGTATTTGACCCACGCTGTGAGGGGTATTGATTTGTTTAAATTTATTTTGATATTATATTTAATTATACATCTTTATTATACATATTTTATCAATGAATTAATAATTTTTTATATATATATGTGATGTGTAAATTTAGGTTAGGTAGGAATTGTTATTGTGAATAATAGTCTATTGTTTGAACTAGTATTAATGAATAATTTTTTATACCTAAATTTAATACACACGAACATATAGATCATATATATTTTATCATTTACTATTCATTATTATTTTTTATTTTATATTTGAATTTTTGCATGTTGTATTTGTTTGGTTGAACATTTAAATATTTAAACTTTTATATTTTATACTTCATATTATATATATTTTTATATTACAACTAATTAACTTAATAAATTCTGGACTATTTTGGTGGTTATTATCAGGAATGCTATTGTTGGTTTTTAAGTATTATATACATTTTTCATCAACCACATTTAGTTAGTCATGATATTTTATGCTGAAGGAATTTATTTAATTATAGGTAGTGGTTAGGCTGGACGTTGTTTGTATGTGGTCCCTATTCAATGTTGTACTGTTTATTTAATTAATTTACTAAGCGAGAAGGGTACTTAAGGCGAGAGTGTTTGCAACAGTGCCGTAAGTCTGATGAAGTTCAGGCAGGGACCTGAACGAAAAACGCATTTTTGAGCGTTTTACGTTACTGTTCTGTTTTGGCGTGTGGTGCAGTTTTTATTAAACTACTGGATTTTTACTTCAAAACCTCAGAGCAGCGTGGTTTATTATTACATCTTTTGCCAAGGTTACTTCTCCATTCGTTTTGGCGTATTTTTTGGCATCCGCCATCCAGGATACTATTGTGGCATCTTCTCTTGCTTCTTTGTATCCAATATGCTGATGACTCTACTCTGATCTCCAGTAGAGTTATGGTCAGCTACCCAGACCACCTTTAATACAATAGAAAACTGGCTTTCTGAACATCGTCTGATCCTAAATTCCAAAAAAACTAAAATGCTGTTATTTTCACCAACACGTAGGTCTACCGCTTTCACCTTTACCATAAAATCAATTGATGGCACAATAATATCCCCTGACCCATCTACAAAACTATTAGGTGTCATCATAGACAATAATCTAAAATTTGACCTACATGTTAACCAAACTATCAAAACCATCAATAAAAAACTAGGGTCACTTTACAGAATAAAAGCCTTCCTAACCCTTCCAGCTAAAATTGCCATAGCTCACTCTCACCTTCTTTCAACCCTTCTGTATGCATCCCCTCTACTCTCGAATTTAAACAAGACTGTCCTTACCAAACTCTCAATTTGCTACAACCACATTGCCAGGTTTGCCACTGGGCTGCCTTTTAGGACACATCATTGCATCAATCTAAATCAGCTTAGGTGGCTTGAACTACCCAGCCTAATCCAGTATAACCAACTGATTGTGGCCTATAAAATCCTCTATAATCCGGACAATACTCCTGCACTTAAAAATATTATCACCCCCTATAACAATCCTAGACCGCTTCGATCCTCTAACAAACTACTAATTCAGACTAGCAAAATTAATAACACAGCCGGTGATTCTCTCTTTGCAAACTCTGTAAGTAGATCCTGGAACTCTCTTCCAGCTGATATTACCTTACTTTCCACCTTAGGTCAATTTAAAACTAGACACAAACAACATTTGTCACTTAACTGGCTATGTCAATGTATCAAGCCTGGCTAACTCTCTTTAGAATGTGTAAAAATCTGTTAACCAGTTTACTGTGTAATTTAATTTAATCCTGACTTGTGCTCAGGATTAACTGTAACCTGTGGAACTTGTTTAACTTGCTTACTTATCTAATCTCTGTAAATAGTCTGTTTGTAATATGTAATGCTGGTATTATGTAATGCTGTATCTGCTTACCCTTGGAGCTTTTCTCCCCAGGCCTCCACTGAAAATGGACATGCATCCAGTCGGACTATCCCGGTCAACAAATGTAAAATAAAATAAATAAATTATATATATATATATATATATATATATATATATATATATATATATATATATATATATGTGTGTGTGTGTGTGTGTGTGTGTGTGTGTGTGTATGTATTAGGGGGTACCCTCTGCATCTGGCATCCACCCATTGTCCCCCATTAACAGATTTGTTCCCCTTCATGGAAATGGCAACGTGAAGTGGCGTTTTTGTTCTCCCAGACTTGAGCTTTAACATGACAGCAATAAATTCCTTTCTAAAGGCTTGTTTACTGGGATAGTTAAATAAATAATATAAACACTGTGCTTATTTGTATAATTAACAACATTCATAACACTGAATATCTCTCAAAATGTACAATTTACAGTACAAATGACTGCTGTCTTTAATATCATCTAAGGTTTCACCTGATGTTATATGATACTTTGTAAGTCACTTGGTTTTGGAAATATTAACACATACATGGAAATAGTGCACTATCTTCAATGACTAGTAGCAGACAACTAGCAATATCCAGTAAAGTGTGCTATTCATGGACAGTAACAATGCATATTTCTGATTCCCATTATGATATTTCATACTATGCCTCTAGATATAACTATAGCACTCTCACTTATGAAAAAAATGAAAAACAAGTGATAAACAGAGACATCCTAGATTGACAATCTTAGTGTCGTTGTGTTACTTACACCTTATCCTTTCTTATTAATTGGTAGGTTCATTTAGTTAAAGATGCAAGTCCCAAAACATGTCAGGACATCAAAGGAATGTTAGGAGTGTTAAATGAAAATATGCAAGCATCTTTCTATGGGACTGAATGAGTTACAAACTTGTGTTTCTATTTATTGCATGCTGAGAGCTGCCTAATTACTCCCTGATTCCATGTAATCTGCCTCAACTTTCCAACTGTAGGGAGACAAAGTTAGTAAAGCATAGAGGTGTTTTCTGTGATCTGCAGGAGATTTCAACACATGAAGTGACACATAATACAGCACACTCAAGCAGTCATCACTCAGACAATAAATCATTAAATATCGAAATGCAGTTCTAGTCAAGAAAAAGGTAACAAAAGCAAAATGGAACAGAATAGTATTCTTAGCAGAGTGTGTAGTGCTTGCCATGCAGTATAATACCACACATATAACACTGTAGTAAGTCTCTGCCAATGTGATGGCCATTTTTCAGGATAAAAAACAGGGGTATGTGAATTATCTCAAGTAATAACCTTACAATAAAGTAAGCCTGTATGTGCTGTACAGTGACTGGATTAGTGCTGGAATGAAAACGTTTAACGTTTATAATAATTTATATATCAATGCAGATAAAGATGAGATGAAAAGTGTGTTGGTGATTAAGATGCAATGTGCAATGAAGATGAAAATGATGAATATGTGGTGAGAATGATGATGAAAATTGAATGAGAATAATGAAGATTATGAGAATTAAGATGCAAAAAATTAGGAAGACAATGAAGATGAGGATATGGTGAAGATGACAAAAAAGTGATGAAGATAAGGATTATGAAGATGTGATGTAGGTGACGATGATGGTGACAAGGAAAATGAAGATGCAAGTAAGATGATGTGACAAAGACAGCAATGATGACAATGCAATAAAGATGAAGATAATGACAATGAAGATGGCAATAATGAGGAGAATGAGGATAACCGTGATGATGATGTAGTGAGAACGATACAAATATTACAATGAAAATTAAGATGATGATATTGAAAATGATGACGATAACAGTGAGGAAGATATAAAGAAGGAAATAAAGATGATGACAATGATAATGAAGATATGATGAAGACAGATATGATAAAGGTGAATGCAAAGATGCATTAAGGATGTGACAAAAATCATTTGCAGAAAACAAAGATGCATGTGTTAAATGCTGAATGGATTAGCACTTTTGTTTATCACATTCATTGTCATCTTCATCTCCATAGCATCTTATTTTATTTTTATATATTTTATTTTACATTTGTTTACCAGGAAGGTCTGACTAGGTTTTTGGCCGATTTTCAGCGGAGGCCTGAGGAGAAAAGATCCACAAGGATATTTAAAACATAGCCATGATATATACATTTTTAACAAATACAATAACAATTTTGACAAGTACAAGAAAGATTATTAGACAATTATAACTAAGAAAATGCTATAGAAGGTTATATAGAGATATACAGATAGGTATTCTGATTATAGAGAAGAAATGCAGAATAAAGTAACTTATAGGGAAATAAAGGGGAAATAGAAAAGTTAGCATGATTAACAGGTATATTAAAAAAATCTTCATCTTAATCTTCATAATTATTTTCAAACAATTAGCTTCATCTTTATCACATCTTTATCTTCTCTGCCATCATCACATTTATACTGTCTTCATTAGTCATCTTTGTTGCAATTTTATCATCATCATCTTCATTTTGAACACATATTTACAGTAGTCTTAACAGTCATTTGCATCATCATCATCTTTGGCATCATCTTCATTGCATCTCCTTCATCTTCATATTTATCATCCTCAGCTTTAAAGATGTCCAGATTATTCCAAAAGTTTTCAATCCAGCACTAATCCATTCAATATACATCCATTTTACAGATTACACTAGAAAAAACATTGCCGCAACGTACCTACTCCAAACTCTCTTGCACTATGCTCCCATTTTATAAGTCTGCAAGCCAACTAATCATATCTACTTGAGCAATGCTATAATAAAGCAGCAGAATTTGCTGCTAATATTCCATTTAGGACACACTACTGCACAGCACTAAAACAATTCTGAGGGACTGAACTGCAACTTAACCAAACATTCTCTTAATTAGTCAGTACACACAACCTAATCTAAAAATCAGATAAATATCCTAGCAACAGCAACATAATTCATCATTACTCTACCAGTAGAACTCTTCACTCAATAGACAAACAGCTATTACAATTCACAAAATCTAATAATTCTACAGATGATTCCCTCTACTCCTCCTGTGTATCAAAAACTATGTTCCATCCACCCTAAAACAAACCAAATTCATCCACAAGTCTTGGTGAGTACCTTCACAAGGTGGACCCTGTTTTTTAAAAAAATCTCACCAAGATGACACTGCTATATAGACTGTATTTTAAATAGCATATATCATGGACAGAAGTAAGTTAAAAATAAAAAAGACAGATGGGTGCACAAGTCCCAGTATAAAAAGTGCCCAATCCTAGTAGGTGCACTAGTGCCAGGACTGGAAAAAATGACAGAGTTGAATCCTCAAGACACTGAAACATTCCTATAACTGGGTTAGGCCACACTCAGAGGAGAAAGCCCCCCCCCCCCATTGTAGAAGAAAGTAGTAGTCCACAAAAATCACAAAATCTAATACGCTAAGAAAAGAGCCATAAAGATGACAGAGTAGACTACTGAGGATAAGAAAGAAGAAACTATGTGTTTTTACTATTATGGAAACCCCCAGAATTTCCAGACAGAAGATTTCCAAAAAGAATGAGACAGAAATTAGAGGAAAGAAAAATACTTACACAAGGAAAACTGTCAAATGCTTCAAATACAAATTTGTGTTCATTAAAACAACAGATTCATGAAAAACATTATACAGACCAATAAACCTTGAACCATTTGGAAAAAGAAGCAACTGAGGAAGTGCAAAAATATAAAAAACAAACTCTAGAGACTTTCAAAATGCATAAAAAAGAAATATGGACATGGGAAAGAAAGAGAGATGCGGTATGGTGCAATATTTATGCAAAGGAGAAAGCAAAATGAATAAATACAGAAAAGCAGCACCAAAGATATTCAAATAGAAATACAGGAAAAGGCACCCAGATATGGAAAATTTTAGAACACAAAAATAAGATCACAAAGTAGGCACACAGAACAGAAAATTAGTGAAGCAGAAGTTAAAGAAATAGAATCTGAACTGGAATACCTACAAAGTAAAGGATTTATTGTAGAAAGTATAACACAGGTTATATCACAGTATGATGGAACAATGAATCTCCCAAGTAAGGAGCACATGAGGAGCAGGAGATATATGTCTAGACATGGGAAAGAAAAAGAGATTTAATATAGTGCAATATTTATGTAAACGAGAAAGCAAAACTAATCAATACAAAAAGAGCAGCACCAAAGATATTTGAACAGAAATACAATCAAAGACACCCAAATATGGAAATGTTTACAATGCAAAAAATAAGAAAACAGACAGGGAAAGTAGAAAAGGAGGATTAGTATCCCTATGGAAGTTTGGAAGCTAGGAGGAAAAAACTGATAAAGAGCTGGAAGGTTTTGTTTAACAGCATTTTAAGAGGAGAAGTACCCATATCCTGGAAGAAAGAGGTGGTAGCTGTAATACCTAAAGAGGGCAAAGCTCCATCAGATCCAGCTTCAAACAGGCCCATTTCAATACTAAACTATGATTATAAAGAGGTGATGTCTATAATGGCTAAATGAATGGCAAAGGTGATGCCAAAATTGAGAGATATGGATCAATGTGGTTTTGTGGAAGGGACGTAAACATTTAACAACATTAACAGAACATTGATGATCCAGAGGGAAGCAGAATATAAGAAAATGCCACTGTTGTTGGTGGGAATGGTGCACAGAAAGCATTTGACAGAGAAAGCTGGGACTTTATGAGTAGGTCAGTTGAAGCATTTGCATTCCCTGTTAAAATTATAAGGTTGATTAGGAAGATATATGAGGGATCAGAAGCCAAAATTAAAGTGGGTGTGGTCCTCTCTGATAATTTCTGCTTGAGCAGAGGAACCAGGCAGGGGTGTCCTCTCTTCCCAAACCACTGGCAAAGAAAATAAGGGACTCAGACATTTAAGGATATAATTGGATGGTAGTCAAAAAAAGTTTGCTCTATTTGCAGATATTATTATGTTATATCTGACAAAACCAGAAAAGGACATTACAGTTTTGTGGAACATTTTGAGACAGTTTCAAATCTTTTCGGGATACAAAATCAATGAATCTAAAACAAAGACAATAGCAGTAATAGGAGAAAATTATGTACCCACACACAAATTGGTTCAGCAATACCCATATTTATGGGTACAGGATAAAATGAAGAATTTGGGAGTATAGATTAAAAATTATTCTGGAGTGGCAGCTAAGGATATGACTAAACAAAAGATAACACAAAAATTGAGAAAATGGAACCTGTGTTATATGGCTGTTGAAAGTAAGATACAAGCAGTTAAAATGTTTGAGTCCCTTTAGTCTTATACACAGGTCAGGCATATTATTATCAACCAGAGAAGAAGTTGTGGATAGCAATTAATAAATGGCTGAAGGATTTCATCTATGAGGGAAGATGACAAGAGTCAAGTGGGATACGCTGAGTCTTCCGACAGAACAAGGCATACTGGGATTAACTGACTTGAAGGGGTATTTCAAAGTAACACAGTTAAGGCTCCTATACATAGCAAAAGCAGAAAACTATAATTCCAAGTGGAAAGAGATGATGATGAAAGAAAGAAAAGCTCAAGAAACAATGAGAGACTGGGATTTTGGATGCAGACCTTTAAGGACAATAACAATAATCATACGGAATATTATATTCATAAAGTAGCAGAAAGTATTCTAAGAACTAAGCCAACATAGAAATGGAGAAAGAAATTCTGCCAATAGGGATGACTGCAATTATGGATACAGACAATAGGCAAGAAGGGGTTGTAATTTATTAGAGAAAACTGGCAAAGGAACCAAGGTATTGGGAGCAAATAACTAGAGAGAGAAAGGTAATAGAATGTGAAAAAAACAAGAATTTATTTAGCCTGCAAGTTACAGATTACCTTCCCTATCAAGGATTGATATCAGAGTATAGGCAAAGAGAAAGTAATAGGGGGTCCTAAACAAAAGACCAGCACTGGTAGAGCTTTTTAGTAGAATTTAGAACAGAAGTTGCCGTTAAGAAAGGAAGAATTACTAGAGCATATAAAATATTGCCTAACTATAAGAATCAATCAGAGGAGGTTAGAAAGGAGTGGGAAGAGAAATTGGATAAACAATTCACAAAGAAACAATGGGGAGATATATGCATGTCTCCCAAATATGCAAAAAGTCTAGAAGATTTAGGATTTTTGCTTGGAAATGTTTACATAGACATCTTTGCTTGGAAGGGTTTACATACGTATTTTTATAGCCCAAATAGACTCCAAAGAATTTTTGCTCAGGTAGACAGCAAATGTTGGAGATGTGAGGGGGAAGAAAAAGATAACTGGGAACATATTTTCTGGGAGTGTAATGAGTTGGCAGACTTTAAAGATTCTCTGCAGACTGCTCTGTCAGAGTTACTGGGTGAGCAAATTGGTGTAACTAAGGAGATGATTTTTTGAGCTATGATACAGAATCGGAATTGCCTAGGCATAGTAAGGCCTTGCTGAGTCTAATTATGGTGGCTGCCAAAAAAGCAATTACTAGAAAATGGAAATCAAAGTCTAAACCAACTTTACTAGAAGTACAGAATATAATAAAAGAGATAAAACAACTGGAATTGAGATCTTTAGAAAAGGGTAGGAGCAAGTTATATTGGAAAATGGGAATTGTGGGAACAATACATGCAGAGGAGGAATGAGGTTTAAAAGAAGGCAGGATTTGAATGAACTATATAATGATGTTCATCGTGCATACAGCTGCAGTCATAACAGATGGGTTCTCCTGCCGTCAGGCGGGTCCTCAGTCGGCCGAATTCCAAAGTCTAGGTCCGGCGTCGGTTGTCGTCGCTTCTTGCCTGACGTCAGTGCGCCAGGGGTATAAAAGAACCAGCCAACGCCATTTTCTTCAGTCTTTCTTGCCGCGCAGTGCCCGAAGCAGAAGCAGTTCGCAAGTGCCAGTCGGCCAGCTCCTGAAATTACGAAAATTTTGCAACCGAAGTCTTCTTGATAGCTAAGTACCCCGTTGGGGAAACTTTTCTTGCCTCAGACTGATGTCAGACAAAGTTAATAATTGTATTTCTTGTGGGAAGCAAATACCGCATAAGGATTTTCATTCCCTCTGCATTACTTGCTTAGGCCCAGACCATGACGTCTCGGTCTGTCGTTTTTGTGCTACATTCAACAAACGCACCATTAAGCGTCGGGCGGAGTTCGCCCAGCACTATTTTGGCAAAAAATTTAACTATATTATGTTGTCGGATACTCCGACTCCAGTTTTGTCTAAAAAACGCAAAGACAAGGGCCGACACACTAGGTCCGCGGCCTCTACCGACACCACGCCAAAGCCGACTACAGGTGGTCCGGTTCTCAGCGAGGCGCCTACGCAGCCCCTGCCTACCGACAACACTTCATTGGCGGTGTCTTCTGTGCCCGAGGTCGCTGGCTCCTCGGCCCACACCCCGACTACAGATACCAAAGTCACTCTTGGTGGTGAATCTCAAAATGTAGACAGGTCTGCCTCCTCTCAAGGTGTCTTCAGACCTTACTCTTCTTTTTCTATCAAGGCTTTCACTAAGTCTAAAGCAGCCATGCATTCTAAGAGACAAGCTCCACAGGGTCCTTCTCCAGGCCCCATGCCTAAAAAACAGATGCTTAAAATGGCTGAGGATTTGATTACTCTTATCAGGGGTTCTCAACCCCCCCCCCCCCGGACAAAAGGCCTAGGGTGGAGGAAGAATCCCCCTCCTCTGACCAGGCCTCCATTATTTCAGATCACTCGGATGAATAGGAACATTCCTACTCCCCTTTTGAAGATTCTGATGCTGAGGAGTGCATTCCCTCTGTCTCCCCCCAGAGAATTACTCTTTTGGGGAAACCTTGCATACCTTAAGGGAACACTTCCACTGGGAAGGCCAAGAGTACTCAGATTCCAAGAAAAGGCTTAGGGATTTTCTCCTGCTACCCCAGCACAGGCCTCTGGCTATACCTCCTGTCTTAGACATACTAGATGATGTGTACTTGGAGGCCTGCCTTAACCCGGATTCTTTACCTCCAGCCCCAGTCAAGCCTGACAGGTACTACCGGGTTCCTGACTCACAACAATTTTTATACAAAAGCCATGCGGCTGACCCAGAAACTATCTCACAGGGCCCCAAGGGAATTGAGGCCTACTCTGCTAAAAACCCATTACCTTCCGAGAGAGATTCCAGATCCTTAGAAAGGTGGGGAAAAAAGGTATACACCTCGGCCACCTTAACCATGAGGGCATTAAACTGCCAGTTCCATATGCTAAAGTACCAACAGTTTCTGTTATCACAGTTGAGAAGTAAAATGTCACAACCTGAGCAACCAGACTTGAAGGAGTTGCAGGATTTGATGCATAGTGCAGAACAAGTGGGTAAACATACCTTGCAATGTGGTTTTGATGCTCTAGAGGCCTCATGTAGAGCTGCTGTTACAGGATCAGTCATACGTAGACATGCCTGGCTCAAGGAGCAAACCTTACCAGATCATGTCAAAGCTAAATTACTAGATGCCCCTCTACAAAAGGATGTATTATTTGGTGTTAAAGCTGAGGAGGTATTAAAGAAAATGGAGGAAAAGGCTAAATCAATGCAAACAGTGAAAGATTTTCTACAGGTACAACCTCCACGTTTCAGTAGAAACTGGCCTTCCAAAAATTGGTCCTTTCCAGCCACGAACAGACTCCAAAGAGGTAGATACAGGTGCCCGAGGAGCAGAGGGCAATCTCAAGGATCATTTAGAGGCAGACAATGGCAAGCTCCTACACAAAGAGGTGGTGAGGATAGTTCGCAGCCATTCAGAAAGCAAGCCCAATGACTTTCCCCTTTGCATGCCAAGCAAGGCTCAAATGGCAGCACCCTTAGGCGGAAAACTGGCATTATTTTCAAAAAATTGGCATATTGTCACAAAAGACAAATGGATCCTGGACATTATAAACAGAGGCTACAGATTCCATTTTCACACCCTTCCAAAAATGAGAGACATGCCAAACCTGCCACACAATCAAAGGGCAGAGGCACAAAGACAAATTTCAGATCTCATGGACATGAAAGCTATTCAAGAGGTACCTACTCATGAACAAGGTCAAGGTTTTTATTCCAGACTATTCCTGGTACCAAGGAAGGGAAAAGATTGGAGACCTATTTTGGACCTATCCATCCTAAACACATTTTTACTCGTACCAAAATTCAAGATGCTCACATTACAGCAGCTTCTTCCCATGCTGGGCAAGGGGTCTTGGCTGGTAACATTGGATCTCAAGGAGGCATACCTGCATGTCCCAATCAGACAAAATTGCAGAAGATAGCTCAGATTTCTTGCAGGTTCAACCCATTATCAATTCCCTGCATTGCCCTTTGGCTTATCTACTGTGCCCAGAGTATTCACGAAATGCCTGGCATCAGTAATTGCCTACTGCAGACTTCAAGGGATACAAATATACCCATATTTGGACGACTGCCTGATCCAAGCGGACAGCAATCACATACTTCTGAAACATCTGACTTTTGTAATAATGTTGTTGAATTCTCTGGGATACACAGTCAACAAAAAGAAATCAAGGCTACTACCCTCTCAGAAAATAATTTTCCTGGGTGCCAACTTGGACACAAACACCCAGATGGCCTACCTCACGCCAGAGAAGCAGGGGCAACTAACTTAATACTTCAGAACACTAGCAAATTTCACCAGGCTGACTGCAAGGAAAATCCTGCAGGCTCTGGGATTCATGGCATCTTGCATCCTACTAATCCCATGTGCAAAGCTGCATATGAGGAAACTTCAATGGTACCTGAAAAACCTATGGTCTCAACACAGCCACAGTTTGGAAACAATAATACCACTAATTCCATGTCTTCAAAAGGAATTTCTGTGGTGGGCTCAAGCATGCCAAACAAACACAGGTCTCCCATTCTGCAAGCCTCAAGCAAATCAAGTCATCACAACAGACGCCTCGGACTACGCCTGGGGGGCGCACATGACAGATCAGTGCATTCAGGGCAAATGGTCCCAAAAAAGAAAAGCACCTTCACATCAATCAAAAGGAAATGCTAGCAGTAATAAATGCTATTATAGCTTTCAAAGACCTTCTGCATCCAGGTCAGCTATTGATAAGGACAGACAACATCACAGTAATGTGGTACATAAACAAACAGGGAGGAACCCATTCATACCCCCTATGCAGGCTGGCCATGTCACTTCGTAACATGGCTCTGGAATTACAAATCGAACTTCAAGCACAGTACTTGCCAGACAAGGAAAACACGCTGGCAGACAACCTAAGCAGAAATATGACAGATCCACATGAATGGAAGTTGCATCCTCAAGTTTTTAAAGAGATAATTCAAGCATGGGGAAGGCCAGACATAGATCTCTTTGCCTCCCACAAAAATCACCAATTGACAAAATTCTGCTCAAGGACTTTTTATCCACAGGCCTGGAGAGTGGACGCTCTCTCTTTCAGTTGGACAACAATGACAGTTTATGCCTTTCCACCTCTTCCTCTGCTGCCCAAAGTTCTATTAAAAACCAGAGCAGACATACCAAAGATGATTCTCATTGCTCCAGACTGGCCAAGACAGCACTGGTACCCACTCCTGAGGAGCCTGACGCATTCCCCTCCATGGACCCTACCTCTAATGCCTCTTCTTCTGACTCAGCACAGCTTCAAAACTCTTCACAGTCAGCTGAAAACACTCAATCTGGCTGCATGGAAGATTCCTTAACATCACAACAGACCCTAATCTCCAAGGAGGTGCAGGATGTCATTTTGGAGGCCAGAAGGCCGTCTACTAGAAAAGCTTACTCCGCAAAATGGAAACAGTTTTGTGCCTGGAATGAGAAAAAGGGCCAGAATCATGGAAAACTGAATTTACCTCAAATATTACAGTATCTAGCTGAGCTGCTAAGCAGTGGGCTTTCATTCTCCTCCATCAAAATCCATGCCTCAGCCATTTCTGCAGAATACAACACTGATCCACCTTTATTCTTTCACCCCCTCTTAAGACAGTTCCTCAGAGGGGCTAAGAATATAAAACCCCCAAGGAAACAACCAATACCTGCTTGGGATCTCAATTTCATTCTAGAAAAGCTGACCTTGCCTCCTTTTGAGCCAGCTGCCTCAACAGAGTTACAATATTTGTCCTGGAAAACAGCTTTCCTTCTGGCCATCACCTCAGCTCATAGGGTATCGGAACTACAAGCCCTCATGGCTGTGCAGCCTTTTATCATCTTCCATCAGGACAGAGTTTCCTTACAAACCAACCAGTCCTTTATGCCAAAGATGGTATCCAGGGTAGCTTTGAATCAGGCTATACACTTACCTACCTTCTACCCTAATCCTCAAAACAAAGGGGAGAGACTACTACATTCTTTGGACATCCACAGACAGCTGCGTTATTATTTGGGCAGAACAAAGCCTTTCAGAAAATCAGAACAGCTCTTTGTGTCCTATGCTATAGGAGCTCAAGGGAAGCCAATTTCCAAACAGACAATCTCAAAATGGATAGCCCACTGCATACGCTTTTGTTACTCTTTTCATGGTAAAACTGTACCTGCAGGCATCAGATCTCACTCCACAAGGGCCACAGCTACCTCTGCAGCTTTCCTCAGAGGAGTTCCTACCAAAGATATTTTGGAAGCAGCCACTTGGAGTTCTGTGCATACCTTCTCCAAGCACTACTACCTACCATTATACTCCAAAACTAGAGCAGGCTTTGCCACTGCAGTCTTGCAGGGCATTCTGGCTCCTCCTAGTTCCACCTAGTGCCTACCACCCCTTTCTTAGCTTTGGGATTCTACCCATCTGTTATGACTGCAGCTGTATGTACGATGAACATAGTACAGTTTTGTACCTACCATAAATGTAGATGTTCGAGTGCTAATACAGCTGCAGTCCAGGTTTCCCTCCCTCCTTCCCCTCTTGGGACAGGCCTATTGGCTAACTTCTCCTCATACAACCTGATTGGGGTATTCTTTTATGGTGTATTTGCTTGCAACTACTGTATTTTGATTATATTGCATTGTTTTATTACACAAATTTAAGTATTGCCTTCCTTCTGGGGGCACCTGACATCTGGGGCAAGAAAAACTGAAGATAATGGCGTCGGCTGGTTCTTTTATACCCCTGGCGCACTGACGCCAGGGAAGAAGCGACGACAACCGACGCCGGACCTAGACTTTGGAATTCGGCCGACCGAGGACCCGCCTGACAGCAGGAGAACCCATCTGTTATGACTGCAGCTGTATTAGCACTCAAACATCTACATTTATGGTAGGTACAAAACTCTACTTTTGACTGACAATGACTGGATAGATTAAAAGTGATGTATAATATTTGCAACTACAATTGTGTTGGCATGGTTGCAACTGAAATTATGTCAGTATGGTTTGGTTTTCTTTTATATAATATAAGACAGACTACTATATCATACTTGATAATTTAATAAAGATGTTTCTTGTTTAAAAAAAATATCAATGAAAGAAATAGATTACCGAAAGCCAATAAGACTCAAAATGTTAGATGTTTGATAAAACAAATGAACACAGTAATCGGGACTGTTCATAGAAATTCGTGTGATATAACAGAAGCAAAAAGGATATATTACTGTGCAGCTGAATTGATAACAGATAAAGTCTTACCACAAAAAATCATGAGTCAGTAAGGAAAAGGTAGGGAGGAAATCAAATGTCACCATAGAAGTATCGTTAGAAGAGTACAGAATAGGGAACAGATCAAGAAAAGTACTCAGAAATATATGAAAAAAGCAATGCGCAGTATCAAAACAGACCAGGATCTATCACACATTACTGCAAATAAAGATGATCTATCACACATTACTGCAAATAAAGATATCAGCAAAGGCAGAAAAACTTAGAAGATATGCAGATAAATATTAAGGAAAAATACAAAATAAGCAATTTATTGATGACCTAAAAAAGTTTTATACAGAATTGGGAAACAAGGCAAAAGAAATAGAAAATAAAAACATAAAAAAGAAGAAATAGACACATTTCGGTGAAATAGATAAGAAGATCCTGTGGAGTATAACAAAGATGCTGAATGGACTGAAGAAGTAAAATAAAAAATAAAAAGTTCAAATGTACAGGATATGAAACTGGATGAAGTAATGGCCAGAGAAATTGAAACAAAATTAAGAAAAGCTCATAAAAGGAAAACCCCAGGCTTAGATGCAGTATCTAACTTCTGGCTAAAAGTATTAACATCTTTACATGAAGATTTAACCATGAACTAAGAACTATTTATATGTGCACCCCAAACGCCATCCTGGTTAACAAAAGTAAAAACACTGCTCCTCCTTAAGAGCGAATCTGTAAGCCATCCTAAAAACAACAGACCAATAACTAGTATTCCAACGATGTATAAACTATACACTGGAATTGATAACAACAGAGTTTATAGTCATTTAGAAGAAAACCCAATCATGGCAAAAGACAGGTAAAGAAAGTCATATGGAACAAAGGATCATTTTTTGTTAAAGTCATAATGAAGAATCGTAAAAAGGGGAAGAATCTAAGTATGGCATGGACAGGCTACAAAAAAAGCATTTGACAGCATCCCACATACATGGATAAAGGAGTGCTTACAAATGTATAAGATACACCCTACACTGATCGATTACATTATAGCGACTATGAAACAGTGGCAAACCACTTTGTAGCTAAGCCAAGATAAAGGACAAATTATTATTCCAGGGATAAAAATTCAAATGGGAATATTCCAGAGTGACTCTGTCACCACTGCTCTTTTGTTTTGCCCTTAACCCATTAAGCTGTCTTTTTAACAGATTAGGTCATCTGCTCAGCATACCCCCCCCCCCTCTGATCTACTCCTGAAAACTCAATCAGCCTTCTCTAAAACAGAAACCTGAATGCAAAACAATCACCTGGCCCTGAATGCTAATAAAACTAAACTAATGATATTTTCTCCCTCTAGAAACTCCATATACACAAAAACTCTTTCTCTATACTCAGACAGAATAACATCCCCATAGAAATTGTATCAAATACTAAACTGTTTGGTGTCATCACTGACGAACATCGAAAGTTTAACACCCACATCCAAACCATCATAAAAAAAAAACACCAATAGCTAGGTCTCCTGTACAGGCACAATCACTTTCTCACTCCCTCCACCAGAAAAACCCTAGATTCCTCCTACCTTCACCCTTCTCTGTTGTACGGCGCTCCTCTACTAATCCATCTCCAACTCAGCCTACAAACCAAACTCGAATCCTGCTATGATAAAATAAGCAAATTTGCTACCAACTGTAAAAACTCATCCCACCACTGCCACTCTTTCCATGCTCTGCAATGGCTCGAACTACTCAACCACATGACATTCCTTAAACTTACTACAGCTCACAAACTCATTTACAAACCCTCAAGCTGCCCCTCTCTCGCAACCGCCTTAACTTCTTACATTACTGCACACTCACTTAGATCAGAAAACCAAAACCTCCTACAAGTCTGAAAACCATCATATCCCCCTGGCAACCTCCTGCTATCCTGCTCCATATCTAAATTATGGAACTCTCTCTCTTCGCAATACACCAAACCATACCAATTACAAATCCCTCTTGCTCTCATATCTATCTTCTAATTGGGCATGCCCATGCCACTCTCCAACATAACCCCCCCAAACCTTCTCTTCTCCATCTTCTGATTCAACTGCTTCTCATGCCTACACTTCCCTAATACAACCCTACATTACACCCTTACTGGACAGTCTACTACTGCACCTTACCTAATCCTAGTTAGATTCTATTATAGAGTCTATTATATCTACTTGTATTTAAATTTGCATCATTTCTTTACATAAGTTTATTATACCTCCAGTGTGTTATGCAGTATTCTCAACCTTCTGAAAATAATTGTATTGCTTTATGTATCTGTAATTGTCATTGATCTTTCTTTGCATGGCTTTATTAACTCCAATGTAATATGTTATGTTGTTAGCCCTCTGAAAATGTTTGTATTTCTTAATGTGTATATGATTGTTAATGGAGCTTTTCTCACCTGGGCCTCCACTGAAAACAGGTTCTTTCTGGCCCAGTGGACTTCCCCGGTTATCAAACTGAAATAAAATAACTGTATAATTCATAAGATTAGGAACTGAAAGCACAATTGTAAGTGGTCAAAACTTCCTCATATCACATAAGACTGCCATTTGGTTTTGATAAATGTACAACAGCAACCTTTATAGCAGGAAAACTACAGCATCAAGAAAATATCAGTCTGGGACAGATATGTGATATAAAAGAACTTGATCAAGAGGGAGTATATAAATATTTGGGAATAGATGAAAGACCAACAATAAAACAATGAAAAATGGGAATAAAACTTACTAAGGAATAATTTAGAAGACTAAAATTAATACTGAAAACAGGTCTGATATCTAGGAGCTAAGTCCAAGCTATAAACCAGTTGGCCTTCTTGTCCTAACTTACAGTTTTGGAGTGACTGACTGGCCCCAAAAATACTGGATCAGTTAGAGAGGAAAACAAGAAAAATGTTTCATGCTTAGCAAATGATTTATAAAACTCAGTGTATACCAAGATTATACATTCCCAGTTCTGAAGAGGTATGGGCCTTCTCAAAATTGATTACATGTACAGATCTGCAATTATAGGACTGCATACATATCTGCTGACCTCACGAGATCTAAACATAGTGAAAGTTTTACAACATAAGGAGAAGTCTAAGATGACTTCCCTACTTAATTTAGCAGAAGCATATTAGTGTCAAGTGGGAATAGAAATCAAATCAAAAGTGGATAAAAATCAGGCAGCAACTGAATATGCCAAAAGAAAAAAACAAAACAAAACAAAGAATATAAGGTGAAGGATCAGTTGAGAAGGCAAGAAATCTGGAAAATGCATAAAAATAGTTGCAAGTACAGCACAAATGCAGGAATAGTTAAGGAGAGGTGAATTTAAACCAGATGATGAAATGTTAATACTGGCAGCCCAGGATAGTGGGCTACATGCACAATGGTTTACAAAGTCCATTGAACATGTGAGAAAGAGAGACAAATGCTGGTTTTGTAAAACAGAATTGGAAACAGTCGTACATCTTGTTGCTGGGTGTGATATACTAATGGCAGAAGGACTATATACTGAAAGGCGTAATAATGTGGCAAGAGACTATTGTGGTGGGATTATGCAAACATTATAAAACTGAAGTAACTGAGAAGCAGTGGAAACACGAGCAGCAAAGCATTACAGAATGGTGAAGTTTATATCACATGGGTTCACCCATTACCAACAGTTCAAAAATAGATGTGAGAAAACCAGATATAGTAGTCCATGAAAAGAAAACAAACCTAGCATTGATCACTGAAATTGCTACACCCAGTGACTACAGTGTCTGACATTCAGAGAGACACAAAGTCATGAAATGCCAGGATTTAAAGGCAGAAACAAGGGTAATGTGGAAGAAGGATACCCAAACAGTTCCAGTAGTAGCAGGAGCAATAGGTCTTATAAAAAAGAATTGGCTATCAGACTTAGATAAGTTACCAATACATGCAACTCTGTATGATTTGCAGAAGAAGTCAATTCTGGTCACATTGCGGGTGCTGCAAAGAGCACTTCTGACTAACATCAAAAACTGAAACAGTACTACTTTCATGAGCTTTAATCATACTTTGACTTAGGAATGGAGTCAATTCTCATCATGGTATTAGAGACCCAAAAGATTTGGAGAAATTAAACCAAGAGATATAAACCAAACAAAAAGAAGAGGTAACAGATCAAGAAAAATTCTTAGAAATACAGACGTGATAAAAGCAATGTGCAATATTAGAATAGACCAGGATCTATCATACACTATTGCAAATAATAAACTAAAGATATCAGCACAGGCAGAAAAACTTTGAAGATATACAGATAAATGTAAACGAAAAGTACAAAATAAGCAATTCATTGATGACCCAAAGAGGTTTTATAATTATACTAATATATATAAGAATTGGGAAACAAAACAAAAGGAATAGAAACAACACCAAAAAAGCACGCAGACACATTTTGGAGAAATTTCTATAAGAAATATCTGAATGGTTAAAAGAAGAGAAAGAAAAAGTAATAAGTTCAAATGTACAGGATATGAATTGGGATGAAGTAATGGATAGACTAACTGAAAGAAAGTTAAGAAAGTTCTTAACTGGAAAACTCCAGGCCCAGAAGCAGTACCTAACTTCTGGCTTAAAGTATTAACATCTTTACATGAAGATTTAGCCCTGAGTAAAAAATACTTATATGTGCACCCCGAACAGACACCAACCTGGTTAACAACAGGAAAAACAATACTCCTCATACTTGAGAGAACCTGCAAGGTATGCTAAAAATTATAGACCATTAACTTGCCTTCCAATGATGTATAAACTATTTACTGGAATTGATGCTCACAGAGTTTGAAGTCATTTTGAAGAAAATTCAATCATGACAACAGAACAAAAGGGTAACAAAAGTCATATGGAACAAAGGATCATTTGTTGTTTAATAAAGTCATAATGGAGAATTGTAAAAAGGGGAAGAATCTAAATATAGCATGGACAGATTACAAAAAAGCTTCTGATGGTATCTCACATTCAGGGTTAAAAGAGTGCTTACAAATGTATAGGATACACCCTACATTGATCAATTACGTTAAAGTGACCATGAAACAGTGGCAAGACACTTTGCAGCTAACTCATGATAAATGACAAATTTTTATCCCAAGGATAAATATTCAAAGGTGGATATTCCAGGGTGACTCTTTGTCACTGTTGCTCTTTTGTCTTGCCCATAACCCATTAAGCTGTCTACTTAACATATTGGGTAATGGTTGTAATTTGGCTATCAGGCAACAGCAAAGTGTAAAGATTTTTCATCTTCTTTATGTGGATGATTTAAAACTGTACAGATCATTAGATGAGATGAAAGCACAACTGGAAGTGGTCAAAGCTTTCTTAGATGATAAAAAAATGCCATTTGGTCTTCTTAAATGTGCAAAGCAGCATTTAAAATGGGAAAACTGCAGAGTCAAGTAAATATCAGTCTGGGACAGGAATGTGATATAAAGGAGCTTGAGCGGGTGGGAGTGTATAAATATTTGGAAATTGATGAAGGTTCAACAAAAAACATGAACAACTGTGAACAAAACTCAGTAAGAAATAATTTAGAAGACTAAAATTAATACTGAAAACAGCCCTGACGTAAGGGAACAAAGTCCAAGCTATAAGCCAATTTGCTCTTCCTATTCTAACTTACAGTTTTGGAGTGATTGACTGGCCCCAAATGGTACTGGATCAGTTGGCAGGAAAACAAACAGAAAATGTTTCACTCACAATCTGATCTACATCTTCCCTCTTTGAGAACAGACCTTATGCCACTATGCCTATTTAGCATACAGAAATCACAGGTAATTGTGTTTGTCATGCATTACACAAAACTAAGTACACATGTGTATACAATCAAGTTCACGTTGCTGCGTATTTCAAACTTGGCTTTGATACTCACCCACATTGTGTGACAAAAAACTGAGAATTACTTTTAGCAACTGGAAATGTCTCTATAAAATTTTGACCTGTGGAATGTCTGGCACATTTTCTGGAATGGAATCAGAATTTTGAACACATTCTGATATGGAAACAGTGTTTGATTCACTCTTAGATTTGAAGTTCGCATCACAGAAACAATGTTGTGATGGTGATGAGGATTCTGATACAGGAATAAGATGTTTCCAGTTCCTTCTATATTCTACACTTTCAGAATCTACTAAATAAGATCTCAGCACAGATGCTGGTAATCTGTCCAATATGATCAAACCCTTTCATTGTCTGGATTCGACCCTCTCTTCTTCCCTCAACGGATGAAATAATCTGCTCAATCTGTCGTAACTAGATTTCTGGATGTTACGCTTCTTAACCAATTGAGCCTCGATGGTTTTACAGTTCTTAGGTTTAGGCTTCAACAAACTGGAAGTAATTTGTGGCATAGTTCTGTTTTGCCTGGAAAGTAGTTTTTGAGCAGGTGAGTCAAGAATATCACGAGGTATGTTTCTGAGATTAAGCAAATTCAAGAACACATCGGTATTGTCACGCTTTGATTTTCAAGTAATTGCTTTGCACTCTGTACTGCATGTTCAGCTACACCATTTGACTGAGGATATTCAGGACTACCAGTCATATGTACAAAGTCTCACAATCTTTTGCAAATTTCCGAAACAAATGACTAGTAAATTGAGTACCATTGTCAGAAAGAAGTTTGTATGGACTACCATGAACTGATAAATTATGTTTCAGCTTAGTACTAACAGCAGTGGATGTCAGGTTAGGTAGAAGATCAATCTCAAACCAATTCGAATAAGAGTCTACCAAAACTAACTAGTATTGATTGTTCCACTCAAAGATATCAGCTGCAACTGCTGACCATGGTAGTTCAGGAATTGGACTTAGCTGAAGTGGTTTTCTTTGCAAATGCAGTCTAGTACTACTGCATACCAAACAATATGAAAGTACTTTTTCAATGTTTTTTGGTAATGAAGGCCAAAATACTAAATCTCTCGCTCTTCTCTTAGTGGAAGTGGATCCTGGGTGCCTAAGATGCAAAATCTGGATATATTCTTGTTGTAAGGAAGCAGGAACAGGGACCTTTGAAAATAATACCATCTTCCAACAACAATTCATCTCTGCAAGGAAAGTAGGTTTGCACTTCAGGTGGTACCCTAGCTTGCTTTGTAGGCAATCCAACATTAATGTAGTGTGTGACCTTCTGCAAAATTGGATCAGTCTGACTGTGTTCTCTCAGCTCATCAAGTCTAGTGGTAGAAAAATGACGCACTGACCACATCAAAGTCAAAATTCTCTATGTCAAGCTGTTCTGTTGTATTTCTGGGCGATCTGGATAAGGTTATCAGCTGCGTAGAGCAATTTGCCTTTTGTGTAGACCACTTTGAAATTGTACTTTTGCAATTTAAGCATTATTCTTTGCAATCTCGCTGGAGCAGAACACATAGGTTTCTTTATAATAATAACTAGAGGTTGGTGGTCAGACTCAATCTGAATAGCTCGACCATAAATATAATCATGAAACTTGGAACATGCAAATACTATTGCCAAAAGCTCTTTCTCAATCTGAGCATACTGGATCTCAGTTTGGGTTAGTGTTCTAGATGCATAGGCTACTGGTCTGCCCTCTTGAAGTATAACTGCACCAAGGCAAAATTCTGAACTGGTTTGTTTGCATCATAGTATCTTAATGTAGGTGGGGGTGGCAATTATCTGCTTAAGGTCTTCAAATGCCTTCTGGTGCTGTTCCAACCATGACCATACAACATTTTTGCATGTTAGTTCTCTTAAAGGTGCTGTCAACTCACTGAAGTCTGGAATAAACTTGCCTAAATAGATGACCATGCCTAAAAAACGTTGTAGAGCTTGCACATTATCTGGTGTGACATCTCAAGAATAGCTGTTTGCTTGGCCGGGTCAGGTCTCAAACCTGTACTCGTGAACAAGTGCCCTATAGAAGTCACTTCTGGAAGTCTGAATTTGCACTTCAGAGGACTGAGCTTCAAGTTTACTTCACATACTCTATCTAGAACTTTCTTGAGGTTTCTATCTTGCTCTGCTTCACCATTGCCTCTAACCAATAAATCATCTACTATTATGGCACAAGGATAACCCGACAAATTTGCTCCATTGCATGCTGAAAGACTTTACTTGCAGACTTTATTCCAAATGGCATCCTTAGGAATCTGTATCTGCCAAACGAGTACCAAAAGTAGTTAGAAATGAAGATTTGCAGTCAAGCATCACTTGCCAAAATGAACTCTTTGCATCCAAGAGGAGAAAACAGTGCCATTCCGTACTGAGGCTGTGACCTCTTCAACTGTGTACATTGGATGATACAGTCTTTTTAATGCTTTGTTCAGATCTTTTGGATCAATACATATTCTGATTTCAGCTGAGCCTTTTTTGTGAGCTGCTACAACTGAGGATATCCATTCAGGTGGTTCTGTGATTGGACAAATCACACCTTACTGCACCATTTTATCCAGCTGAGTTTTAACTTTATCCTGCATAGCTATCAGAACTCTTCTTCCTGGTCTGACTACAGGAGTGACCTCTGGATCTAACTTCATGGAATACACAACTGGAAGTTTGCCTAACTTGTCAATGAAAACATCAGCATACTCTGAGAAAATGGCTTCTGAAAAATTAGAACTCAGAAATGCACTTACATTATGGACTTCTTTAGCAAAAGAAAGCAGATTCATTCTTAAACTATCTTTGAGACCCAATAAAGATTGCACTGGTCTTCAGACTACATAGAACAACAAGTTCTTAACAGTTCTTGGCCACATAACATCAAAGTATCACTGAACATTCGGTTTGAATTTCTTCACCTCCATAATCAACAAGTCTCATGCTACTGACTACATTGAGTTCGTTAGTTCTCACTTTAGCAAATGTGTCTGCTGATATAACATTACACTTTGAACCAGTGTCTACTTTAAGCTCTGTGGATTTTCCATTAATCCGGGCAGTACAAAACACCTCGCTTCTTAATAAGTTCACTGCATCAACTCTTTCATCATGCACCATCTACATAAAAAGTTGTCTGCTTCGGCTCTACTTGATCAACTTGCTTTCTTTGCAACTGTGTGAGGCTTACTGATTTACAAAATTTTTGAAAGTGGTTCCATTTTTTATACTTGTAGTATTGCTGACCATATGCTAAGCACTTTTCTCTTCTAGACTCATGATTTGCACCACAATTGCGACACTTAACAATAAAGTTGGACTGGGTTTTGCTGATTCATGCTTGTACTGCATTGAGCTGGAGCATGCTCCTTTCTTAGAACTTGCTGGAAAGCTATGCATCTTCACTGGAAATCTAGCAACTGGCACGTTCTTGGGCCTACATTTGTCTGCCACATGTTACATGCTGTCTACATTTGCTCTGGAGCCAAATGAACTTATGCTCTTGTCATTTGCAAGCATACTCGTGTGTATTTCTGGCACCGCATGAATTTGACAAATCTCAATGATTTTACTCAAATTTAAATCACTGTAACGAAGAAAAATCTTTCTCACAGCAGTGCTGTTAATACCACACATAAGCCTGTCCTTTATCAGTTCATCTTTTAAGTCACCAAACCGACACATTTTTATCTCTGTATCTCAGGTCAGTTATGTAAGCTGCAAACGTTTCTCCTGGTTTCTGATTGCTTGTGTAAAACAAATGCCTCTCTAATGTAATATTTGTTTGGGGGTTACACATTTCTCTGAGTTTGCGCTTCAAACACTTGGGGTCTTCCCTTGATTCAGCCTGTACAACAATATGACGATTTTCACCTTCTCCTTCATATACTGCAGATGCATACACAAATTAACACTCTCTTTCTATGGCTTCTGACCCAGCTAGGTTTAGCAAAATGAATACCCTGGTGCGTGCATCTCTATCTGCATAAGCTGCTTGTATATAAATATCATACTGTTGCTCAAATATTCTCCAATTCTCTGCAATATTCTGATCAAACACAAGTGGTAGCGATTTTCGAAACCTGTCTGCCATATTAACACATACCAGTGAAGGATTTTGCAAATAATCATAAACATACACTCATGCAAATACGCCACAAACTGATGCCTGTATTTGTATCTGAATTTATTTCTTTTGGGCTTTTCAAAATAATGCTAATGAACAAACTCATAGTATCTTTGAACAATTGGACTTTGCAAAATAACCTTCTCGGGCAGTTTAACACTCTTTCAATATCACGTTAAAGGCTAATTGCTAAAGTCATTTATCATCATTTTAAGAAACATCTCAAACAACTTTAAGATGCGAGTGAAATGAACTCTCGAGCACTGTAATATTCTTGTAGTACTGTTTTGCAAGAAATCACCTCTTATCAGTGTGAGAAACATATCAAATAAATGCATGATGTGAATAAACTGGACTTCTCTTGCCCAAAACTCAGTAATATTTTGAAGTAATTGCACTTTGTGAATAACTGCATACAGAACACTGAAATGTCTCCAAAATGGCGGTACCCTGCAAGCAACTCTTTACAGTGCAAGACACACTCTGTAATGGCGGCAGTTTGCGAATAGACACACCCAGCACAAGAAACTTTCCGAAATGGCTATACTTTGACTGTATTTCATGAAATAGTTGCACTTTCCACACAAGAAACTCTTTGAAACACATGCACAGTAATAAGCACACACTGTAATCACTTTTACACACTTTGAGATACTTTGAATAACTTATGTCCTTGATACAATAAAAAGTCATAGTTATGCCAAAACATTGCACTTTGCCAAAACACATGCAATCGCCTTACTTTACTTTTGCTTAATGTGCCCTTTTTCATTTTGCCTTATTATTCATTTTGCTCGTTTAAGCCCTTTTTTTATGCCCAGCGTACTTTTCTTGTGCTCATTTTACTCTAAACATGCCCAGTTTTGCTTTGAACACACTCACTTTACTTTAAACATGTTCGTTTTATCTTTAAACATATTCATTTTGCTTTAAGCATGCTCGTTTTGCTTTACTGTTAATCGTTTCATCAAATATCTTTATTTTAAAAATTATTTTTAGCCAACAAACTTTCGTGCTTTCCACTTGCTCAGTGATGCGGTTTGTGCCCTTGTAATGCCCCATTTTATCTCTTTTATCAAATAAACAGTTCATGTTACTTCATTATCTTTGATTCTTTTCTGGCTCTGTTTATGCTTGTTTCTCTTGGTTTTACCTTCACTGCCATTTCTGCACCTCATGGCTCTGGATTTCATTCTCTTCAAGCCAGGTTCTGACACCATGTCACTCTCCTACTTTGGACACAATGGAAGAGTCTTCATGAGTTCTGTTCAAGCAGCTTTATTTTATACAAACAGATCTCTATATAGGTTTACTGACTAACTTAAGTAACTTATTTACAAATAAACAACTGCAATCATGCATGCTCTCAGTGTGGCTGCTCTTACAAAGTGGCACCAGGGAGTGGACGTGTCCGGAATTTATAGGTGCATGTGTAGCCTTGACATGCTTCTTAAAGATACCGCACACTTTACTTGCAATCTGATCTACAAGTTCCCTGCTTAGTTTAGCAGAAGCATATCAAGTTCAAGTGGGAATGGAAACCAAACCAAATCAGGCAGCAACTAAATGTGTCAAAAAATGAAAGAAAGTATGGAGAAAGATCAGATGAGTAGGCAAGAAATGTGGGAAAGGCATAAATATTACTGCAAGTACAGAAAACTCCTGGAATAACCTCATGTGAATCAGGATGTGATGCAGGAATGGTTAAGATGAGATGAATTTAAACCAAAAGATGAAAGGTTGATATTAGTGGTCCAAGATAGTGGACTACATACATGTTGGTTTACAAAGTCCAGTGAATATGTGGGAGAATCAGTCAAATGCAGGTTCTGTAAAACAGCATTGGAAACAGTTGCACATCATTTTTCTGGGTTTGATACACTAATGGCTGAGGGCCTGTATACCGAAAAGCATAATAATGTGGCAGACTGTTGCAATGAGGATTGTGCAAAGATTACAATGCTGAAGTAGATGAGAAGCACTGGAAACATGACCCACAAAGTATCATAAAGAATGATTAAGTATATATCAAATGGGATCACACATTACCAACAGTTCAAAAAAATAGATGCGAGAAAAATTGTACTGAAAACCCCAAAAATTTAGAGAAATTAAACCGAGACAAACCCATAAATTCATAACCTTTAAACAGCATCTTAAACAGCATATCGTGGAAACTTGGTCATGGTAATACCTCATTTACTTAATATCAACTTAAATGATCCACCAAATGTCAAAAATATCCACTCAAATGACGTAATTCTTATTGACATCCTTAATGTACCTTATCCTATCTACCACTTTTAACCTAAAAACCTTTAATAGTTATCCCTCCCACATCTTTTCACTTTCCCACTGTGTTAAACCTTTCCTCACACACACGTCATCCACCCTACTTCATTATTCTCTTAGATCATTCAACTCAATATCCCTGTACTTACTTACCACTACTCTACTGTTCCTTACAAACAAGTCCTAGCATATCTTTTAATCCACCTATAGTTGCCAACTCACTCAACTACAAACTGTGCATAAAGCTAAACCTAGAAGCCAATGTAAACAATGCAACTTGTACTACAGTAACTCTACTTATTTGCAGCTGATTGCTCAAATATATTGTATTGCCTTCTCTCATTAAATATTTAAGATCTTTAGATCCAAGCAAGGTATTTCTAAACTGTAGTGGCTCTACTTAGTTGATGTTAATGTTCAACTTACCTTCTTTCTTTTCTCTTTCTGGTTTAATAGTCACGACTACTTACCCATCTCTATAACATTTACTTTTTGCCCTCTAACCATTAACTGAATATTGTTAATAATATTTTATAAGATTTGTACTCCTCTCTCTCTTATTATAACCTTTTGTAAACTTAATGTATTTATTTTGTGTGGGCTTTTCTGCTGAAAAGGGGCCTTGTACCCAGTCAGACTCATTTTTTGACTGATTATTTAAGTGTTGCATTATGTGTCAATTTTTTTGATGACACCTGCTTCAAACTACAATAAACATGGCTAAGCACTATCAACTGCTACTCCCAATGACTACAGCATCAGAAGGTAGGCTAAGTGTCCTAGAACCAGGAAGTATTTGGATAGCTGCTCAGCATACAGTAAATGCAAACAGACGTTTATTAAACTAAAATATAATTCAAGTGAAGTAACTACAGTGAAAGCTACATAATTTAGAATCTGCTCACTTATTATCATGTGAGCATAGTTACAGAAAAAAAAACATTTGCACATTCTCTTTATATAGTGCTAACTATTCAGAGATGAGAAGCAGCAAGCAGCACTGTGCATTAAATAATGAGGGAGGTCTCCCTACATTACTATAGAATAAGTAACTTACACTCTACAAAAAGAAAACAAAAATTATATTATTCGGCTCTTAGAACTTAAAATTTTACTCATTTTACTGCTCTTCTCAGCTACGGTAATCAAAGCACTGAAGAGGTAAACTCCTTTATATGCACACGCCTAACTCTGTATCCTGCCTTCTCTATGTCCATTCAAATCAGTGACTTAAAAGCAACAATAAATTAAATGTTATAAGGTTGTTTTTCACTTTCTTACCTCTAAAGACAGAACTGCAAAAGGTAAAAAAACTATTTTGCAACCTCAGCTAGAGTATGTTTTTCCCCTTCTTGCCTATTCTTCAAAGAAAAGTCTAAATTACAAATATTATCCAACACAATATTCTGTTTTATTCTCCCGTCCAAGGTATAGAACATCACTGCATCACCCTTAAGCATGCAAACTGGCTGCTAGTGCAGCAGAGAGATGACCTTATAGGTTCATAGGTAGGTACTAGGCGATCTGCCCGAAGGCATTTATGAGCTTAGCTGGAATATGTTGGCTTTCGCCGCCCCCTTAGATTAGTTCCCTGTGCCTCTGTCCAGCAGAGCCATTGAAGTGATCCCTGGGGTAAACTTTCTGTTTCCCATCCACTCGTCAAGGTTTTTCTTGAAGAGGATTATGCCTAATGTAGATTGGAATCTTGTTCCAGAGCATGGGAAGTCTCTGGGACAGGAATCTATCCCTCCAGCACATCCTATTTATTGTTGTGGTGAGGTTTAGATCCCTGGACCATGTGGCTCGAGGGGATATGGTTTTCTTTAGGTGGAGCATGTCCATCAGTTCTGGTTTGGACATGGCCTTGTATGTCAGGCAGAGATCACATCTGAGTAGGGGGTATGCAACCGAGTACAGCTGGAGTTTCTTCAGTCGAGCTGCATAGGGCATCTGTTTGAGGCCAGTGATCCTCTTGGTGAGGTACTTCTGTGGTCTTTCCAGTTGTTGTAGGTGTCTTGTAAGGTACATCCCAAATGGGGGCATTGTACTATATGATGGGGCTGATGAGTGATGCGTAGAGGGGCCCAATGACCTCTTTCGATCTGGATGCAAACCCTTTTGTGATTAGGTAGGCCACATAGAAGGATTTTCTAACCACTCTGGCAATGTGATTATCAAAGGAGAGGTTACTATCTACTTGGGTCACCAGATCCCTTATTACGTCTTTCGTATTTAGGGGGCTACCACCTATGTGGTAGTTTGTGGGTACTTTGTTTTTTCCAAAGGGGATGACTATGCACTTTTTGGCATTTAGCTTGAGGCCATGGTTTTGACACCAGGTATCTGTCTTAGTGAGACCCTTTTAGAAGATATCTCTGTCAGCCGGAGAGTCAGTTACAGCCCCTAGTTTGCAGTTGTCTGTGCACTTGATCAGCCATAGTCCTCCTGTGCTTGTCTGTACCTCTGAGAAGTATATGCCAAACAGGTGGGGTCCTAGGACTGAGCCCTGGGGAATAGCACTTGTAACCAGTTTAAAGTTAGACCTAGCTCCCGCAACTCTTACCATGTGGGTTCTATCCATGAGCCAGTTGGCAACCCATCACATGACGTAGGGGTTTATGTTCAGGCTGGCGAGCTTGTCTATAATACCTGAGTGGGGAATGGTGTCGAAGGCCTTTGCGAGGTCTAGGTAGGCTGTGTGGACCACCTTTCCATCATCTATAGCCTTGGCAACTGTCTCAAAGCAGTCCACCAGGTTTAGGAGGCATGATCTGCTCTTAACAAAGCTGAACTGGGTAGGGTCCAGTGTTTGGAGGTTCCCAATGTCTCTGTTAATGTGATCCATGATGATGCGCTCCATAGCTTTGCAGACCAAGCTAGTCAGGCTTATAGGGCGATAGTTCCCAGGGTCTGTTGTGGCTCCACCTTTGTGGGGTGGAATAACCATTGCTGTGCACCACTCTGTGGGCATGTAGCCTGTGGAGAGGCTGAGTTTAAACAGTGTGTTTCAATGAGGGGTTAGTTCATCTTTGAGCTTGTGTAGGACGCAGCCTGGGACACCATCCGGTCCCACTGATAATGTGTTTTTGGCTTTGGAGAGGACTGTTTTAACCGGAGTGTCTGTGATTTCAAGGGCACGACATTCTTCTGGTATAGTTACGGGCTGTTTTGGGTGTGAGGGGGGGGTGAAGTTTGCAATGAACCTGTCTGCCAGGATGTTGGCTATATCGGTCAGTTCAGTGTATTTTGTGTCATTCTGCACTAACTCGGAGCAGATCTGAGAATTGCCACTTAGATTCTTGACGTAGCTAAAGAATGCCTTGTGGTTATCTTTGGAGTCCATGGCAATTTTTCTTTCGAAGCTAGCCTTGGATGATTTTATGAGAGAACATAGTTTCTTGTTGATACTGATCAGGGATGTCTTCCCATCTTGGGGTTTTACTCTTTTCTGTACTAGTTTCCTCCTTCTATTATATAGCTTGTTTAAGGCAGGGGTCCACCAGACTGGTTTCCTTTTCTTGGAGGAGTGATTCTTGGTTTTGTTTGGGATAGCATGATCCATGCATTTTTGTAGGTGCCCGTAGAGTGCATTAGTAAAGGATTTTGCAGCTTGGACAGTGTTATCCTTTAGCACAGGGGCTTTGAAACTTCCCACCTCGGTCTTAAGTAACATGAAGTTTGCTTTTTAAATGTTTTTTACATTGGTTTCTTTGACCGGGGGTGGTGGCGGAATGTGGATATCCAGAGTGATTAGTTTATGGTCAGATCTAATCACCGAGGTGTTGACCTCTGGTGTGGAACACCAGTCGCCCATGTTGGTGATGACCAGGTCCAACATGTTGCCACCTCTGGTGGGGGTGTTGATCAGTTGATCCAGGGCATTTGAGTTTATAAATTTTAGGAAATGCTGGGCAAGGGAGTTTGTACTTGAGTAGTTCTCCCAGTTAATGTTTGGGTAATTGAAATCACCAGAGTGTTTGGTAAGACCTTTATGTTTCAAGTGTTTCCAGGAATGTGAAGTGGGGGTCCTGGGACATGGTGGGTGATGTGTAGCAAGTTATAATTTGAATAGCAGTTTTGCCTGTTTTTACTTGCACATGGATGATCTCTGAAGCATCGTGCTGTGCCACTAACTTGGAAGTGTGGGTATCCTTGATGAGTATGGATACTCCCCCGCCTTTTGTATTTCGGTCCGGGTTTTGTGGCCAAAATGTATGGTATGAGTTGTAGCCTGGTAGTGCTGGGGTGCTACCTGGAGCCTTAAATCAGGTTTCTGTTACTGCACATATATCAATTTTCTCCATACTGAGGAGTGCCTCGAATGCGTGCATTTTGAGGTTTAGACTTCTGTCTTTAAGTAGCATTACCCTCATTTTTTTATTACTTGTGCTATTTACGGCAGTGGGTTTGTCTTTTGAGCCTTACTTAAAAAATGCACTATGGGGGTGGCAAGATCCTTGGCCAGTATTCAAAAGCCTAAGGGTGACAGGTGCAAGCCATCTCTAGTGAAGCAGCGTGGCTTGTCGTGCATGTCGTCCCAGGCTGACAGACACTGGATCCCCTTTGAATGACACCAGAAGCTTAACCAATTGTTGAAATTGATGATTTTTTTCTCTATACCGTGGTATCATTCTTGGTGAGGGCAGGATGTAACTCAGGGTCAGGGTCATACCGGCCTGGGCTATGTGATCAGAGAGCTCCTCCATGTCTCTTTTCATGTAGTCCAGGGAGGTACGGCTCAGGTCATTCACACCAACATGGACAATGATAGAGTCATATTTGTACTTGTTCTGGAGTGACCTAAGTGCTTGTGTTATGTGGCGGATTCTGGCACCCGACAGGCAGCTAACAGTAACCTTCTCCTTGTTCAGCCTAGTGAGTGGGACGTCAGTGTGCCTGACTATAGAGTCACCTATTACTAGTGTGTTGGGTATGTTATTTTGCCATAAGGGCTGTGATTGGGCGGCACACTAGTTTTGTGAAGTATGTATTTCATTGTTTGTGTTGAGGGGTGGAGGTTGCTTGGATGTCTGCTTTGGAGGTCTCTGTTGCTTTTGCAGATTTTTATTTAGAGCCTCTGAGTATGTTTTCATGTATTTATGTGTGTTTTCTACTGACATACACAAAAACCTCAGCAACAACAATCAGCTCATTCTTGCATCAAAATCATCAGGAAAATAAACTCAGAACCATGTACTCTTCCATTCTGGAAATATAACAGTACTGCATAAATTAAAGAGTGACTTATCCGCTGACTGTGCAGTCTCCAGCTTAGTCCCCAAATTGTGGAACCAGCTGTTAAATTACATTAGAAATACAAGTTAGAAAAATAATTTACTTAAAATGATTGGAGCACCTACAAAAACATTCCCTTGGTCAGTCTCTAGACAACCAGCAATTACATAATTTACTACAACTGTGCTTTTCATTCTTACACATATACTGCTGGAAATCTAAGCCTTACAAGTGATCTTTTCTCTTAACCTATGCAAATTTTGAAAATATTTGTAGCTCATGTTCCAAATGCACACAGTGGACAATTTGGCAATAGTACATTAATATAACCTGGTATGTTTGCTATACCGTCCAGTATTCAAATATACTTTTGCTACCATGCTAATGCATTTGTTTGTAGGTGATCTAGTTATGTCCTTGTCTTTTATCTCTCTCTCTCTACATATATATATATATATATATATATATATATATATATATATATGTATAAAAACACACACGCATATACATATATATATATATATATGCATATATATATATATATATATATATATATATATATATATATATATATATATATATATATATACATATATATATATATATATATATATATATATATATATATATATATATATATATATATATATACATATATATATACACATATGTTGTGTCTTTAGAGGTCGACACAGCGGAACTCCGGTCCGCTAATGATTGGCAGTAGATTTTTACGTTCCGAGTTGCTGGCCCTGAAGCACAACCTTCAATGAAGGTACATCCATTCATGCATGTCTCCACACAGAAGACGATCTAGCTGAGAATTGAACGGGACAACGTCTTACTGTGAGGCAACAACGCTACCGCAGCACCACCACCGCAGTATACATATATATATATATATATATATATATATATATATATATATATACATACACACACACACACACACACATATATATATATATATATATATATATATATATATATATATTTATATTTATGTATACATGGATTCGCATCACTTCACTGAAAGACCATTTCACTGAGACAAATCACCTAAGTTCATTTCACCTAAAGCTCATTTCACCGACAAGTAGTACTCTAAGACAAGTCAAAGGTATATGTCCTTTTCCTCACTGCAGTGCGAGCCTGGTGTTAGTATATATAGTTAGGGGGGTGTGGGGGCATAACCCCCCACTTACCACTTAATTTGGTTTTCTGTTGTCTTGTTTTGTTTTACATTATTTGGTAAAACCCAACTAGGTGGGGGGCTGTGCCCCCCCCCCCCACCCTTACTATATATATACTAACACCAGGATCGCACTACGGTGGGGAAAAGGACATATACCTTTGACTTGCCTAAGAGTACTACCCATCAGTGAAATGAGTTTAAGGTGAAATGATTTGGTGTCAGTGAAGTGATACGAATCCGTATACACATATACACACACACACACACACACAGATATATATATATATATATATATATATATATATATATATATATATATAGATATAGGGGAACACTACTGAAACTCATATCTTAAGAGACTGAAAAACACTGTCTCAGAGCCAGGGATTCAAGTGCCATGCAGCTCATGTGAGCTGCTGCTCATGCTTGAATTTGAGTGTGGATTTGGGCACGCAGCCATGGGTAAGGAGCAGGAGAGGGATTTTACGGTTAAGGAAAGTGAAGGGAGTATCAGGGTTAGGGAGAAATTGGAGAATTGAGGTTTAGTGAGCATTTGGGGATTTTAGGGTTAAATAAAGGGAGTGGAGGTTTAGGGTAAGGGAGCAAAGACTTGGTTTTGGAATCAAAACATAGAAAATGTATAACTCACTATTAACGTGGCGGCAAGTAAACGTAATAAAATGTAAAGTCAAAATCAAGCCACACCTTCACGGCTGAAATCAGTTTTCAAAATGTTCAAAATAACTTTATCAAAATCTTTATAAAAATCTTTATAAAACTTCTGTCGAATATCACAAATGCAGAATAACACACATGCATTTTTCAAGCAAGTGTCAATGAGCAGTTGTGTTGCAAGCAACTAGCACCTGTTGTAGACCCTACATATACATACATTTTATATATATATATATATATATATTATATATATATATATATATATATATATATATATATATATATATATACATAACATATAGTTCATTATATATAAATATATATATATATGGTTCTAGGTTATAACACCGACAGTACACAACATCGACAACGACATCATCGACAGCTCACAAACACGACACCACACACACTCAACACATCATCACAACAACCAATAAACAAAACAAATTCCCTGACCAAAAACCACACACACAACACAAGCACACCTAAATCCTAACAAACAAACACTAAACCTTACATACACAACTATCCACTACCCTAACCGAAACCCTAACCCTAAGGTCCGTCACTATCGCACACTAACCTAACCCACTCCCTGACCCTAACTCACTTAACCCACCCCTAACCCAAACAAAGTCACTACTGCACCCTTACTTAACTCGCGCCCTAACCCTAACTCACTTAACCTTGAACCCAAAACATTCACTACTGCACCCTTACCTAACTCGCTGCCCTAACCCAAAACATTCACTACTGCACCCTTACCTAACTCGCGCCCTAACCGTAACTCACTTAACCCACCCCTACCCCTACAGACCGCCAACATCGCACACTTACCTTACTCGCACCCTAACGTCCGTCACTACCGCATACTTAGACATCCTTTCCCCATCTCGGTGTTCTCCGCGTCGGTGTTTTCATCCGTCGATCTTCTCACGTCGGTGATTTCGCTGTCGGTCTTCCCATCTGTCGACGTTATAACCTAGACCCAGATATATATATATAATATATAACATTTATTTGTTAAATTATATAGGTTCATAGGAGATTACTAAAATAATGTCTTAAAGGAATTTTCCTGCTGCAGACCATTCTATCACATACTGAAAGCAACAGAAAAAAGAAATGAATGTCTGATGACCCTCTCTTAGGCTGCATTCTGAATGTGCCTGCTGATGGGTAGAATAGCTTCACTGCAGGCACATTTCTGAAAATTGAGTTGAGATGTTATGAGATGTGAGCTAAGGCAAGATGTATAGCAAAGGACAAAGCTTTGTGACAGAAATAAAGATTCAAAAAGAGGAGTCTCACAATGAAGTACAGTATATATAAAGAAAAATTATTTGAGGAAAAACTGGACATGGTGCATGATGGCCAAAGGAGGGTTCCCAGCAGCCTGAGAAAATTTTACCTGAGAAGAGGGCATGCATCTTCAGTATTGCTGCTTACAAAGCCTGGATCTCTTATAGGTTCATAGGAATAAAAACTATGCCTATCATTTTTTGTGCCTCTGTCAAGCAGTGACACTGAAAGTAATCCATCCATTGGTCAAGATTCCTCTTGAACAAGGCCAATCTGGGTTTGACATGGCTTATATGTCAGGCACAGGTCACCCTCTTGAGCAAAGCGAGAGAGACTGAATAAAGCTGGAGTTCTTTCTGGCAGCATATATTATATTTTTGAGACCTTTATCCTTTTGGTGAGGAACTTTTTTTGGGGCCTTTGCATCAGGTGTCTGGTGGTCAGATACATTCCGAATGGGGGGCAATGGCATTCATCCTTAGGTCTAATGGAGATGAGTGGGGGGGGCGACCTCCCCCTTGATCTGTGAATCCCTCCCTTCATGATCAGGATGGTGGGAATATTAGGTTTTTTCCTAACTACTTTAGCAACATGAGTGTCAAACTACTGTCAACAAGTCTCCCTTGATGATGACTTTCATTTCTTGTGCTCATGTGCCTGTCATTTATATGGTAGCTAGTAGCTAGGGTAACCCCGTTTTTTGACTATGCATTTTTTTTTTTTTTTTTCAGGGCGGCCATGCAGTTATCACCAGTTGTTCGTTGAGGCCCTTCTGGAGGGATGTCTGTGTCAGATGTGTTTTCGACTATTTTAGCTTGCAGTAGTCTGCAGTCTGCATGTCTAACCCTCCTGTGTTTGCTTGTGCTTTGCTTGTACTTCAGAAAATGCCGAATGCAAGGACCCAGGACAGGACTGGACTGTGGGACACACCACACAGCTTTTGAGTTGAGACTGACTTGACATGGCTCACCCTCTCGCCCTGTGTAACCCTGCTGGTTCTTAACCCATCTTGTTCTGGTTGGATGTGTGATGGATGTTTGAATTTTTGAGTTTTATTGATACCTGAGGGAGAGTATGGTGTGGGTTGGCTGTAGGGTCGAGGTTTAAGGTGGGGGACTGCCTCATCAATGGCCTGCCTTGTGACTGTCTCAAAAAAAGTCAACCAAGAGAGGCAGGATCAGCCTTTGACAAAGCTAAATCTGGTTGATCCAAAGTCTGCAAGTTCCCTATGTCTTTATTTATGAGTTCCATTATGATCCTCTCCATGGCTTTAGCATATCATTAATTTCCTAGGAGTTACCTAACATCAGCTTTAGTATCAAGTCTTCTATGTCACTGTTTCTTGATCATATCTAAAGCATTTGGTCAAAGCTTAACTTGTAATTACCTGAGGTTCCCAAACCTTTATTATGCTGAGAGTCACATATTCTTGTCTGTGAATGAAGTTTACATACTTTTTTTTGCCAAACATCATGATGCTACAGTTGCAGACATTGAAGTAAAGCTTGTTAAAACTGCACCAGGTATACATTTTATTTATTATGTAATGTTTCTGTGTCCTTTTGTACTGCAAACACTTTACTAGTTTTGCAGTCAGCTGCTTATCTGGTTATCCATGGTCCATTACTATTTATTTTATCAGCAAAGAAAAGTCCAAACAGAGGAGGCCTTGAAATTAAGTACTATGGATCACCACTGGTTACTTGTCCTACTCTTATATTTTGGTCTACTGTCTAGGCAATACTGATCAACATGCCTAGTAAAATTCAGAGTGACAGATTTTTCCATGGTTCCCTTATAGGTGATAGAACCAAACACCTTATCAAAGAAAGCATTATTACTGCTTCTGACTTAGTGACAGGGCCACTTTTATAGTCTTATATTGATGACCTGATGACAGTAATAAGGATTTCACACTTAATTTAGTCAAGATTTATTTCTTGATGTTAGGTCCATTTCTTAAAAAAAACTCTGTAGTGGTTCTGCTGTTTTCTGCTATGCTTTCTAGTGATCTTGCAGTTCCATCACAATGGTGCATGTTTATGTTTCTTATTATACTTACATTGTACATGTGCAAAGTTTTGAACATTGTACTTGATACCATAGAATGAATTTGTTTATGTCCTGTGTATTCTTCTTTGGATCATTAAGAACAGACTCCCAGATTATATTAGAGATTAATTATTTTATGACAGTGAAAACAACAGTGATACCTGGTGATCTCAAAGCAATGGAGAATGTGTGGGGCTGCCTCAGTACCCCTCATTATAGCCATTCTTGGACTGCATGCTCTCACATATGTGACTGCAATCAACAAGACCATCCTTAAGAGTAAAGGAGCTCAAGACAAAGGACTCCACAGGCTCCCCACTGAACAGAAATATCCCTGCACCTTCCCCACTACCAATCACCTGAGGTGGCTTGAGCCAACAGAAACAGCTCCTCTTTGCTTCACATAGCAGCCCAGTGAAACACTTTTTGAACAATGTTTCTGCCTTCTGTAAAAGGCAGGAAGACCTGTTATTCATTATTTACAGGTGAAATAATGGCCTGACAATTTATAGACAGGTTGTTAAAATAAAATCTGGTGAACAGCGTAAGCAATTTCATTCTTTTTTCTGCTTGCACTTGGACATTCTCAGAACTCCAAACATGGACAGTAACATGACAGAAATACCGATATCCAGAAATCAAACTGGAAAATGAAATGCAAGTGAATTAAAAAAGTAAAATTAAACAAAAATCACTTTCTATGTTTTTTTTTCATTTGGGGTGGACTGCAGCCTAGCAGCCACTGCCACAAGCCACCCATGTAAAATGCACATTGAAGAAATTGAGGAAGGTAAATTTATTTTTATTGTTTTTTTTTTCATTAAAATAGTTTAAGAACTTAGCTTAAACATGATAGTGTTGTGATCAACATTAATTAAGGAAGGGGATAAGCCCATGAGGAGATGTGGGAAAGCTGGAGTTGTTCAGTACAATATTTAAGATGTTGTTACCACTTATGAGATATTACATTATTTACTGCCAATTATTTTGATTTATAAAGTCTTTTAATAATGAGGCATACTTACTTGTGTAATAATTTAAACAGACAGTATATTTAAGTAACAGAAATATCTCCCATGAACTGTGTCTCATTTTACTTCATTTCATTTAACTTTGATTCTTGGTGTTTACCATAAAAGTTGTTATACGCTACAGTAAAGTACAGTTTTGTACCTACCATAAATGTAGATGTTCGAAGATCCACATTGCTGCAGTCCTAACACTTGGGTAGTCCGCTGTCCCTCGGTCGGCCCGAATATCAGAGTATAAGGCTGACGTCGGTCAAGGCGCATTTGACTGACATCAGAACGTCAGGGTACAAATGCGCATGACCGACGTCATATCCTCAGTCTTTTCTTGCCCCAGATGTCAGAAGACCCTAAAAAGAAAGGTCAAAACCCATAGACAACAACTAAACAACCAACCAGCCTAACACCAAAAATATGTACAACATATACAATATATACACTATACCTCAGATGGATAACCCAACCCACACAACTACCTCAAACTACAGAGGGGAAGGAGGGGGGGTAAATTGGACTGCAGCAATGTGGATCTTCGAACATCTACATTTATGGTAGGTACAAAACTGTACTATGTTCTTCATCCCACATTGCTGCAGTCCTAACACTTGGGTAGAATCCCAAAGCAGAGGTAAGGGAGGATGGCTAAACTATAATGAAGCAGGAGCTGCCAAAATACCCTGCAACACAGCAGTGGCAAAACCAGCCCTGGATTTAGAGTACAGAGGAAGGTGGTAATGCCTAGAGAAGGTATGCACTGAACTCCAAGTGGCTGCCTCCAAAATATCCTTAGTAGCCACCCCTCAAAAGCTGTTGAAGTGGCAGTAGCCCTAGTGGAATGAGGCCTAATCCCAGCTGGAATCTCTTTGCCATGATGGGAATAACAGAAAGCAATGCAAAATCCAATCCACTTAGAAATAGTTTGTTTTGACACGGGCTTGCCCTGAGAGCACAAAGCAAAAGAAACTAATAACTGCTGAGATTGTCTGAACCCTTTAGTTCTGTCCAAATAATATCGCAACTGCCTGTGTACATCTAAAGTGTGCAAAATCTTTTCCCCTTTAGTTTGGGGATTTGCATAAAAAGTAGGCAAATGAATAGTTTGGTTTAAAGCCACACTAGAGACCACTTTAGGCATAAAGGAAGGATTAGTACGTAAAGATACCCTATCCTTATGGAAAATTAAGAAAGGCTCAACTGCCATAAGGGCCTGCAATTCAGAAACCCTTCTTGCAGAGGTAATGGCCAACAAAAAAGCAGTCTTCCATGACAAATATTTCAACTCAGCAGTAGCTGCAGGCTCAAAAGGTTGTAGAGTGAGTTTCTCCAACACAAAATTGAGATCCCAAGCAGGAGTAGGAGCCCTTCGTGGGGATCTTATATTCTTTGCCCCTCTAAGAAATTGCTTGAACAAAGGATGAGAAAACAATGGTGGGTCACAGTCGTAGTGAGCCGAAATTGCTGCAGCATGAATCTTAATAGAAGAGAAGGACAAACCTTTGTCCAATAACTCAGTAAGATATTGAAGAGCCACACTTAAATCAGGCTCAGAAACATCCAAATCCTTAGCTGCACTCCAAAATAAAAATCTCTTCCATTTATCTGCGTACACTTTCCTTGTACTAGGCCTTCTAGCTTCCAAAATCACATTCAAAACTTGTTGTGGAAGTTGAGACCCTCTATGGTTTAAAACAGAATATGCCATGCTGTTAGGTGAAGAGAGTGAAGTTTGACATTGAGCAAATGACTGTCCTCCTGGGACAACAAATGTGGAATCAAAGGCAAAGGCCATGGAGGCTTCCGTTAGACTTCTCAGTAATGGGTACCAGTGCTGTCGAGGCCAATCTGGAGCTATCAAAATCATCCTTGGCTCGTCCTGTCTGACCTTCAGAAGTACCTTTGGGAGGAGAGGCAGAGGTGGAAAGGCATACACATGAAGATTTTTCCAACTGAAAGAAAGAGCATCCACTTTCCAAGCTGTGGGATGAAACCGCTTTGTGCAAAACTTTGGCAGCTGGTGGTTTAGTGGAGAAGCGAACAGATCTATGTCTGGAGTTCCCCAGGACACTGTCAATTTCTGAAATACATGAAGATCCAGTTTCCACTCGTGGGGATCCATGATTTGTCTGCTTAACACATCTGCTAAGGAGTTCTGTGCTCCCGGCAGAAACCTTGCCTGAAGACTTAGTTGTAAACTGAGAGCAGTCTCCCACAAAATCATTGCTTGCCTGCATAGAGGATAAGAATGTGTTCCCCCTTGCTTGTTGATGTACCACATGACAGTTGTGTTGTCTGTTAGAATCAACACCTGCCCTGGAAGAAGTAAATCCTTGAAAGCTATTAATGCAAACTGGACTGCTAACAGATAAGGCCACTTGTCTTGTATCCACTTTCCGTTTAGATGAGCTCCCCAAGCTTTGTCTGAGGCATCTGTCGTTAAAATTTGACTCGCCTCTGGCCGGGTCACAGAGAGTCCCTTGTTTAGGTGACATTCCTGAGCCCACCACAAAAATTCCTTTTGAATGCAAGGTATTATTTGAATGACAGTGTCCAGATGCTGGCAGTGCTGTGTCCATACATTTTTGAGATACCATTGCAACTTCCTCATATGCAGTTTGGCATTGGGAAGCACCAGAATACAAGATGCCATGAACCCTAAGGCTTGAAGGACTGTCCTTGCAGTCAGCCCGGACTGAAGAGATAGATGATGGAAGTAAAGGGAAAGATTCTTTTGTTTGTCCGGGGTTAGAAAGGCCATCTGGGATGCTGTATTCAGTCTTACACCCAGAAAGCACATGTCTTGAGAGGGTACTAGACTGGACTTTATTTCGTTCACAGAATACCCCAGGCATCTTAGCACTGCTATCACATATTCCAAATGACGAAGAAGTTCGTCCCTTCCTTGAGCCAGAATCAGGCAATCGTCCAAATAAGGATAGATTTGTATTCCTTTTAGCCTGAAGAAAGCTATTACTGGAGCCAGAACTTTCGTAAATACTCTGGACGCAGTAGATAAGCCGAAGGGCAATGCAGAGAACTGATAGTGAGAAGTCCCAGTCCGAAAACGCAGATACTTCCTGCAACTTAGCCTGATAGGAACATGAAGGTAAGCCTCCTTGAGATCCAAAGTTACCATCCAGTGATCCTTGCCCAGTAGAGGTAAAAGCTGTTGTAACGTCAACATTTTGAACTTGGGAATGTCCAGATAAGAGTTGAGGATAGATAAATCCAAAATTGGTCTCCACGTGTTCCCCTTTTTTGGCACAAGGAACAGGCGAGAATAAAATCCTAGGCCCCTTTCTGGCATAGGAACCGGCTGTATGGCCCCTATTTGGAGTACCAGAGAAATTTGCTTGTGAGCCTCTATTCTTTGTTGAGGAGGAATGTCTGGCATGCCTTTGAAAGGAGGCAAGGTATGGAAATAAAACCTGTAACCGTGATGTATGATATCCAGTACCCATCTGTCTTGGGTAATCAAACTCCAATTTTCTTTGAAAAGTGCCAACCTTCCTCCCAAAGGTGCTGCCAGGCGAGAAGGTTCTGGCAGCTGAAAAGGTAGGTCATTGGGTCTGTTTACGAAAGGACTGACCCCTGCCCTCACCGAAGACTGTGCAGGAGAACTCCTGTCCTAGGCCTGAAAGAGCCCTGACCTCTGCCCCTGCCACGCCTAGATCTACCCCTAGACTGGGAATCATAAGAAGGATACGTCCACCCTTTAGTAGGCCAATTTCTACTAAACTTTGGAGGCTGAACCTGCAAAAATCTTTAACAGTCTGCATAGACTTAGCCTTGTCTTCCATTTTCTTTAAAACTGCCTCAACAGGAGAACCAAACAAGACATCAGATTGCAAAGGGGCATCCAAAATCCTAGTTTTAACATGGTCAGATAAATTTTGATCCCTCAGCCAGGCATGCCTGCGAAGAACTGACCCAGTGGCAGCCACCCTAGACGAGGCCTGTACAGCATCAAAACCACATTGCAAAGAATGCTTACCCACCTGTTCAGAAACATGCACTAAATCTTGTAACTCTTTACAATCAATACCTTCCGCCAGAGCATCAACCTTAGATTTCAACTGTGAAAGGAGATAATTTTGATATTTCAACATGTGAAACTGGCAATTCAAAGCTCTCATGGCTAGAGTGGAAGAAGTATAAACTTTCTTTCCCCATCTATCCAAGGCCCTGGCCTCTTTATCTGCAGGAACCGGATTCTTGACAACAGAAGCCTTAACACCCTTAGGCCCCTGGCTAACAGTTTCTGGGTCTGCCCTAGGACTCTTAAAAAGATACTTATGAGCTTCAGGCACCCTGTAAAACCTATCTGGTTTAACAGGAGCAGGAGGCAAAGAATCAGGATTAAGAGAAGCCTCTGCAAACACATCTTCCACCACATTCAGAACAGGAGGTATAGCTAAAGGCCTATGCTGGGGTACAAACAAAAATTCCCTAAGCCTTTTCCTGGAATCAGAGAAATCCTGACATTCCCATTTAAAATGCTCTCTCATGGAGTGAAGGGTCTCTGAAAAGAAAAATCCTCAGGAGGAGAAGCAGAAGGAGTAGAATCATCCACATCAGAATCAGAATAATGAGAATACTCCTGCAAGTCTTCAGCCGAAGACTCAGACACATCCGAAGCCTGCTCATAATCCCTCAACACAGGTTCCATCCTAGGCCTCTTATCAGGAGGGGGCATAGAGCCTCTAATTAAAGTAATTAAATCTTCTGCCATTTTAAGCATGTGCTTCTTGGGCACAGAACCTGAAGAACTAGGAGTGACACCCACAGAAGCAAAACTAGACCTGCCTCTAGGAGAAGCCTTGGAAGCAGAAAGAGAGGGCCTAGACACCTTAGGAAGGGAGGGGAGTACAGTTATCTGAGAAGCCCCTACAGCCTGACCTGCCTCCTGGGAGGCCACATCCTGTAAAAACAAAGTTTCTCCCTGGGACTCCAGAGAGGCCTCCGTCGGAACCACCGGTTCCACTGACGCCTCTAAAGAACCGGCGTCCGGTTCGGACGACTCCTCTAACCTAGGTTTAACTGCCTTGTCCTTGCACTTCTTTGAGGAAGCCGGCATCGGAGCATCCGACGGCATATTGTAATTGCACCGCTTCCCAAAGACCAACCTGGCACAATCCAACCTTCGCTTTATAGTGCGTTTATTGAACCTAGCACAAAAGCGACACCCAACAACGTCGTGCTCAGGTCCCAAACAAGGTATACACAAATTATGGTAATCCCTATGCGGTATCTGTTTCCCACAAGAAATACAGTTATTCACTTTTTCTGACATCCGGTAAACCACTGAGGCAAGAAAAACCAAAATATTCCCCAACGGGTACTTAACCAACTCTGACTTCGGTCTGAAACTCAATCGAAAAATTTCAGAACGCCGAACGGCACTTGCAACACTGCTTCTGCATCGGACCATGCGGCAAAAAAGACTGAGGATATGACGTCGGTCATGCGCATTTGTACCCTGACGTTCTGATGTCAGTCAAATGCTCCTTGACCGACGTCAGCCTTATACTCTGATATTCGGGCCGACCGAGGGACAGCGGACTACCCAAGTGTTAGGACTGCAGCAATGTGGGATGAAGAACATCCATGGTTGGGATTCAGTAATTTCCTAAGATATTGTATTCAGTATTGTATGTAAAAAATACTATAGGTTTAAGTTCTACCTCAGTTTTTGTTTCATGAAATCTAGTTTTAAAGCGATTCTGTATCAATACTGATATCACTGGGCTTGCAGAGGTAAGCCTCTATGTATACTATTTTCTTCGTTATACCAGGTTACTGTTATGGTGCAGAGTTCCACATCCTCCATGAAGGTAAAACCCTTGAGATTACCTACTTTATTGCTCAAGATTCTTGGAGTTGAGTAAATTTACCTTCACCTTACTGTCTTGTTTCATCATCATCAAATTAATTTGTTCTGGAATTTTGGAAGGTCTAAAAAAGTTACTGTAGTGTACAAGATTTCCAGTTCGGTACATATGCAGCCTACTGTTTCCAAAGGACACACAAGGCTGACAGGCATCAAGCCCCCTGCTGCTAGCACAGTATTTTTAGCTAATAAATGAATGCAAGGGCTTTACTTTAAAATTTAAGTGTTATGTAAGTTGCGAGCAATATCTTACAGGTTAAGTGGGTCTTTCCTCTGTTGACTAATATGTTGGAGAGTTACACTATGGCTTCTTGATAATCTCAAGGGATGACCTCCTCTGAGTCTCTGGACCAGTGTGAACAATGACTGTGCCCCACCTACTCTGAAGATTTTTAACTTAAATGAAATGCCCACAGGTTTAGTCCCCAGTAAGAAGGCTACATCTGGATACTCTTTACAAAGTCTAGTAAGTTATGCACCAGTTCTTTGCATGACAGAGTCATCAATGAATAGTACTCTCTTTGGGTTGTCAATCACTGCACAAATACTCAAGGCTTATAGGCCTGACTAGGTGCCACTGTAACTCTCGGTTTGTGGGAATTTTAGACCCTTCACTGTACTTCAATGCAGTGACTTGAGGCAATGGAAGGTCAGAAAAAAAATGTCTCTGAGGTTCTCATGGAGTTATGCTCAGGGCTTCCTCTGTAATCGTTGTGACTGTAGAACCTCTGCTTACATTCATGTAGGTGTGTGTGCATGTTCAACAAGTAAGTTCAATGCACAGAGCTTTGCTTCAATATCTTCTGTGTATTTACATTTCTTGCTCAAACTAATAGTGTTATCATAAAGTTAAATACTTTATGTGCATATATGGCAGTTCTTACACTAAGAAATTCATCTTGTATAATCTTTATGAATACAAGTTCAGGCAATTCCTACATATCTTCCTGCAGATTAATCTTAAAACTAGAGAAAATATCAGAATGTAAGGAAGACATTTTATGCTTTATACCTGATAAATGTTTGGGCTTTTCGTCTAATAACTTAGACTTTTAGTCAGTAGAAACGAAAGCAAGAAAGCAGAAAATATGAATAAAATTTCATCTTAATTTATCTGCCTCTAGATTAGAAAATAGCAATAATGCATAGGGAGCTATCAAACCTACCATGATGACATTAGAAAACATTGCAAAGATAAAATCAACAATGGAATAGGTTAACGTTTCTTCAAAAAGCACCAAACAAAAGCATCTTCCCATGGGTCAAGCCCCCTGCAGTTCCCCAGACTTCCCCTGTGAATGATCAAGACACAGTTATTTAAAAAAGTAGTTCTTCAGCATAACAGAGAAAATATTAGCCCTATATCTTACTTGTGAAGATCAGCATTAGTTGTGCAAACCTTAAAACTCTACAGTTGTAGAAGACTGGATAAAGGGCACACTTTCTATGCACAGTGATCACATTGTACACAGAAGACTACAATGTCATCACCTGGGTTTACTATCAAAATATTGAAAGCACTTACTACGAGTGGCAGAAAGCTAAACAGAGAGAAACAGAGAGGTACAGAGAGGCAAAGCTGTGAAAACAAATCCTGTTGACTCCGAAACATCAACATGTAGCTTGTGTTCGCAGTTTTGAGTGTTGGTGGTTTGAAGTAGATCGCAGTACAGTGGGGCCTGGGAAAATTACCCTTTTCCTCACTGTAATGCAATCTTGGAGTTAGAATATATAAGTAGCAGGAGGTGTGGAGGGCACAGCCTCTACATGGGGGACAGCAAGGAGGCTTGCCCCACTGCAAAGCAGTAGAAATATGTATGCATGATAGTCAATGTATTTTTCAGACAGTGAGTGATCCAGTTACTGTCAAACGTCGATTCTTTCCTTCCAAATGAATCGACATGCTGAGCAATTGGCTTGACGGTTTTACATTGTTCCATTTCAGGGATGTGAACAGTCATGGTAAGTGATTTCAGTGTTTTGATAGTAAACCGATCATCTGCAATGTTTAGGTGATTAAAACTTGATCAAATGGTTATTGATCAATTTCAGGGTAATAATCCAACATCCACCCTTGAATCTATACAAAAATGTCAGGTGCTGATTCCACTGTCTGCTAGAAACACATCTTGAGAACAAGGGCAGAACTTGGCTAGGCTTGTAAGGGCCTAGGGCCATTAGCCTAGTATATTCCTATGATCCTATGTATTAACTCTGAGATTGTTTATCTTTGTTAAACCAAAAACTCCCTTACCTCCAATGGTTTGTGATTTTGAATAAGTACTGGCAATATATGCAACTAAAATAAGTTTTACTACTTGTGGTTGAGTATTTCAATTTGAACAAAGTTGCAGCAATAAAAGCCATGTATCCCAATAACAACTGGCAACAGATAAAAACCATAAATAACAAGCACAGCCAACACTAAGGTGATGTAGTTCTGAGCAGCTAGTTTGTACTTAAGTTTGATTACAATTTAACATAAGGTTAGTTTTAAATACATTTTAAAACCATATGTGAGAGAGAGACATATGCAGTTAAAAATACTAGGTGTCAGTTACATGTTAAAACAGTACTATAAATGTCAGTATTTTAAGCACTGGTTATAAAATGCACACAACTAGTTTGCACAGATGCTGGAAAGATATCAACTGTTTTGTGTTTTTAAAGGTAGAAACACACACAGAACCACTAGCTAGTAGATGAAATATTAAGTTAACACAAAACTAAAATTGAATAAAATATCTTAATTTAGTCACCTATATGTAGCATTTCTAACACGTGCTTCACTTTCAAAAACTACAGTTCAGCCAGTCTGGATAAAAAGACGTAAAATTCAAAAACATCAGCTGTTGTAAAGGCGATTAATTTTGTCTTGCAAATCAGCTCACTGACACAAGTTGGGTCTTCTGCTGTTTTTTTCTAAATAATAATTCATGTGCCTACAGTATTTGTTTAGTTGACAGGACCAGTTTTCAGGGGAACCGTATTCTTATGAGCCTATTCTTTTGAAAAGGTTGAATAACACAACTTTTATAAATTACTCTGAGGTTTTACAACCTCAAAGTTACTGATATTAGTTAAGTTGGTCAAGTGGTGAAGCCTGCTGTAAAGGTAGTGTGGGGGTCTTACAACTCCATGTAAAATAAAGTTGTCTATTCAAGCTCATTCAATTGAATAGGCTCACAGGATCACCTCTTGCAGAGCTATAAGCTGATCAATCAAATCTAATACTCATCATTTATTAAAAATAATATCTTGCAGTATTGTAAACTGCTGTACTGCAATACTTATGCAGGCAAGCCACTGATGAACACATATATTTCAGCCACTGTTTTAAATTGTCAAGTATATTTTAAAACATCATATTTGGATAGCTAGGTATATATTTCACTTAGGCTGTAAATCCATTTGGAAGTACTTACAAACATTCCAGTGCTGAACATTTTGTGGCCCATGTTTCTTTTGACAATATGGAGAATGTTTTGTGTTGATATACTTACAGTACGAGGAAAATGACTTTTATGCTTAAACATATACGATCTTTAATTTCAATATAATACCATCTCAGTATAAATACATTCCTTTCACAAACGTGCATTTCCATCCCTGAGCAAAAATCACATAATAATCCATTATATAAGCTCAATGACAATATGGAGAATGTTTTATGTTGCTATACATACAGTGTCAAGCAAATCACCTTATGCTTAAATATGTGTGATCTTTGATTACAATATAATGCCATCTGAATACAGATGCATTCTGGACAGAAAAGTGCATTTCAGTCCCGAAGCAAAAGTCACATGCTAATCCATTATGTACAATCAATGTTATGAAGACTTATAAGCTGTCATAATGTAAAGCCAGAGCAAGCAGGTTATTCAGTGCAAAACACACACACACACACACACACACACACACACACACACACACACACACACAGAAAAACAGTATGTCAGACTGAGTTTAACATTTTTTTACACACTTTGCCCCCGCTGCCCGTAGGCCATCAGCCCCATCCTGGCCAATTGGCCTATTCATTTCCTACCACCAGTGCAAGGGTCAACCTGAAAGTGTCATCATTCAGAAAGCTGTGGGGTGATTTGAGTGTTTTTCATCCTAAGCCCTTTATTCCTCATGAGTACCCGCCTTATGGAGCCAAAGGGAATATGCAATGAGTTGTTAGCACTGCTCTTCCCTCACTTCTGCAAGGGAAAATGCCACCAAGCAACTCCTCCCTTTTCCCCCAAGCATGGGAAATGGTTTCATCAGTCTCCACTGGAGAAATTACACTTCCTTATGTTTTACCTAGCACCTTCTACCTTTCCCCAACTTCTAGGAGGGATAAGAGGCAAAAACCTTTCACTCCTCTCACTCCGTGCCTAGCTTCTCCAGTTTTGGCACCACTAATCAAACCCTGGTCAGCTAGGTCAGAGTAAAGACTCCATTCTACTGCAACGCGGAGCCAGTGCACTTTGACATTTGGCAGTGACATTTTCAGGGGAATTATGCTTAGCCAAACAGGTACACAGAGCTATTAAAGTATGCATCTACATTTTAGGACTTAAATGCAATTCTGTGCTGAAGTTGCCCGGTCCATTTTACCCTTGTCATTGCTGGGTTACCCTTGTCATTACTGGGACATTTTTTGCTGGTTTATGATTGAAATTTCTTGCTAAAACTTTAAAAGAATTATAGTTGAATACTAAGGAATGCATCCAGAATATTGTAGGCAGAAGGAATTGAAAGCAGCTCAATCTTTATGTCAGTACAGGATTTTTTTTTTTTTTTTTTTTTTTTTTTTAGCAGCATATTTTTCAGTGATTGGAAACATAGTTAAAAGCATTCTCAACTGTCTCCTTGCTCCTTTATCTGTTTAAAACCTTCATTTAAAGACTCACTGCTGTTTTTTTTTTTTTGCTGTGATAAACATTTCTGTAGAGTTTTCTGCCTAAGTAGTGTATCATTGTCCATACTCAGGATTGCGTTTCTGGGGCTACTTGTTTGTTTGCAGAGTCTGTGTGTGTCTGAGCACATTTTCCAGGCCATCTTAGTTTAGCAAAAGCCATTTTACTTTTCAGTGAAAGCATAGTGTTTATGGTCATTGGCTGATTGGGGTTACCTGGACTACGGCTTGGAGTAAGCACCTCATTGGTTCTTTCAAGCTTTTTTTAAAGTTGTTTCAGGTTTCAACCTTCTCTGATATATAACCTTAAGTATCGTATTTTTTTGCTTATTGTTACTAGTTATTGCTTATTCTAAGATATTTATAGCACTTTCACTGTCTGCTGCATACTTTTTACTGTATTTATAACTATAAACTAATCTGCACAGTTGTACTAAAATTATCTGCCTCACGGGGCCTGATAAATAAGGCTTTTTACGGTCACACTGTTTGTAAATCTTTTCTAGCTAGTTTCACTGTGTGTAAGGTATCAACTGGAAATTTTCTCCATTTGTATCTGTTTGTTGTTCTGATTTCCTGCCAAGGAGTGCACCATATAACTGATTTAGTTTTTCCACTCCCCCTCCCTACTGGTATCTTGTTCTTATAGTTGGTGGCTTTGCAGTTGCTCGCCCCTACTGTAAATTTGATGTGGAGCACTCCCCCCACTCTCGTGTCATTACGGCATTCTACCTCATACAGAGATAACATTTGAGAAGGCCAACCCACTTAGTTTATTAACCATGAATTATCTTCTGCTCCTCCTTTCTCCCTTTGTACTATACAAAATAAACAAATAAATAAATAAATAAAGAAGAAGAAAATAAAAAATTCTAAGCTTGTTTCCTGCCTTTCCTGTAACTAGTCTAGTCCAGATACAGATTTGCTGTATCCAGGATTGTTTGTAAGCTTCTGAGCCCCACACGCCTTTCTGTGTTGGAGGGAAGCCTTCTAGCTTATCAGTGAGAGTGGTAAGCACTAGGTAGCCTATTTGCCACAGGAAGAGTGGTTACTAGCCAGAAATTGTAGTTTATTGGCCTTTTGGGCAGTTTTTCCATCTCTTTCTACCTTCTGGTTTAAAAGCCTGCGTTGCACATGTTTCCCACCCTTCCTGTAACTAGCCTAGTCTAGATACAGATTTGCTGTATCCAGAACTGTTTGTAAGCTTCTGAGCCCCACAAGCCTTTCTGTGTTGGAGGGAAGATTTCTAGCTTATCAGTGGGAGTGTTAAGCACTAGGTAGCTTTGTCTACCACAGGAAGAGTGGTTTCTGGCCCAGAAATTGTAGTTTATTGGCCATTTCAGCAGTTTTTCCATCTCTTTCAACTTTCTGTTTTAAAAGCCTGCGTTTGGCTTTTCCCACCTTTCCTGTAACTAATCTAGTCCAGATACAGATTTGTTGTATCCAGGACTGTATGTAAGCTTCTGAGTCCCCCAAGCCTTTCTGTGTTGGAGGGAAGCCTTCTAGCTAATCAGTGGGAGTGGTAAGCACTAGGTAGCCTGTCTACCACAAGAGTGGTTTCTGGCCCAGAATCTGTAGTTTATTGGCCGTTTGGGCAGTTTATCCATTTCTTTCAACTTTCTGGTTTAATAGCCCATGTTCGAGCTTGTTTCCCACCTTTCCTGTAACTAGTCTAGTCCAGATACAAATTTGCTGTATCCAGGACTGTTTGTAAGCTTCTGGGCGGTGCGAAACTTTGATCTTCAATTTTTTTCCCTTAGATCTTAGATCCTAGTTCTCTCCTTTCCTGCAATTTTACCTGCTTATTAGTCTAGTACTTTACCAGACTTCTTGAAGCAATTATTGTAGCACACAAAAGTGCTACCAGCACTAAACATTCTACAAGGAAACAGCTCCAGTACTTATTATTAATGCCCACCCCTCCAAGCAAGTCTAAAGGTCAGTTCCTTGTGCTTTCTCCTGTTAACCTTGTCACGCACTCTCCAGCTAAGACCGGAATAGCTGGTCAAGATGAGAAGGTCAACACTTGCAATAAAATATGCTATTTCTTTATTTCTTTACAGTCGGTCTTCTTAATTTCAAGACTGGTTTTAAGGGAATGATACTATTCAGACCTGGAGGTTGGTCAGCTCTCAAATTAATTATCCATTTTGTTTCTCTTAATTCGGTCATATTCTCAACATCGCCTTTTCTTGGTCCAATATAGATGTTTTCGATGACTTTGAACAGAAACGAATGTCCTCTATTTACGTCTATATGGGAGGCCAGGGCATTATGTACATCTTTATTAATGATGTCTCTTTAATTTCAAGGCAGGAACAATTGAGATGTGGTCATTTAATCCTGGTGTAATACAAGCATCTAGCCCTATTTGCCATAAGATCTCTTTATATCCAAGCCTAGATTATATGGATATATTATATGGATATATGAATTAATTGAATATAATTAAGTAATTATGGTCTAGGCCAATGGGATGGTCTGGTGGTTGTTTAAAAATGGACTGTTAAAATTAGGAGTTTATTTTGAAGAAGTCTACTGTAGGGAGATGAAAGTGCTAAATCTGATGTTCTGTAAATAAAGTGGAGTTTTTTATACCTTCGTGGCACAGTGTGTGGATTATTAACTCAAGAGGGACAGAATTTATTGGATCCTTGCTTGCTACATGAAAAAAGACATGGAGGAGCTCTCGGATTATGTAGCACAGGTGGGTATGACCCTAGCCCTGAGCAGCATCCTACCATAACCAAGAATGATACCACAGTAGAAGCAGAAAATGATTGATTTCAACAATTGGCTAAGTTTCTGGTGTAATTTTTAGGGGATCCTCTGCCTGAGATGACATGACTGACAGACCTCGATGCTTTGCCAGAGATGGCCTGCATCTGTCACCCGTGGGCTTCCGGATACTGGCCAAGGCTCTTGCCATCCCTATTGTGCCTTTTTAGGCAGTGTTCCAAAGACCAAATTACCATCATAACAGCTACAAACAAATGCAATCTGAGGGTCATGCTGCTCAATGCTAGAAGTCTAAATCTCAAAATGCACTCCCTCGAAGCATTTCTTAAAATGGAGAACATCAACATTTGTGCTGTAACAGAGACCTGGTTCAAGGCAGCAGAAAGCACCCCTGCACTACCAGGCTAAAACTCATTCCATACCTTTCGGCCCCAGAACATGTTAGGCAGAGCCCCTCACTGACTCTCTTCAAGAGAAATCTTGACGAGTGGATGGGAGATCGTAGGTTTACCCTGGGGGTCATCTCTGTGTCACTACAAGACAGAGGCACAGTAAACTAATTCTATTATGTAAGGGGGTCTTCACTGTGTCACTACTAGACAGAGGCACAGTATTCTAATTCTTTCTGTACACTTTTGTACCATTACATGGGGTGGCGAAAACCACATCACTATGGCTAGGCTTATAAATGCTTATAAATGCCCCAGGGCAGATAGCCTAGTACTAAACTATGAAACTATGAACATGGACCGAAGCTCCAAAGGAGGTGGTGTTTCCATGTTCATAATGGATGCGCACACCTCCAGACTGGTTGCCAGACATAATGCATCTGAGATACTTCAGGTGCAGGTAACATTGGGTAAGACAGCAATTCAGGCTTTAGCCTGCTATAGGTCCTCAACCATGTCCCAAGACTCCCTCTCTACGTTCCTAAGCACCCTGGAGAATATTACAGTCCAACCTAACATTCTCATACTGGACGACTTCAATTACCCTTCAATTAACTGGGAAAACTACTCATGTACCCATACACTTGCCCAACGTTTCCTGGAATTCATTAATTCCAATGTCCTGGACCAGCTCGTTCTCACTCCCACTTGAGGAAGCAACATCCTTGCCCTGGTCATTACTAACATGGGCAACCATTGCTCTACAGCAATAGTCAATTCCTCCCTAGTTAGATCCGACCACAAACTAATCACTTTGGAAATCCACCCCACCCCACCCAAAGGTAACCGCTACGAAAAACTTCTCCAAAGCTAACTTTGGTCTCCTAAAATCAGAGGTGGCTAACCTCACTGCACCAATGCAAATTGAGAATAGTTGCATGACCGTCAAATCATACACCAATGCACTGTACGAACACGTACACAAATGCATGGATCTTATCCTACCCAACAGAACCAAGATGCTCTCCTGCAAAAAAGGAAACCAATCTGATGGTCCGCTGCCATAAACAAATTCTACAACAGAAGGAGGAAACTGATGCGGAATAAGGTGAAGTCCCCAAGACTGGAAAAACTACCTTATCAGCCTCAACAAAAAGTTGAGATACCTCATCAAATCCGCTAAAGCTAGCTATGAAAATAGAATTGCAGCAGATAGTAAAGACAACCACAAGGCCTTCTATAGTTATGTAAAGAATCTCCACGGCAATACCCAGATTTGATCTGAGCCACTGCACAATGGTACCTCCTATACTGAGCCAACAGATATTGGCAATATACTGGCCGACATATTCAGTGCCAACTTTACCCCCCAAAGGACCAGTCACAATACCAGTAGATTGCCAGGCACCCAGTATTACTGCTGCACAGGTTAAAACAGAACTGTCCAAGGCCAAGAATACAGCTTCTATGGGACCTGGCTGTGTTCTACATGAACTACAGAGTGAACTAGCACCTCAGCTGTGTGCCTTGTTCAGTCACAGCCTCACCTCAGGCTTTGTCCCTACTGAATGGCACACTGCTACAGTCATACCTCTCCACAAAGGAGGAGCGACTACAGACCTTGTGAACTATTGCTCCATTAGCCTGATGAGTCTGATATGCAAAGCTATGGAACGCATCATCATAGATCTAATAAACAAGGATATAGGGAATCTCCAAACTCTGGATCCCACACAGTTTGGTTTTGTGAAGGGTAGCTCATAGGTTCATACTAGGCTATCTGCCCTGGGGCATTTATAAGCCTAGCCCGATTGTGTTTGGCTTACGCCACCCCTTGATTTGAGTATACTGTGCCCTTTTTAAAGTTTAGTTTACTGTGCCTCTGTCTAATAGTGACACGGAAGTAATCCCCGGGACAAACCTGCGATCCCCCATCCACTCATCAAGATTCTTTTTGAAGAGAGTCAGTGAGGTGCTCTGCCTAACATGAATTGGAATTCTATTCCAGAGTGAAGGGAGACTCTGGGTTATGAATCTGTCCCTCCAGCATGTTCTATTTATTTCTGTGCTGAGGTTCAAGTCCCTCGAGCGCGTGGCTCTAAGGGATTTAGATTTACTGAGGTGGAGCATGTCCATTAATTCTGGGTTGGACATAGCTTTATATGTCAGGCATAGATCGCCTCGAAGTAGGCGGTATGCCACTGAGTAGAGCTGGAGTTTTTTTAACCGAGCAGCATATGGCATCTGTTTGTGTCCCTTGATCCTCCTGGTGAGGTACTTTTGGGGTCTTTCTAATTGCTGCAGATGTCGGGTAAGGTACATCCCAAAGGGGGCATTGTATTCTATGATGGGCCTGATGAGGGATGAATAAAGGGGCACGATTACCTCTCTTGATCTAGATGTGAATCCTTTCATGATGAGGTGGGCTACGTAGAAGGTCTTTCTAACCACTTTGGCAATGTGGTTGTCAAAGGAGAGATTGCTATCAACTTGGATCCCCAGATCCCTAATTACTTTCTCTGTACTTAATGGGTTACCACCTATGTGGTAATTTGTGGGCACATTGTTTTTGCCAAAGGGTATGACTATACACTTTTTGGCATTTAGCTTTAGACCATGGCTCTGGCACCAGTTATCCGTCTCTGCGAGACCTTTTTGAAGGGTGTTTGTGTCAGCTGGAGAGTCGATTATGGCACCCAGTTTGCAGTCATCCGCGAACTTGGTGATCCATAGTCCTCCCACGTTGGCCTGTACCTCAGAACAGTAAATACCGAACAAGAGAGGTCCCAGGACAGAACCGTGTGGGATGCCACTTGTGACCGGATTCGAGTCGGACATGGCTCCAGCAACTCTGACTCTGTGGGTTCTGTCTTTGAGCCAGTTTGCGACCCATCTTGTGACATAGGGGTTTATATTTAGGCTGGATAGCTTATCTATGATGCCCAAGTGGGATATTGTGTCAAATGCCTTTGCGAAGTCCAGAGAGGCTGTGTGGACTACCTTCCCTTCATCTATGGCCTTGGTGACTGTTTCGAAGAAGTCGACCAGGTTCAAAAGGCAGGATCTGCCCTTGACGAAGCCAAATTGGGTAGGATCTAGTGTCTGTAGGTCCCCAATGTCTTTGTTTATGAGTTCCATGATGATACTCTCCATAGCCTTGCATACTAGGCTAGTCAGGCTTATGGGGCGATAGTTTCCAGGGTCCGCAGAGGTGCCACCTTTGTGGAGTGGGACCACTGTTGCTGTACTCCATTCTTTGGGCACATATCCTGTAGTGAGGCTGAGATTGTGCAGCAGTTTTACTTGAGGGATTAGTTCTTCTTGGAGTTCATGTAGGACACAACCCGGGACGCCATCTGGTCCCACGGAAGCAATGTTTTTTGCTTTAGAGAGGGCGGCCTTCACCTGAGCATCAGAGATGTTTGGGAGGCTGCACTCTGCCGGGATAGATACTTGCTCTTTTGGGGGGAGGGGGGGGGAGAAGTTTGCACTGAATCTGTCTGCCAGGATATTGGCGATGTCTATGGGTTCAGTGTATTTTTTGTCATTTAGAATCAACTCAGAACAAGTCTGGGAGTTGCATCCCAGGTTCCTAACATAACTGAAAAAAGCCTTATGATTGTCTTTAGTGTCCAGTGCAATTTTTCTCTCAAAGCTGGCCTTGGAGGATTTTATGAGGGATCGTAATTTTTTGCTAGTACTGATCAGAGATGCCTTCCCTTTTAGGGATTTTGCTCTATCATGTAGTAGCTTCCGCCTTCTGTTGTACAGTTTATTTATGGCTGGGGTCCACCAGACTGGATGCCTGCCTTTGGATGATTGGGTCTTGATTTTGTCTGCGATAGCATGATCCATGCATTCCTGGAGATGTCCGTAGAATGCGTTTATATAGGATTCTGCAGTTTGGGCCATAGTTTCCACTGGCCCTGGGGCCTTGAAGGATTCCACTTCAGTTTTGAGAAGTGTGAAGTTTGCTTCTGAGAAGTTTTTCACTGTGGTTTTCTGGGCTGGGGGTGGGGTCAGGATGTGGATATCCAGTGAAATTAATTTATGGTCTGATCTTACCAATGAGGGATATACTTCTGGTATGGAGCATAGAGTCCCCATGTTGGTAATGATCAGGTCTAGTATGTTTTCCCCTCTTGTGGGAGTGGTGACTAGTTGTTCCATAGCATTTGAGTTTATAAATTCCAGGAACCTTTGGGCTAAGGTGCTGGGGCTTGAGTAATGCTCCCAGTCTATGTTTGGGTAGTTGAAGTCACCCAATATAATGGTGTTCGAAGAGATCTTAGTGTTCTCCAATGTTTCCAGGAAAGCCGAGTGGGATTCCTGACTTTGAGAGGGTGGTCTGTAAGATGCTATAAACTGAAAAGCAGTCTTGCCCACTGTCAGTTGCACATGGATGGTCTCCGATACTTTGTGCACTGCCACTAACCTGGAGGTATGGATATCCTTGATAAATATGGAAACTCCCCCTCCTTTTGTGGTTCGGTCCGGGTTTTGGGGCCGAAAAGCATATGAGGTATAACCTGGTAGTGCTGGGGTGCTCTTCTTCAGCCTTGAACCAGGTTTATGTCACTGCACAGATATCGATGTTCTCCATACTGAGGAGAGCTTTGAGTGCATGCATCTTGAGGTTAAGACTTCTGGCGTTTAGCAGCATTACCCTTAGTTTATTGTTCCTTGTGCTGTCTATGGAGGTGGGTTTGACTTTTGAGCCTTGCCTAAAAAAGGCACTATGGGGGTGGCAAGAGCCTTTGCCAATATCCGAAAGCCCAGGGGTGACAGGTGCAAGCCGTCCCTAGCAAAGCAACGTGGCTTGTCGAGCATGTCATCCCAGGCTGACAGACACTGGATCCCCTTTGAATGACACCAAAATTTTAGCCAATTGTTAAAATCGATCATTTTGTCTTTATACTGTGGCATCATTCTAGGTGAGGGTAAGATGCTGCTCAAGGTCAGGGTCATACCGGCCTGGGCTACATGATCAGAGAGCTCCTCTATGTCTCTTTTCATGTAGTCGAGGGAGGTACGTCTCAGGTCATTCACACCGGCATGTACAATGACTGAGTCATATTTGTATTTGCTTTGGAGTGACCTGAGTGCTTGCGTTATGTGGCGGATCCTAGCGCCCGACAGGCAGCTCACTGTGACCTTCTCTTTATTCAGCATGGTGAGAGGGACGTCAGTGTGTCTGACAATAGAGTTACCTATTACAAGGGTATCAGATGTGTTATTCAGCCTTAAGGGCTGTGACTGCTTGGCACACTGACTTTGTGTGCTATGTGTTGTACGTGTTTTGTTTTGGGGTAGCGTTTGCTTGGATGTCTGCTTTGGAGGTCTCTGTTGCTTAGGTAGATTTTTATTTAGAGCCTCCGAGTATGTTTTTGTGTTTTTATGTGTTTGGTTCGCTGTTGTGGTGGGACTATGTGATACTGGAATTGTGTTGTGTGAGGTTACCTTCTCCTCCTGACTGGTTACACCAGTTTTGAGATGAGAGAGCTCAGCCTCCAGTTTGGCTATATGGTTGCATCTCTCACATATATTTGAACCTGTTTGGAGGAGGAGAGGGTTGTCTGTGTACATGAGACAGTTGTAACATTGCCTCAAAATTCCCAGATTCACCAGCTGGACTGGAGAGGAAACCATTGACTGACCTTTGGACATGCTAGAGTAATATAGGGAACTCTTTGAGTCAGTCACCAGAGCTGTGGATAGTTAGGTATCATCGCCCTTTATCATTAGGTGGGTTGAAAACTGGCTCACAGGTAGAACCCACAGTATGAAAGTAGCTGACTCCAAGTCAGACTGCCGACCAGTCATGAGTGGAGTCAAACAGGGTTCAGTCCTGGGTCCTCTCCTGTTTGGTATGTACTTCTCTGAAGTCCAGGCCAACACGAGGGGACTCTGGCTGACAAAGTTTGCAGATGATTGGAAGTTGGGAGCTATTATTAACTCCCTAAGTGATGTTGACATCCTACAGAAAGGCCTCATTGAGACATTGAGACCAACAGCTGGTGTCAGAACCATGGCCTTAAGCTCAATGCCAAAAAATGTGTCGTCATCCCCTTTGGGAAAAAACGGGTTCTCATGAATTACCACATCAATGGTAGTCCACTGAACACAGAAGGCATTATAAGAGATCTGGGAACACAGGTTGACAGCAATCTCTCTTCTGACCACCACACTGCCACTGTGGTCAGAAAGGCCTTCTATGTGGCACATCTCATTACTAAGGGTTTTACATCCAGGAAGAAAGAGGTCATTGTCCTCCTCTACTCTTCCCTCATTAGGCCAATCATTGAATATAATGCCCCATTTGGCATGTACCTTACTAAACACATGTAACAATTGGAGAGGCCACAAAAGTACCTCACAAAGAGGATCCTAGGCCTTAAACATTTGTCCTATATGGACAGACTCAAAAAACTCCAACTATTCTCTGTCTCATATCGCCTACTTAGAGGCAATCTCTGCTTAACTTACAAAGCCATGTCTGCCCCAGCTCTGTTAGAAATGCTACATCTAAAGAAATCCCAATCCCTCTGCACCACACGCTCCAGAGACCTCAACCTCATTACCACAATCAACAGAAAATGCTAGAGGGACAGGTTCATAACCCAGAGACTGCCCGTGCTAAGGAATAGACTTCCCATACATGTCAAGCAGAGCACCTTACTGGCCCTCTTCAAGAGAAATCTTGATGAGTGGATGGGAAATAGAAAATTCACCACAGGGATCACTCCAGTGGCTCTACTCGACAGAGGCACTGGGAACTAAGGTTGGGTGGCACGATGCCAGGGTAATCCTATGGGCTAGGCTTGTAAAGGCTCCAGGGCCATTAGCCTAGTACACACCTATGAATCTATAATTATGTGTGTAGCTATCTGTCTATTTAGATATAGATATACACTCACACCAACACCACACCCACACACACATTATGATGCTATACCAACAGTTAGTCTTTGGGTAGTTCTCAAACTTGAATAGAAGTCGTATATCAATCTGTGTTGCATTAAGCACTGCATGTTGCTCTATAACAATGAGTAGATGTACCCTTACATAAGGTGACTTCATGTATGCATTGTGTTAGTCCATATGCAGTCTTTGCTGGGCAGTAAATTGGCTTCAAGTGTACTACTGGTATCAGTGTGAGTTTTATCAAATATTTAATGTACAAAGAAGAAAAAGTGACAGTGAGATTTTTTGGTGGGTCATGTGGGAAGAATCAAAGAATTTAAATGCAAGATGTAGTAATCCCTCAGACCTAAGCGTGTTTTTTGGTGAATGGCATACATTCACAGAAGAAGATAGTGACAGCACTCAGTATTGTGGGTGCATTCACAAATGGAGTATTTTGGAAAGTGGTTCATCTGCAAACACTTAACAATAAATCCTACAAGCACAGCTAAAAAATGTAGAATTTAGATTTTTTAGCCTAAGTTGCTAGTAGTTTCTGGAAGATTTAATTTATTTATTTATTTTATTTATTTTTATTTTACATTTGTTGACCGGGCTAGTCTAACTGGATTTATTTCCATTTTTAGTAGAGGCCCGGGGCGAAAAGCTCCAAATGTTTACAATGTTAAAAATCTTAAAATAAACATTACAAATTTTGAGAGCAAATAAGATCACAATTGTTACATAAATAATAAATATTTGCAAAAAAAAAAATTACAACACATACAAATCAACAAGTCGTTTACATTATAGAATTTAGATACAGTAAAGAGAAGTTACTATACAGTGAGATAAAAGAGAATTGTAGTACATCAAGGTAAGGTGTAGAATGTAAGTTAAGTTGCGTTTACTAGTATCAGGCCTGCTTCTAGGGGGTAAGCAGTAAAGTAGGAATAAGTGTGGTGAAAGAGATATGGGTGGAGAAATTAGAGGATTAGTCAGGGTTATTGCAAGGGCATAACCAATGTGTTAATAGGTGTCTTTTGAGGTTTTGTTTAAAGAGAGGTAAGGAAGAGAGTAGCATTAGTTCATTAGGTAATAGGTTCCATTTTTTACCCACTGTATTAGAAAACAGGGAGGCTCCAGCTAGGTTGTTGGATTTACTTATGATGGCTAGAAGTTTGTTAGATGCTTCCAGAGGCCTAATGTGATTGTGACAAAATATTCTAATAAACTAAAATATTCTGCGAACTGTGAATCTGGTTTAAGTTTGGGTAAAGCACTTAAAAACTGATCTATGAGTGGCATTCTCAGCGAAGCTTGTCAGACAAAAGTATTATATGAATTGAATTTAACATATTCAAACTGCTCAAGGTTGCCTTGAGTATGAACACCAGAAACAGACACATGCAACAGATGAGGAAGCACAAGTTGCAACTTTCGTGGTGTACGCAGACTTGAAATACAAGTTGTTGTTTGTCTTTCGGCTTTTCCCGGTAAGGGGTCGCCACAGCGGAACTCCAGTCCGCTAATGATTGGCAGTAGATTTTTATGAAATGCCAAGGTGCCAGCTCGATGCTCAACCTTCAACGAAGGCATGCCCATTTACGTACGCATGTCTTTCGAATGCTACCCAACCGCGGGGAGGACATGCAGACTCCACATAGAAGGCACTCCCAAGCCCAGCCAAGAATCGAATGGGAGAACCTCTTGCTGTGAGGTAACAACGCTACCGTCGTACCTCCTGCAAAAGGTTAAATGCTCTGTTATTGATATAACACTAAACAATGTTCCACATGTCTGTATTAATGAAGAAGTAAATACCACAGCTGTGGAGAAATCAGAGAAAGAGAATAATTATGTTTCAGTAAAATGATGTTTAAAAACAAGAATAAAAATAATCTTCATGGCAAAGAAAAATATCAGGAGCAGCTGGTGGTACTTGGCTGCTGGGCTGCAGCGCCTGTAATACAATCATAGAACTTAGTACATACAATTGCACATGCATGGATTTCCATTCTTCTTTTTCTTTTGGCTTTTCCCGGTTAGGGGTCGTCACAGCAGATCATCTGTCCACTCATGATTGGCAGTGGAGTTTTACGGTGTCGAGTTGCCAGCCCGGCGCCCAACCTTCCACAGAAGGCACACACACATGCTCACACTTACACCTAGGGCCAATTTAGAGTGTCCAATCCACCTACTGCATGTCTTTGGGATGTGGGAGGAAACCGAAGCACCCGGAGGAAACCCACGCGACTACAGGGAGGACATGCAGACTCCGCACAGCAGGCACCCCAGCCGAGAATTGAACCAGAGAACCTCTTGCTGTGAGGTGGCAATGCTAACCGCTGCACCTCCGCGGCCGCCCATGCATGGATTTCCATGTTCTGTTAAAATATATATTGGCTTACTCGGCAGGACTGTTCTAAAAAGTGGAAACTTTGCTTAGAAAAGGCTGACTGGGCTGCTTTATGAAGCATCAACGATTACTTGTGATTAGTTCAGTCTGCCTCAGAGACTGAGGCAGACTGAAAGAAAGTAAACAGGGATGAGGTAAACATGAAGTAATTGTTCTGCAAAATTTTTGTTTTTAGTTAAGGTTTTATATAAAACTTTGCATGCCAGCCAGGACAGTAAGTACTTTTTTTTTTTTTGTGTGTGTGTGTGTGTGTGTGTGTGTGCACGCACGCGCCCAGAACCAGAAACTAATCCAGGAAAAATCAAGGTGAAACCAGTACACTTTATTTTAAATATCGGTACTATTAATTTGAAAAGCTGACAGAATGTGAAATAACATGCATTTTCTGAATGCAAAGAAGAATGCTATTACTCAGAGTAATCCACTGCATTTTCTCCCAATACCACCTTTTCTAGGACAGACAGACTCTGAAACAAAGTCAGGGATGTCTCTGAAAATTAGAAACAATTGAGTGGTATTTTGTGTGTGTGTGTGTGTGTGTGTGTGTGTGTGTGTGTGTGTGTGTGTGTGTGTGTGTGTGTGTGTGTGTGTGTGTGTGTGTGCATACACACAAGGGTGCTGTATGATTCTGCCTGCAAGCTGAAGTAAATTCTTAGTTCATTTATGTATTTATTTATTCATTCATTTGATAGCAATGAGAGATCTGAGGTGTAAACTGTCATACAAGTGACTGTAATTGTGGTTACATCTCTGTGTGTTTGTGTGGGTAGGGTTGCAATGGGTTGCACTGTATAATTCTAAGTGCAGCACGCAAATACATTCTTGGTCATTGTTTATATTTTTATTAATTTGTTTGATTGGAAGCAGAGATGTGAGTTGTTTGCAGTTATGCAAGTTGTATATATGAAAGTTATGTACTCACCATAGTAATAGATCCGCTTTGTTCTATTTTCATCTAGTTCAACAGATGGATGTCAGATTTAGTCTTGGCACATCTGAATGCCTGGATCCACAGGTTTGACTCCACCTCTACCCATAATCCCAGTCTTCTCCTCCCTGATATGCTCAGAACAGGTTTGTCCAATAACCATATGATAGCATTGCTGATACCTATGCCAAAAACATCATTGTCTGTATTTGAAGAAGACAACCAGCAGAGGTTGAGACTTGCAAGACTCCTCACTGTATCATTCTTTGAGGTAGCCTAGATGACAATTTGGATAGGGGAAATAGAGAAGGCTGTTGAACCAAATGAAAATAGGATAACACTGATCTATCATTATGGCGAATACATAACTTTCATATCCAGTGTTGTCCATTTTCGTCTGATTCAACAGATGGGACAGATTCCCTAGCTCCCAGTATCCTGGAGGTACAAAGGAAGGATGTTCCTGAGCACAATTGAGCCAAAGATGTGTGATTTGGATTGTACATCCAGTTTATAATGAGACACAAAGGTGTGAAGAGTTGACCATGGTGTGGCAGCACCAATTTCGTTAATGGGAGATTTTATTGAAAAATTGTTGAGGCTGCCACTGACCTTGTTGAATGAGCTTTTGTTTTTTTAGATAACGGTAAACCCAAATATTCGTAAATAAAAAGAATGCAATGTAAGAGACACCTTGAAAGGGCAACCTCAGAAACAGCACACCCTAATTTGACTTTTAAAAAGGCAACAGATACCCAATCTGATTTTCTGAAATCCTTAGTTCTATGAAAATAAAATCTGAGTTGTCTGAGAATACCAACCAAATGTAATGTGTATTCTCCTTTGTCCGAGAATTCCGGGAAGAAAAATGGAAGATTTATTGATTGATTTATGTTAGATTTGGATGCCACCTTAGGAATGAAGGAAGTATTCAGTTTTAGGAAGACTCTATCCTTATAAAAAATCAGATAAGGCAGTTTTTCAAGGAAAAAAAGCCTGTAATTCTAAGATTGTTTTGGCTAAAGCGACTGACACCAAAAAGAAAGATGGGTCTCTATTATATAAACGAAAGTTCATGTAAGTGAACGCTCTAATGAGCAAAAATCCCGGACATCGAGGTGTGTGTTGTGGGATCGCAGTACAGTGAAGACTGGAGTTTTTGCCCTTTCCTCATTGTAGTGCGATCTCAGAATTGGAATATATATTTAGCGGGGGGTGTGGGAGGTGCAGCTCCCCACAATATTCTTTTCAATATCCGGGATTTTCGCTCATTGAGTGTTTGTTACATGAACTTTCGTTTATATAATATAGACCCAGATTGTTTTCCATGTTAAGTATTTAAGCTCTTCTGAAGTTGCTGGTTAAAAAGGGGATTGAATACGAACTTGCAACATCACTGTAATGTTCCTTAGTGGAACAGAATCTTTGCTAGGCGGTCTGAGAAGAATAGTCCCTTGAGAAAGGCTTCATAATCTTTCAAAGAGCCTACTGGTGATTGATTATGGTCAATATGAAAATTAGAAATTGCTGCTAATTGGACTTTTATGGTGGAGAAACTGGAACCTTTATTAAACAATTCTGAAAAAAAAACAATAAAAACAAAATTGAATGGAGAGGAGCACAGAAAGGACGCAATCCCTTTTCTGTAGCCCAGAATGAAAATATTTTCCATTTGCTTCAGTAAACCTTCCTGGTACTAGATTTTTGAGAAGCTGTTAGAATGTGAACTACTCTTTTTCAAAACCTGGCATCTCTAGCCATCATTAAAACTGGAGCAACTTAGAAGTTATGTACCTACCATAACGTTCCATGTTAGTTGTCTTCTTCTCGCCTTCTTTCTTGCTGGATGGGTTCGGTGCCGAACCTCGGCTCCGACTCGGCCACTTTTAAAGCTCAAGAGCTAGTTCCACCGGCTCGAGGTCCCCTATATCCCACAATGCTAGGCGGTAACTACTCAGATCTCATTTGATAGCTAGACCAAGCAAAAAAAAGGGCATCTCCACACTTGAAGAAAAATAATCCACCTCTAAACCTGAAGGTAAAGAACCCTAACCTAACAAGGGAAGAAGAGGTGTACAAATGTGGGAATAAGATGCAAAGATCACCGGAAAAAAACAATCCTCTAGGTCTGTCCAGGCTTGGGGGAAGGAGGGTGGGATGCAAGAAAGAAGGCGAGAAGAAGACAACTAACATGGAACATTATGGTAGGTACATAACTTCTAAATGTTAAGTTGTCTATCTCGCCTTCATTCTTGCTGGATGGGACCGCGTCCCTAGCACCTTGTCCCGGGTGGCCTATCGGAACAGACTCTTGAGTACAGTGGAACCAAAGTTAGCTCGGCCTCTAGAGGCTAAGTCCAACTTATAATGAGAAATGAAGGTATGGGGAGAAGCCCAAGTAGCTGCAGAACAAATTGTGTCAATAGGCAGTCTGTCTTGAAAAGCTATAGATGTGGCTAAAGCTCTAGTTGAATGAGCCCTAGGTTTGGATGGCAACTGTTGATGTCTGATATCATAAACAAGGGTAATCAATGAAGTAAGCCATCTAGAGAGAGAAAAACTTTAGAAACTGGAAGGCCCATTCTACTTTCTGCATAGGAAATAAACAGTTGATCAGACTTTCTGACTTGTTTGGTCCTGTCTAAATAGTACCTAAGTTGGCGATGAATGTCTAAACAGTGTAATTTCTGTTCTGATCTGTTTGAATAGTCAGGGAAGAACACTGGAAGCTCAATAGTCTGATTCAAATTTGCTGGTGAAGCTACCTTAGGCAAAAAGGAAGGGTTTGTACGTAAGGGTACCCTATCCTTATGAAACAATAGATAAAGGGGTCGACTGCACAGAGCATGGAGTTCAGAGACTCTTCTAGCTGAAGTAATAGCTACCAGGAAAAGAGTTTTCCAAGATAGCAACTTCATTGAGCAAGAAGCCGCAGGTTCAAAGGGGGGAAGAATTAAAGACGCTAGAACCAAGTTCAGATCCCATAGAGGAGGAGGATCCTTGATAGGTGGTTTGAGGAGAAAAACTCCCTTTAGGAAGGCTTTACAGAGCTTGCGAGCCATAATGGAAGACTCTGAAACACCTACATGAAAGTTAGATATAGCCGCCAACTGAACCTTGATGGTAGACAGAGACGAACCTGAGTGGAAAAGCTTGGCTAAAAAATCCAGGATAGATTGAATGGAGGCAGTGAAAGGCTCTATATTCTTTGACTCTGCCCAACAGGAAAAACGTTTCCATTTGCTATTATAAATCTTCCGAGTGGAAGATTTATGAGAGGCTATCAAAATATCTCGAACTGAGTGGGATATTAAAGGAAGCCTGGCTAAAGCTGGAACTGGAGTAACCACGCTGTGAGGTGGAGAGAGGGAAGGGAGTGGTGCAACTGACCCGACTGATGGGTCAAGAGGTCTGGAACTGGGTCCAGATGCCAAGGTTGCTCCAACAGATAACGATGAAGAAAAGGGAACCAAACCTGTCGAGGCCAGTAAGGGGCAATGAGGATCATGGAAGCTTTCAGAGCGATGGCTTTCTGAATTAATTGAGATATCAGTGGGAAGGGTGGAAAAGCATATAGAAGTCCCCGGGGCCAATCGTGGACTAGAGCATCTCTGCTGGGGTGGCCTGGTTGGGGAAAGAGGGTGAAGAAATCGTCGCACTTGCTGTTTTGAGGAGTAGCGAAAAGGTCGCAGCAAGGCCGGCCCCACTTTCGAAAAATTCCCTACAACACTGAATTCTTCAGAGACCACTCGTGAGGCATGAGAATAGCCCTGCTCAACTTGTCTGCAATCACATTGGACTTCCCGGGAATATGCATTGCTAACAGAAATCGCTGAGAAGAAATCGCCCACTGCCACAGTCTGAGTGCCTCTCGACATAGGGGGTAAGATCTGGTTCCGCCTTGTTTGTTGATGTACCACAATACAGACATGTTGTCTGTCTGAATTGCTACAGTTCCCTTGGGAAGAGAGTCTTGAAGGGCTTGCAACGCTAGAAGCACTGCTCTCATCTCTAGGACATTTATGTGCAAGTGGCACTCAAAAGGCTGCCACATGTCCTGGACCGTCCTGCCCTGGTAATGCCCCCCCCCCCACCCAATCAGGGAGGCATCCGTTGTCAATGTAGCAACCGGAGGAGAGGGAACGAAAGGTCTTCCTAGGTAGAGCTGGGGGGATGTGATCCATCAAGATAGATGATTCCTGCATGATTGAGTTATCACAATAGAGTGGGACATTGGAAGTCGTTGGAATGACCATTGTGTGAATAGCATCCATTGTAAGATTCTCATGTGGAAGCGGGCTAAAGGGAGGAGGGGAATAGCCGCCGCCATTATTCCTAAGACCTTCAGGACCAGTCTGACTTTGACCTTGTTGCTCTGCAAGACAAGAGAGACCTGTCTGTGTATGTCTGCTACCCTTTGCTCTGTGAGTCTGGCTGACATGTTGACTGTGTTTAGATTTGCGCCTATGAAGGTAATAACATGACAAGGCGACAAGACAGACTTTTCGTAATTTATGGAGATGCCAAGTGTTTGACATGTGCGTAAGGTGTAGTCTCTGGCAAGAAGGAGAAGCTGCTGGTGGGGGCTGTTAGGAGCCAGTCGTCTAAATATGGAAACACTTGGAATCCTTGCCGTCTCAGATGAGAAGCGACCACCGCCATGCATTTGGTAAACACTTAGGGGGCTGTAGTGAGACCAAAGGGCAGGGCCCTGAACTGGAAATGACTGGTTCCCAGCCTGAAGCGGAGAAATCTCCTGGAGCGTCGGTTCATTCTGATGTGATAGTATGCATCCTGGAGATCTATAGAGCACATCCAGTTGTCCTGCCCCAAAAAGGGCAGAATGGACTGCAGCGTGACCATCCGAAATTTCGTTTTCTTGACAAACTTGTTCAAGATGCTGAGATCCAAGATGGGTCTCCAGTCCCCTGTTTTCTTTGGCACCAAAAAGAATTTGGAGTAGATTCCGGATCCTTGTTGGTCTGCTGGAACTGGTTGAATGGCTCTTTTTGAAAGCAGCTTTGAAATTTCTAGCGCTGCATGTTCCCTTTGATTGTGTGGAATGTCTGGAAGGGAACTTTTGGATCGTCTTGGGATATGAATGAACGGAATTTTGTAGCCCTCGGATATGATCGACTGTACCCACTTGTCTTTGGTAAGGGAAAGCCAGGCTTCTGGGTACAGCGATAATCTTCCCCCGACTGCCTCCGAAGGTGGACAGCTGGGCAGCCCCTCAGGGGTGCTGAAAGGGTTTGTCAGAGAAAGTTTCTCTGCTACCCTGGTTCTGCGGACCCCCCCTGCCTCTAGGACGGCATCTATTATTATTGTTCCCCCCTCTGCCTCTAGAGGGGAACCGACTCTGTGTGTCAGGCGAGACTCCCTGTGGTTGTTTGCGGAACCACATCTTTCCCCCCTTCTGACCTTTGGGGTAAGGTCTAGAAGGAGTAGAAAAACTGACTCCCACAGCAGAGAGAGTCTTGCCTTCAACCTCGCACCTAGTCAGGGTTTCCTTCACTTGAGGACCAAAGAGGGATGATCCATCAAAGGGGGAGTTAGTGAAGGACGCCTTGAAAGGGTCCGCAAAGTTACATAGCCGCATCCAGGCTTGTCGACGTAAGGCCACACCTGTACCTGCCGCTCTACTCGCTCCGTCCGCCGCGTATGAAAGGAGGCGCATGGAGGAGTTAACTATTGAGTTGAGGGTCGCCAGCTGAGAGTTCATTCTATCCTGAAAACCTGCAGCTGATGGATCCTTTAACATTTCACTCGCTTCCTTGAGCAAATCCCTCTGGAGACGAGTGAAATGACACAGGTAATTCAGCGAGCGCATAGAAAAGGTCGCTGACGAAAACATCCGCTTACCGTACCTGTCCATGGTCCTAGACTCCTTGTTAGGAGGATGGACAGGTACTGAAGGATCAGCTAGCTCCTTCTTGGTGGCCGCAGCCACCACCATAGCATCAACAGAGACGCCTTTAGCTAAGAATTCTTTATCCTTCGGGGCAGTGATGAATTTTGACGGTCTCCTGGGGGTGGGTTCCACTGAGTCAGGAGCCGTCCAAGCCTTCCTTGCCACCACTTCCATGAGGGGGTCAAAGGGAGGGGACACCCAGGAGGTGGAAGGGCGAGAGCCAAATGCCTCAAGATACACTGATTCATCCTCTGATGGGTTAAGGGCTGGCCAATTCCCCCTCTGTTTTAAGATTTCGAGGATGTCTGCAAAGGAGACATCTTCAGAGGGGGAACGAGGGGAACCCTCAGAATCCTCTAAATCAGTGTCAGAGGTGACAGACTCAGGGGAGTCAATGTGCTTCCTCTTGCACTGCCTCTTCCTAGGGGGCTCTCCTACAGGGTCAGGAGAGGCCTCGGAAGAGGAGGAAATACCCACTGGGGATACTTGAGGGGCTGGCTCTCTACGATCCGGGATGAGGGGGTGAGAAGAAATCACCGCAGGCACCGTGGAGGGAGGGGCCGATGGAGCCGACTGTGGGGTAGAACCTGGTTCTAACACGCTCTTCATGACCTCGAAGGCACCCCTGTCAGGCAGGGCCAGAGGTCTCCGCTCCGAAAAGCTGAAAACCTCCCCCGGCACCAACAGTGATGGCTCCGAGGCCGATGTCGGAGCCGAACTCACCAGAGCTGAAGCACCGAGAGGGAGAGTGGGGTCGGACAAGGGTCCGATGCCACTCACCCCCTCGGAACCGTCAAGGGAAGTCCGGCGCCGAGATTCCTCCAAAGAAGAAATCGGAGCCATCGACGGCACCGAAGACAAAGGAATTGGTACCGACGCACCCACAGTCTCGGGTCCGATCAGCCCCGGATCCGAACTCAAAAGAGTCAGAGGAGGAACATTCTGGGTGACGGGAATAGCCATCGACTGTTGAATCGGGCTATGAAGCATTTGGGCCAGTGCCTCGGACTTCAGAAGTCGACTCACCACCCTCTGTATGTCATGATCTGAAAGTCTCAACGACCTAGAGGAATGAGATCTATGGCTCCGTTCAGACAACAAAGGCGATGCTGGAGCCGAATGAACGGAGCCGATAGATGGTGATCTAGACCTCTTTCTGGAAGTCGGTTCCGATAACCTAATCGGAGCCGATTCAACAGTCTCTACCTCGGCTCCGGCCGGAGCCGAGGAAACAGTAGGAACATGAGTTCGAGAATCATCGGCTCCAGCCGGAGTCGATGTCCGAACAGTCTTCGAAGCTCCAGCCGACGACTCAGATACTGGAGCCGACGGTCTGGAAGGCTTGGAGGGTTTCCCCGAAGATTGAGCTGGGGGACCCTCAGGCTTCAATAAGCCCCTTAAAATGAGCTTATTTTTCCGCTCCTGCAGGACTCGAGGGCTGAAACCATGGCAAACAGCACACGAGTCCTGCAGGTGCAAAGGTCCCAGGCAGTAGACACAAGAAGTGTGACAGTCTGTCAGAGACATTTTCTGACAGCACGAGTCACACTTCTTGAAGCCTGAGACCTTAGATTCTTTAGACATGGTTCTAAAGACAACAATCTCTCACACAAACACACCTTTAATTAATAGAAAAGACCCAGAAAGGGTTTCTATATAAACACTCACTCCAAATACTAGGAGGGTGGGGAAGGGGCCTAAGGCCCAAGGAAACTTTGAGGAAAAAATTAAGGATTAAAGGGATAGGATTCGAAGAAAGGGTGTGGAATCAAACTACTAAGTAAGGGATACTAGAAAAACTAAATTAAAAGGGTCTAAGTTGACTAAAAAATTCTAAGAAATCACTAACCTGAAGCCGGTTGGAAAAAGCACCTCGTCAGCTACAGCGGCAAACAAGATCTGAGTAGTTACTGCCTAGCATTGTGGGATATAGGGGACCTCGAGCCGGTGGAACTAGCTCTCGAGCTTTAAAAGTGGCCGAGTCGGAGCCGAGGTTCGGCTCCGAACCCATCCAGCAAGAATGAAGGCGAGATAGACAACTTAACATCAAGTGTTCAGATTCAGGGTGTCTAGGTCTGAGAGAGGATAACCAGATGGGTGAGATAGGAGGCATTCAGCCACCAGCTGACATGACTCCTGCAGACTGGAGGCATTCTGATGGGTGTATCCAAAGGATGATGTAGCTTTGACCACCGAACTGCAAGAATTCATTGAAGGACTCTCTTATAAAAATAAGAGAAGGGAACCAGATTAATTGATGAGGTCATAAGCCCTAAAAACCTTAGAATCAATCTTTCTGGTGCTGTTTTGTGGATACACAGGAGGTCCATTATGGTGGGGTCTGACAATGCCCTGTATGCCAGGTATAGATCTCCCCTCAAAAGCCGGAAGAGACAGAATACCTACCTGGTAAGTTTTCATAGAGAAAGACTCCTGGTGACAGGAAAAGTAACTATTTGTGATTTCGTGTCCAGGTGCATCCTAAGAATTGCAGTGACTGAGTGGGATTTAGTTGGCTTTTCTGAATGACTGTAATTCCGAATTTACAAAATAACTGGAGTAAAGAGCTTCTCCTTTGGATGAGTGGATATTTTCTTGGAGCAGTAAGGAAAGAATCATCCTAGTATGGAAAAACTTGGAATCCTTGCAGCCTAAGGTAAGCTGTGCAACTGTCATGCATTTAGTGAGCACACAGGGCACTGTGGTGAGACCAAAGGGCAGAGTTCTAACTTAATAATGATTGGCTCCCAGCTTGAAACGGAGGAACCTCCTGGTCTGCATGTTTATCTTTGTGTGATAATAAGCATCCTGGAGGTCTGTTGAAGACATCTAATTGTCCTTCCTGAGTAGCAATAGAATGGACTGAACCATAACCATCCTGAATTTTGTTTGCATTACAAATGTGTTTAAGTGACTGAAGTCCAGAATGGCCAGTAGGTCCCTTGTCTTTTTTTGGAACTACAAAAGAACCTGGAGTAAACTCCAGATCCTAGCACAACTGGTGGGACTTGTGGGGGGCTCTTTTGTCCAATATCCTTTTTAATCCTGCTGTAGCAGATTCCATATGGTAGAGTGGCACTATGGGAATCATTTTTCTTAGTTTGGGGGACTAAAGAAAGGGAACTGTATATCCTTTGGTGATTATCCTCAGCACCTATATGTCCAACATCATGGTAGGTTTGAAGGTACAGGGATAAGCTCCCCCGACTACTTCCGAGGGCAACAGTTCGGCGACCTTTCAAGGGCACTGGAAGGATTTCTCAGAAAAGGGTCAACAAAATCCTTGATTCTGTGGACAACCTCTGCCACCTGAGTGATGTCCAATGAAACCCCCCCCCACCACCACCATGGGAGGGTTCATCCAAGGAAACATCCTGGTTAAGACCCTGAAACTTTTTGAACCACATCATCTTATTTCCTCACTGATTCCTGGAAAAGGTCCTTTCAAGAGTTGAGAAGCAGATTCCTACAGCAGATGGGGTCTGGGTCTATATGACATGATCAAATGTTTAGTTAGTCGAATAACTAAACGTCGATCACTAACTGTCGAAGACACAAACCCGCAAACAGCAGTTTCCACACAGGGAAACAAGTCATTTGGCCAATGTGGATTTTGCCCTTTCTACAATGTGGAGCAATCTTGGAGTTGGTATATTTTCTTAGGGGGTGTGGGTGGCACAGGCCCCCACATCAGGGGTGTGGAGGTCAAAGCCTCCCACTTGATTTGTTTTTATTGCTTTTTTTTTTTCAGGTAGGACAACGGCATTGTTTCCCTGTGTGGAAACTGCCATTTGCGGTTTTGGATCTTCGAGATTTAGCGATCGACATTTAGTTATTTAACTAAACATTTGATCACGTAATATAGACCCATGGGGGCGGGGGTTCAGGCACCTAGGCAGTGTGACACCCCCCTGTGAGACAGCTGGATGTGGACACATGGCAGGTTGGCAGTTTAGCTGCAGTGACAAATTCCTGCGGACAATTCCCTGTGGGAATACAGGAACCCCCTGCATCCTAACCACAGGTGGCAGACACAAACCCCCACAGTGATACACTCTGCACCCCCCCTAGAAGCCACCATGTGCAACTGTCAGTGGAACATGCGGCTGGCATAGGATGTCATGTGGGCACGAAAGTGGTAATGTGAAACCTGCGTGCTGTGGGCAAAGCCTTTATTAACACAAAATGTAAAGTGATGTGTGTAGTGATTGGTGCGTACTAAACCCAAATATAATCACAACTTGTAGAAATGTACCACAGCATGGAGGAAATCCTGCACATCACTGTAGTCACACTTATGTTGCAAGATGTGCTTTAGGCAATGCTGCCTTACAACAATTGCCTTCCTACGCGGTGTCACAGGCATCCCCCTCAAAAGAGATTCCCGTCGGGTATCTGTCAGGTTCTGTTTGTGCTGCAGAACAGAAAGAAGGTCAGATAGCTGCACAGTAGGGCGTCCCAGTAACACCTTCAGCCGACGATGCCATGCCTCCACCTGGTTATTTGTCCATGGGAAGTCCATGTCAGAGATATCACACACATTCCAAAACCTCAAAGGGTAGGACAATGGCAGTCGTTGCTGTGCTGAGCAGTAGGATGCATACTTGCGTGGTCTGTCCCGCACATAATGATGGTCCAGAAATACGCCAATAGGCTGAGCACAGTCTGGTAAAGTAGCCACAATGTCCAGAAATGCAGGGACAATGTCTTCCAGTGGTAAGAATGCCAACGCAATCAGCTTGCGGATGGCACTTGAGAAAGCAGTGTCCGTACCATAGAGGGCTACAAGGTGGTGATGCTGGATCTGGCACCAAATGATCTGTGCAAAATGGAATAGGCACCCCTTCAGAATACTCTTAGGGAATGCCTTATGGCTGGCACTGATCGTTGCCTTCTCGAAATTAGTCATAATATACTGTGGAGCGAAGGTGCATCTCTGTTCAGCGGCCATACCCTTCAGTATCTCCCACATATTGTTGTATGCAGACTCTGACTTCCGTGTCATAAGACAGTACACCAGGGGGACAATCCTTGCTGAGGTGGGGGTGCCAATACATCCATGTCATGTATACAGCTGGCGACATATATCAGCCCGTGTGGGGAAGGTGCCATCCCCAAGAATGATGTCAGACCTGCACAGATCAGTCAGATTCTGTGATGTAGTAAGTAGAACCAAGGAATCAGTCCCATCCATATCAGACTTTCTACGGAGGATAAACCTGCCTCTACGGAGTGGACACTGTCTGACATCAATATCCGCAAGTGTAGCTGGAGGTGTGGTCCTGGATGCCCGTGCCTTGTCATACCCTGGTTATGCTACGATGCAGGATGGCACGGCAAGGCATCTCTTGTAGTACATTGTCATCCGCTGTGCCTAGGACACTCTGCATTACCAGGCTTGGCAGGTCATTGCCGGTTACCGCCCTCTGCCGCAGTTCTGCATGCAGTGTAGCCACTTGGGCTGTTGTTGCATCTGGGCTGTGCTGGTGTGGCAGTGATTTCAGCAGTTCTTCCCCCTCATCCTGGCGAACAGTGATGGCATGACCTCTGCAGGCCTTTATTCTCTGCTCGATACATGCTCAGTACTGTTTAGGTGGTGCTTCATGCTCCAAATGGTAGAGGTATCCCTCCACTACAAGCATTGGTTTTCCCCGTTGGCTGGGCACTGTGCTGTATCTGTTGCCAAGCTGACTGGGGCTATACAGGTGCATAGATTCCATCATGGTAACGCCACTTGTTGATGGCCTCTCGGTATCCATCACAGCCAGTGTAGCAGGGAAGAGGATGCAGACAAAACTTTGGTACAGGCCAGTGTCACGGTTTGTATATATTGCTGTACAACACCTTGTGTTGTACCCTTCTGAATATGCCCTGTTTGCCACAATGGCCCTTTGCAGCAGTATACACACCACCTTGCTCGTAATACCTGTCCGGCTAGGGATTCTCTATGTGCAGTTCACACAGCCGTGCAATTGGCAAATGAATGTAGTCCAGCAGGAGTCTCCCAGCTTGCATACACCACTGGTTCTGCATGTACTGCACAAGTCCCCTTTAACACCCAGCTGTTGGCCAATCAGGGTGAGAGGCCCAGCCTCAGTTTCAGCGACAGAGATCACATAGGGATGTCTCCCTGTATTGCACCCTTTTCTGCCTACATGTCCCTGCATATGTGCATACTCTAGCTGCAACAACCATTGGATGGGATTGACAACCCCCACATTACGGGCATGCTGCCTTGTTGTGTACTTGGAGGTGGGTTGATACTCTTTTGTGTCCCATTCATACTTTCCCTCCTCTTTGTGTCTGTGTTCCCTTCTACTGTGGTTGCTTTTGCAATGTTGGGTAGGTGGTCTGTGATTGCTAGGGTTGACATGTGTCCATCTGCCACTGCCCTAGGGTGCCACTGGAAGGACAATGCCCTTCTGTTGCAGGCATACCTCTCAGCCCCTCGGAGTAGGTAGTCTGGACAATGCCATAGCACTAGTGGTACACACAGGGTCACATTCTGCCTTTGCAAACTTGTACAGTTGATAGGATAACAGGTTGTGCATTAGCATGCATATTGTGTAGTGTGAAGTCTGAAACTCTTACTGTCTGCAATTACTTTCTAACTCCTGCACACATTGCTTTGTCACTACTCTGTCAGACAGCCACAATAGTTCTCACTATGGGCCACACAATCTGCAGTAGTCTGGGTAGTCTGTGGAAACTGTATGGTTGGGGTGTATGGGAAGGGATTCTTGTGCTGTTGTGTCTTGTGTATGGTGCGCATGTACGGGAGTTATCATTCGGCTGTAGCTTCTTTGGCATTTTCTGTCCGTCAGCTTCCCACAGCGTGATGTACTGTACAGGTTGTGTTTGCAGGTTTGGAATGCTTGTGCATGGGCTACAGGTAAGCTGTTTGTCTTTCTGTGAGTGTTTGGTCCCTCTCCACCACTTGTCTTACCGATCGTTTGTCTAGCGCGGCTGTTTCCACTGTCTGGAAACAGCCCGCTTATTTACATTAGGGGACATCTCCATTTTTCAAGTTTTCCTACTGTGTGGATTCCCACAGTGTATCTTTCAGCAGCACCGCTCTACGATCTAGTGGTGCTGCGGTCTTCTGCTTTCGGCACTGTAGCTCGTGGGCATTTGTCTCGCAATCTACACGCCGGAACCCCCCATGGGGTCATACTGTCTTTCTCACTCTTGATTAGCGTGTCCTTAACCTCTGGACCAAAAAAAGTGGAACCATCAAAAAGGGTGTTAAGGAAGGACATCTTGAAGCCTTCAGCAAATTCACACAATCATATCCAGGTGTGGTGGCAAATGGATGTGCCACTGCCTGCTGCTCTAGATGCTCCATCAGCTGCATTTGCGAGCAGACTCATGGAGATGTTAGAAGTTGAAATAAGGGTAGATAACTGGAAATTCACATTATTTTGAATATCTGCTGGTAACATATCTGAGAGAGAGAGAACTGGTAAGCTCCTTGGTCAATTCTCTCTGGAACCGTGTAACACGAGTAGGTAGTTCAGGGCTTTAAGAGAAAAAGTTGCTGATGCACAAGTCTGTTTTACAAATCTGTCCAGTGTCTAGATTCATGGTTAGGGGGATGAACAGACATACTTTCTTTGGAGAGTTATTTTCTTGTGGCCACCGCTATGACCATAGCATCTGCTGGGAGACTTTTACTCCAATGTGCCCTATCTTTAGGAGCTGCTAAGATCTTGTCATGTTTCTTTAGTATGGGGTCTACTGTGTCAGGTTCCTTCAAGGCTCTATTAGCCATCAAATCAATGAGAGCATCAGGAGTAGGGACCACCCAGGTAGTAGAGAGACCACATCTGAAAGCCTCCAGGAATACGGACTCTTCGAAAGAAGGTGTATCAGTCGACCAACTCCCCCTTCTGTTTCATTTCTAGGATTTTGCCAAAAGTGGTGTCTCTGAAGAAGGATCTAGAGGAACATTTCACAATATTGTTTTCGATATCAGGGATTTTCACTCATTGAGTATTTGCTTATATGAACTTTCGTTCATATAATATAGACCCAGATTGTTTTCCATGTTAAGTATTTAAGCTCTTCTGAAGTTGCTGGTTAAAAGTGGATTGAATAAGAACTTGCAACATCACTGTAATGTTCCATAGTGGAATAGAATCTCTGCTAGGAGGTCTGAGAAGAAAAGTCCCCTTGAGAAAGGCTTCATAATCTTTCAAAGAGCCTATTGGTGATTGATTATGGTCAATATGAAAATTAGAAATTGTTGCTAATTGGACTTTTATGGTGTAGAAACTGGAACCTTTATTAAACAATTCTGAAAAAAAATTGAATGGAGAGGAGCACAGAAAGGACGCAATCCCTTTTCTGTAGCCCAGAATGAAAATCTTTCCCATTTGCTTCAGTAAACCTTCCTGGTAACAGATTTTTGAGAAGCTGTTAGAATGTGAACTACTCTTTTTCCAAACCTGGCATCTCTATCCATCATTAAAACTGGAGCAACCAAGCGTTCAGATTCAGGGTGTCTAGGTCTGAGAGAGAATAACCAGATGGGTGAGATAGGAGGTATTCAGCCACCAGCTGACATGACTCCTGCAGACTGGAGGCATCCTGATGGATGTTATCCAAAGGATGATGTAGCTGTGACCACCAAACTGCAAGAGTTCATTGAAGGACTCTATTATGAAAATAAGAGAAGGGAACCAGATTAACTGATGAGGTCATAAGCCCTATAAGCCTTAGAATCAATCTTGCTGGGGGAGAGGAGTGTGATTATAGGTTCATAGATGTTTACTAGGCTAACTAGTAGTGTTGAGTAGATGGAAAGAGTATTTTGAGAGGCTGATGAATGAAGAGAATGAGAGAGAGAGAAGGTTGGATGATGTGGGGATAGTGAATCAGGAAGTGAAACAGATTAGCAAGGCGGAAGTAAAGACAGCTATGAAGAGGATGAAGAATGGAAAGGCTATTGGCCCAGATGACATACCAATGGAAGCATGGAGGTGCTTAAGAGAAATTGCAGTGGAATTTTTAACTAGATTGTTTAATGAAATTTTGGAAAGTCAGAGGATGCCTGAGGAGTGGAGAAAAAGTGTTGTGGTACCTATCTTTAAGAATAAGGGTGATGTGCAGAGCTGCAGTAACTACAGAGGGATACAACTGATCAGTCACAGCTTGAAGTTATGGGAAAGAGTAGTAGAAGCTAGGTTAAGAAGGGAAGTGATGATTAGTGATCAGCAGTATGGTTTTATGCCAGGAAAGAGCACTACAGATGCAATGTTTGCTCTGAGAGTGTAATTGGAGAAATACAGAGAAGGTCAGAAGGAGTTGCATTGTGTCTTTGTAGACTTGGAGAAAGCATATGACAGGGTGCCTAGAGAAGAGTTGTGGTATTGTATGAGGAAGTCGGGAGTGGCAGAGAAGTATGTAAGAGTTGTACAGGATATGTACGGGGGTAGTGTGACTGTGGTGAGGACTGAAGTCGGAGTGACAGATCCGTTTAAGGTGGAGGTGGGATTACATCAAGGATCAGCTCTGAGTCCTTTCTTATTTGCAGTGGTGATGGACAGGTTGACAGATGAGATCAGACAGGAGGCCCCGTGGACTATGATGTTTGCAGATGACATTGTGATCTGTAGTGAGAGTAGGAATCAGGTTGAGGAGACTCTGGAGAGGTGGAGATGTGCTCTAGAGAGCAGAGGAATGAAGGTTAAGCAGGGCTAAGACAGAATATATGTGTGTAAATGAGAGGGAGTGTAGATGAATGGTGAGGATGCAGGGAGTAGAGTTGGTAAAGGTGGACGAGTTCAAGTACTTGGGATCAACAGTTCAGAGTAATGGTGAATGTGGAAGAGAGTACAGGCAGGGTGGAATGGGTGGAGAAGAGTGTCAGGAGTGATTTGTGACAGACGGGTACCAGTAAGAGTGAAAGGGAAGGTCTACAAGAGGGTAGTGAGACCAGCTATGTTATATGGGTTGGAGACAGTGGCATTGACAAAGAGGTAGGAGTCAGAACTGGATGTGGCAGAGTTAAAGATGTTAAGATTTGCACTCGGTGTGACTAGGATGGATAGGATTAGGAATCAGTATATTAGAGGGTCAGCTCATGTTGGACAGTTTGGAGACAAAGCAAGAGAGACGAGATTGCGTTGGTTTGGACATGTGCTGAGGAGGGATGATGGGTATATTGGGAAAAAGATGCTAAGGATGGAGCTGCCAGGTAAGAGGAAAAGAGGAAGGCCTAAGATAAGGTTTATGGACACGGTGAGAGAGGACAAGCAGGTGGTTGGTGTGACAGAGCAAGATGCAGAGGATAGGAAGAAATGGAAAGAGATGATCTGCTGTGGCGACCCCTAATGGGAAAAGCTGAAAGATGATGATGATGAGATGTTTACTAGGCTAACGACCACAAGAGCCATTTTAAGCCTAGCCATGCATCCCAAATCTTTGACAAGTTTTAATACCCTTGATAAGAGTAAGCATGGGCCTGAGAGATGAACCATTTACAGTTTATCTGTGTCCATTAGAGACATAGGTCCCAAACCAGGGATGAATTTCCGGTTTCCCATCCAACTGTCCAAATTGCACTTGAATTGGGTTAAGGAGGAACTCTGCTTCACATGGATCGGGAGCCTGTTCCATAGACTAGGTAGTCTCTGGGATACATACCTATCTCTCCAGCAGGTCCTATTTATATCACAGGCAAGGTTTAAGTCTTTAGAATGGGAAATTCTGGTGCTGTTTTGTGGATACACAGGAGGTCCATTAGAGTGGGGTCTGACAATGCCCTGTATGCCAGGTGTAGATCTCCCCTCAAAAGCCTGAGTAGACAGAATACCTACCTGGTAACTTTTTATAGAGAAAGAATCCTGGAGACAGCAAAAGTAGCTGTTTGTGATCTCGTGTCCAGGTGCATCCTATGAATTGCAGTGACTGAGTGGGGATTTAGTTGGCTTTTCTGAATGACTGTAATTCCCACTTTACAAAGTAACTGGAGTAAAGAGCATCTCCTTTGGATGAGTGGATATTTTGTTGGAGCAGTAAGGAGAGAATCATCCTGGTATGGAAAAACATGGAATCCTTACAGCCTAAGGTAAGCTGTGGCAACTGTCATGTATTTACTGAATACACAGGGCGCTTTGGTGAGACCAAAGGGCAGAGCTCTAAATTGATAATGATTATCTCCCAGCTTGAAACGGAGGAACCTCCTGGTCTAGCTGTTTATCTTTGTGTGATAAAAAGCATCTTGGAGGTCTGTTGAGGACATCCAATTGTCCTTCCTGAGTAGCAATAGAATGGACTGAACCATACCCATCCTGAATTTTGTCTGTTTTACAAATGTGTTTAAGTGACTGAGGTCCAGAATGGGCCATAGGTCCCTTGTCGTTTTTTGGAAATACAAAAGAACCTGGAGTAAACTCCAGATCCTAGCTCAACTTGTGGGATTTGTGGGGGGCTCTTTTGTCCAACATCTTTTTTACTCCTGTTGTCGCAGATTCCATATGGTAGAGTGGCACTATGGGAATCCTTTTTCTTAGTTTGGGGGAAAAAAGAAAGGGAATTCTATATCCTTTGGTGATTATCCTCAGCACCTATATGTCCAACATGATGGTAGTTTTGAATGTACTAATAAGCTCCCTCGACTGCCTCCAAGTGCAACAGTTCGGCAACCTTTCAGGGGCACTGGAAGGATTTCTCAGAAAAGGGTCCACAATATCCTTGATTCTGTGGACAACCTCTGCCACTTGAGTGATGTCCAATGAAACCTCCCCCCACCACCACCATGGGAGGGTTCATCCAAGGAAGCATCCTGGTTAAGACCCTGAGACTTTTTGAACCACATCATCTTATTTCCTCATTGATTCCTGGAAAAGGTCCTTTCAAGAGTTGAGAAGCAGATTCCTACAGCAGATGGGGTCTGGGTCTATATTACATGCTCGAACGTTTGATTAGTCGAATAACTAAACGTTGATCACTAGCTGTTGAAGACACAAACCCGCGAACAGCAGTTTCCACACAGGGAAACAAGTCGTTTGGCCATTAACACAGATTTTGCCCTTTCTACAATGTGGAGTGATCTCGGAGTTGGTATATTTTGTTAGGGGGGTGTGGTGGCACAGGCCCCCACATCGGGGTGTATGGTGGTCAAAGGCTCCCACTTGATTTGTCTTTATTGCTTTTTTTTTTTTTTTTTAGGTAGGAAAACGGCATTGTTTCCCTGTGTGGAAACTGCCATTTGCGGTTTTGGATCTTCAAGATTTAGCGATCGACATTTAGTTATTCGACTAAACCTTCGATCACGTAATATAGACCCCATGGGGTCTTACTGTCTTTCTCGGTCCTGATTAGCGTGTCCTTAACCTTTGGTCCAAAAAGAGTGGAACCATCAAAAAGGGTGTTAAGGAAGGACATCTTGAAGCCTTCAGCAAATTCACACAATCATATCCAGGTGTGGTGGCAAATGGATGTGCCACTGCCTGCTGCTCTAGATGCTCCATCAGCTGCATTTGCGAGCAGACTCATGGAGATGTTGGAAACTGAAATGAGGGTAAACAGTTGGAAATACACATTATTTTGAATATCTGCTGGTAACATATCTGAGAGAGAGAGAGAGAGAATGGGTAAGCTCCATGGTCAATTCTCTCTGGAACCATGTAACACAAGTAGGTAGTTCAGGGCTTTAAGACAAAAAGTTGCTGATGCATAAGTCTGTTCTACAAATCTGTCCAGTGTCTAGATTCATGGTTAGGGGGATGAACAGATGTGCTCTCTTTGGACAGTTCCTTTCTTGTGGCCACCACTATGACCGTAGCATCTGCTGGGAGACCTTTACTCCAGTGTGCTCTATCTTTAGAAGCCACTAAGATCTTGTCAGCTTTCTTTGGTATGGGGTCTGCTGTGTCAGGTTCCTTCAAGGCTCTATTAGCCATCAAATCAATGACAGCATCAGGAGGAGGGACCACCCAGGTAGTAGAGAGACCACATCCGAAAGCCTCCAGGAATACGGACTCTTTGAAAGAAGGTGTATCAGTCGACCAACTCCGCCTTCTGTTTCATCATTTCTAGGATTTTGCCAAAAGTGATGTCTCTGAAGAAAGATCTAGAGGAACATTCCCCTTCATCCAAATCTGTATCCTCTGTGAAAGATTCAGGAGATGAATCAATATGCTTTTTTTGCAAGTCTAGTTTCTATGGATCCAAAGTTGGGGAGTTTCAGACTCTGGATTTGAATCAGACTGTGAGGTCAGAGCAAGCACTTCCTCAAGACTTTTGGAATCTGACTGTCCCTGTTGATGAAAAGGAGCAGTGATCAATGCAGAATAAGCAAAAGGACAGGTTGGATCCAAACATGAAGGAGCATCCCTTTTCTAGATGTGAGAACATTACTAACGTCTTTGAATACTGCGCCCGAAATCTACACCAAGGAAGACTCTCAAAGAGCACAGGTTGAAAGAATTCCACTGACGCCAACCCACCACAATCCACAGCCAATATCAGAACTGAGCTCTCGAAAGTCAAAGCTCCCAGAGGTAGAGAAAGATCCAAGAGTTTCGAAGCTGATCCATCTTCTGGGGCCCCGACTCTGACGCCTTTGCTCCAATTCCCTTTCAAATCCAACAGGGTTGAAGTTGAGAGGGAATGGGGTAAAGTTAGACTTGAACAGGTAAAGTTTATTGGCACCAACACAGAGAGGCTGAATAGATTTGGATCCAGGGATTGTGTATCTGAAAACTAGATAAACACAGAGCTAGTGAGAGGAGGGGTTCTGGGGCTTTTTCTAGTGTTGAACTGATGAGATGACATTGGGATGACCCCTAGCTGAATCTGCTGATGAAGAAATCTCTGCATCATCCGATCAACATCTGACTCAGTAAGACTCCTCAAAGAATGGGAGGATTTCACTGAAAATGTTACCAAGGATGCTCTCAAAGGTCTTCTCTCCTGTAACAGTGGAGAATGTAGTCTCAGACTGATAAGGTCTGGAACAAAAAGTGATGCTGAAGGGGATCAGATCTGACCTATCTTGGGATCTGATGGTTTCAACATCTTAGGTACCACATCTGGAAGTACGTTGGGTGTGAGGACTATTTGCGAGACCTTTTGATAAGCTTTTCAGGAGTCTTGCTTCCCTTGGACTTTTGCTTGTCTTTGGAAGGTGTCTTGTCAACCTCTGAAGACAAAGGAGTAGATGGCGAAGCTAATCCCTGTTGAGGAAATAAACCTTTTAATATCCATTTGTCCTTGCAGCTTTGCATGGCCTTAAGTTCAAAAGAAACACATGCTTCACAGTTAGTGTCCAGGTGTGCCACTCCCAGACAATAAACACATAGGGTATGGGGGTCCTGTGGGAGGATTTTATGGCCACACTTAGAGCAGTTTTTAAAGCTTTTATCAGACATCTCTATTAAGAAAGGGTAAGCACTCTCTATAAAAAGAAACTAAAGAAGTTAGTTAAAGACTGCACAGAAATAGAAAGACAAGCTTTTTTTTTTAAACAACAGCAACAAAGAAAAGTTGAACCTGTGTTCAGAAGTGCTGGATCCGAATCAAATCAGAGACCCCTCTGTTGAATCAGACAAAAATGGACAACAGCAGATCAGACTCTGTGTGTGTGTGTGTGTGTGTGTGTGTGTGTGTGTGTGTGTGTGTGTGTGTGTGTGTGTGTGTGTGTGTGTGTGTGTGTGTGTTGAAACACGTTGCACACCATCAAGCCAAAATGAATTCCAGAGCCATTATTTATGCACTTATTCAAGCATTTCATCACAAGCAAAGGTCTGAGGTGTAGTCAGTCATGCAACAGACTATAGTCACATCTGTGGGCGATTGCAATGGATTACCCTGTATGATTCTGATAGCAGAACACTAAAATACATTCCCATTTTAATACTTATACACATTTATTCATTCATTCATTTGATTTCAAGCAGATATTTGAAGTTTGCACAATAATACAAATGACACTGTATGAAGTAAGAGACTGGCTCTGATGAATTTAGCAGGATGTGTGTGATCATTGGCACAGTGGCACAGTAAATAACTGTCATCTCAGAACATTTGGTTCTGTAGTTGAATGTTTGGTTGGGATTCCTTTTGTGTAGCATCAACATATACTCTGTCTCTGTATTTTTTTTTTCTGGTGTTTTGGTTTCCTCCCTCTAAAATGTAGCTAAGTAGTATATACCTGCTTCTATCTGTAATTTTATTTTCACAATACCAGAGAAGTACGTACAAAGTAACTGTCCTCTTTGGGGGGTACAGACAGGCAAGCATTAGTCACGGGTATGATTTACATGTCCTTGAAAGCACTTGTCTTCTCTGTATATTGAAAAAAAAAATTTTGTTAGCTTTGAACATTAAGCTTTGGAGAAAACTTACTTTTTACTTGAAAGAAAAAAAATAAAACTAAATTTCTTTTATTATTTTTGTTCAGGCAATCATTAGATCAAAACATTAGAAAAAAAGCTCTAAAATGGACCTCAGATCATGTAAAACCCTATGACCTCTTGGAGGTTATAGGTCCTTAGACCCCTGACATAAGTCACTTATATCCACCACACTTATTACAGTGCATCCTTAGTCAGTTAGGATGTATTAAAAGGATAGAATAGGAAAAAGCTAACAAGAAAGACAAAGTATAGAAATAACATGGAAGAAGTAAACTTTCCGGATGGTGTTTTACCAGGATGGGAAAACAGAGGAGAGGCATTAGAGGGCACAGAAATAACCTTTACATATTACTGCAGTTCACCTAAGGCCATCCCTGTTGATAGCAGACAGACAGAAAAAACATTTGAGGTGTATATAGTCAGCAAAGTGGCTGGAAAGAGTAAGTAATGAGCAGGGATTTAGCCAGGATTTTCAAATTTGTACTCACAGCTCCTAACAAGCCACACCCACATTAAACACTGCGGACCAAGCCACGCACCCTTTATATTGCTGATCTCTGAACAGCTCACTGGCAAGTGTATGCCAAGTTAGTAATTACTTGTATGATGAAGCAGCATGAACATGTCATTCCAAAAGTGCATCTCCTTTGAGTAAAAAAAAAAACAAAATACCTTTCCATTTACACTTGGGTAGATCAACTAATTTATCCCCCCCCCCCCCCCCCCCCACGATTACACTTCTTCCCCTTGCAGCTCCTAAACCCTGTAGTGGCTCATTAGAGCTCCAGTAGTGCTCCTGACTAAAGGACTGGCAGCATCTAGGCAGCACATGCTCCTTCAGTGTTGTGGTCTGCAGGTACAACATGTAGTGCTCCCCATAGGTAACACCCAAGCTGTGAGTCACAACTGCCTCCCTTCCACCTGCATAGGTTACCTGGCAATGGCTGCTCACTGCTATGGCCTACACTCATACTAAGCCCTTTGGAATGGTAAATCTTACATTCCCAACAATAATTACATTATAGCTGGGTTCAGTCATATTGCCACTGACAATAAATGAAGATGTGTATCTATGGGAGCAAATCAAGAAAAACTACAGCTGTTGAAAGTTGCACTCTTACTACCCTACTTACATTCTGTGATTCTCAAGCATTCGCTGCAAGGAAATTGGTTAAAGTAAGTTAGCTGTCCTAGATCCCAGAACCAGTGTGACTGTACATTCTCTGTGGTGTTTTATTTTTGAGCTTTTTCCAGTCTTATGATCCAGTGATAGTCTGAACAACATTATTGGAAAGGAAAGAAATGCAGTCTTATACTTTTTTTAAAGGAAGAAATAACTTTTACCCAAGGCTTAATGTTCAAAGCTGACACACCACCACCCAATATACTGAGAAGACAACCACTTGTAAAGACAAAAAGCATGTCTGCAAATCCAGCCTACCTCCCTACCCTCCCATAAAATGAAAACATAGTCACCTTATGTATACCCCTATGCTGTTACATGCTGAAAGAACAAATGAAGATACTCATAGGTTTGATTGTGCAAAATGTTAAAGAAATAATTACCACACTGTTTTCTGCCCCCTTGTAAGCTAGTGTAAGTGATATTGTGTGTACATATCTGACTACACTGGGTAGTCCCCACTAAACCTGTTTCAAAGTTCCACTTTAAGCATCTGCAAATAAATGCACAGATACATCTGCCCCCCCCCCCATCAGAAATAAATACAACACCAAATTCAAAACTAAACCCCTATGGGCAGCATAATAAAAGACAAAATACTCATTGCACGCAAAAATAAATCTGACTCTCAAAAAGCTAAAAACATTCTTGCTAGATTAAACAAGAAACTCTGGATTGTGATTAAATCAACCAAAGCCAGATATAAGGTAAAAATATAGATCCAGGTGAAAGATAACCACAAAGCATTTTTTAACTATGTTATAAATATCAGAAACAATGACTGGCACTTCAGTGAACTAATAACAAATTATATCAAATACTTGAACCAGAGGACATAGCCAATCCACTGGCCACCTACAACTCTACCCACAAGGAATAAGCAGAGAACTAACTCAAACAACAAACTACCCTGGTTGAATCCCAATATCAACATGTTGTATAACAAAAGGAAGAAAACCATGGCCAAAAATAGTAAGTGCAATACCTATCAAGGTGAGAAACCCTTCAAACTAAATAAGCAACTCATAAATATTATCAAGTCCACCAAAGACAAATTTGAGGTAAAAATTAGCCTCAAGGGCAAAGGATAAACACAAGGCCTTTATCAGCTTTGTCCGCAATCTCAAAGGTAACACACAACAATGTGCTGAACTAAATGTAAATGGAATCACCTAGAGGGAATTAGAGGATATAGCAAACGTACTGGCTGATAAATTTTGTCCCAGTTTCACTCCTTCTTCTCCCAAGTACTTCTCAAGAGATACTCATGACCATAACTCCCCTGACTATCACTAGCAAACAAGTCTTCAATGTGCTCTCCAAGGCAAAGAATACTGCATCAATGGGCCCTGATAATATCTTGGGATGTCTCTAGAATACCATAAAACATGACCTATGGATTCCTCTAAAACCACTGTTCAACATTAGCCTCCTAAATGGCTTCATACCTAATGGCTGAAGGACTGCAAAAGTTAATCCTCAGCCATCTACTGACCTGGATAACTACAGACCCATAAGTCTGAATAGTCTTGTATGTAAAGCCATGGAAATAATTACCATGGACATTTTAAATAAAGACACAGGAACCCTTCATACATTGGATACAGCATGAATTGGTTTAATCAAAGACATAGTGCCTAGAGCCCAACTCCACAAGAAGAATTCTATGGCTCTCGTTCCTGGTGTTTAAAAAAAAACTTTTAATACAACCAACACACTTTGTAAACGAGCTTAAAACAAAAAATGATTAAAAGCTTATATGATTAGCGCTTTTGTCTTGGACTACGCTAAAACTTCATCAGGTACAATTCATTCATAAAACCCAAGTTAAATACACCAATCACAATATACGTAATTTACATTAAAAACCAATAACATTTCTCTGTTTAACACACACCATTTACCTTACAAGTAAAATTCATTCCAAACACTCCAGGTGATATTAAACCAATCACAAATAAATTATTTCCATAAACAACCAATAAAATTCTTTCTTATGTTACACCCCCCCCCTCTTTTAGTTCAGTGAAACTTGGGACAGTGAAATACCATTAATTATGCTGCCAGTACATTGACAAATGTGTAATTAGAAAATAAATTTATTAAAATGGGTTACTTGTATACGCTCCAATATAAATTTATAAACTATCTTTGTAAAGCTTTTAGTTTTAAAAAAGCTATTAATAGAAACACTTTCATTCAGTCCTGGATGATTGGTTGCATTAAGAAGTAACTGCCAATGCAGTTCTCTCTTTTTGAGGTAGACCACCCAGGGTTCACCTCCCTCATTCCTTTGTACCTTTTCTAAAATAACAAATTTAAACCAATGCTTATCATTATTCATAATATGTTTTGCCAAGTGCATTGGTAGTTTTCCCTTTCTTAATTCTGTAACAATGCTCATAAATGCGTTATTTTACAGAATGCTCCATTTTACCTATATACTATATGTCACAGAGCTGGCATAAAACTGCATACACTACGCCTTTAGGTGGGCAGTCATATCTATTTGGTATAACTATTTCCCCCCTTATTTCCACTTATCAGAATCTCTTGGAGTACTTAATCAGAAGAAAATATAAACTATGTGGTTTACATGCAGGCACATTTGGTGAAAGCATGGAGACTATGGCAACAAGCATAAAAATGAGTCCACACATGTTTTCTCTTAAAATCTCATAGCCAGAATATTGTATCCATTATAGGTAAAACGTTAAGCTTTTGCCCTTGAAAGTCAAGATTATATCATCTCTTCCGACATCTGGCAAAATAATTAAAGTAACAAAGAGATGAATATTCAGTGACCACAATTATTCTACTGAGACTAGTATGAAGCATATTGCCTTACACCCTGCAGTTAGATTGTGCATGCAGAATATATGTCTCTTTAAAGTCTTTCACCCGGCTCAGTTTGATGTGAGATTGCTAGGGTGAGTCATTACAGTCTATCCTCCAAAAGATGCTAAACGCAAGGCAAGGTAATCAAGTGCTACAACAGAATCCACCTAATGAATTCTGCAGCAAATAACAGGAAAGGGAAGCAAATGGACAGATATGTCAAATTAAAAAAAATGAAAATTTCAGCTCACTTCAAAATAAGACTCTTGGAAGACAAAAGACAGTTTTAGGCATCTTTTGTGGTCTCCTGGAATGCTCTGTCAATAAAATGAGGGATAATGCTGTAACATCAACAGATTGGAGCAGCTCAGGTAAGCCAAACAATTTTCATCTCCTTGGTTCATTTTGAGGAAATGTAACTCCTTTATATACAGTCTGTCAAGAGTGGCAATGGTTTCATTTTGAGGAAAGATAACTCCTTTATAAAGATTCTGTCAGAGATGATGATTGCACTAAATTTTATTTATTTATTTGACACTTGTTAATAAATTTGTTAACAAAAAAAGAAGTTATGTCTTACCACAACATTCCATCTGTGTTGTTCATCTTTCATTTATCACTGATGGGTTCGGTTCTGAGCTCTCGGAACCAAGTCGGCCTATTACCAAGCTCGCACCAGCCAAAAAAACTCTCAAGCTAAGTCTCAACCCAGAATGCCCTTCTCCCTGTTATCTCAAATCGAGTTTGCTAAGAAAAGAAGTAAAGCAGAGGCCACTTCTACGCAAGTACCCTAATGCACCACTCAGACCCAAAGTATCCATCAGGAGCCTTTGGAGGGGGAAGGAGGGTTGGAAGTGATGAATGAAAGAAGATGAACAACACAGATGGAACGTTATGGTAAGACATAACTTTTTTATCTGATGTTGTTAATCTTCTTTCCAATCATCACTGATGGGACAGAATCCCAAGCTACCTTGAGGTTCATGGGCAGCCCTTATGGTAGAACTTTCCTGAATACCATTGAGCCGAATGCAGCTCTGCCCCTGGGGACCAGGTCCAATTTGTAATGATTGATAAAGGTGTGAGGCTTAGCCCAAGTAGCTGCTGTGCAGATGTCATCCATGGATGCCCTGGAATGGAATGCTATACAAGTTGCCCTAGATCTAGTGGAGTGGGCTTTAACTTTTGGCATGGATTCATTACGGAGGGAATAAGTGACACGTATGCAGTCCAGTGGCCATTTTATGTAACCTTGGAAACAGCCCCTCCCATTTTTTGGTCCGGAGAAGGAGATGAAAAGCTGTTCAGATTTACGGATAGGTTTGGTCCTGTCTAGGTAAAACCTGATTTGTCTATGTACGTCTAAGGTGTGAAGGCAATGCTCTCCTCTGTTGTCAAAATTCGGGAAGAACACAGGTAGATCACTGGATTGGTTAACAGAGAATTCAGAAACCACTTTGGGGAGAAAGGATGGGTTCGTTCGAAGTGACACATTGTCTTTGTGAAAGACCAGGTAAGGCTTCCTGATGCACAATGCCTGCAGCACCAAGACTCTCTTGGCAGAGGTAATGGCTACGAGCAACAAAGATTTCCAGGACAAAAACTTTAGGTCACACTTAGCCGCACGCTCAAAGGGCTTTTGAGTCAAAGACTGGAGGATTAAAGTGAGGTTCCAAGGTACTACAGGCTGTCTAAGAGGAGGCCTGAGATGAGATGTCCATTTGAGGAAAGCCTTCCAAAGGCATAACAAAATAAGAGGGGTACCATCTATACCATTGTGGAAGTTGGAAATTGCCGCTAGATGTACATGAACTGTAGAGGCAGAAGCTCTGTTATCAAAATGTACTGCAGTAACTGGAGCCGAATATGGGTTTAGCATGTTATCCTTGGACCAAATGGAAAACCTCTTCCATTTATCCTGATACAGTCTTCTAGTGGATGGTTTGAGAGAGGCCAGAATGATGTCTTGAAGAGGAGATGTTAGCCTGCCTACCGACTAGCGAAAGTGGAGAAACCAAGCTGTCAGCTTGAGAGTGGACAGCTTCGGGTGACTCAGCCCTTGGGGATGAGTGATCAGATCTGGTAGAGGGTCCAGAATCCATGGCGGGAATACTAGGTGAGGCCGAAGAAAGGGGAAACAAACTTGTCGAGGCCAGAATGGGGCTATGAGGATCACATTGCATCTCAACTGAATAGCTTTCTTTAGAAATTGTGGGATCAGAGGAATGGGAGGATAGGAGTAGAGAAGTCCTGTGGGCCAATCGCAGATCAGAGCATCCCTTGGTGACTCCCCCTGTGGGGGAAGTAGGGCGAAGTAGCTGCTGCACTTGGTGCTTGATGGGGAGATGAAAAGATCGCAGCAAAGCTGGCCCCAGTGGCTGAAAATTACAGATGTCACCATGGGGTTGAGGGACCACTCATGGGGCATGAGGATGCATCTGCTCAGTCTGTCTGCAATCATGTTGGAGCTCCCCAGGATATGCGTTGCTATCAGAAAGTGGTTGGAAGCTATCGTCCACTGCCAGATTCTCATGGCTTCTCGAGAAAGGGGGTAGAACTTGGTTCCTCCTTGCTTGTTGATGTACCAGACCATTGACATATTGTCTGATTGGATTGCAATTGTCCCAGAGGGGAGAGCTGCATGGAATGCCTGAAATGCTAACAGCACAGCCCTCACTTCTAGGACATTGCTATGCAGGTAGGCCTCTGAAGTGGACCATGTGCCTTGGACAGTCTTTCCCTGAAAATGGCCCCCCCCACCCGATCAGGGAAGGATCCGTGGTCACAAGGGCTGTGGGCTGGGAGGGTTGAAAAGGTTGGATCCAAAGATCTTCGTCTGGCCTCATCCACCAAAGCAGGTCCTGCTTGCAAGAGTTGGTTATTCGAATCTTGTAATCCAGGGGATGACAGTTTGGGAATCATTGACACAGAAGGAGCCATTGCAGGATTCGCATATGTAGCTTTGCTAGAGGCACTACTGGAATTGACACAGCCATAGAACCCAGACCTTGGAGAACTTGTCATGCAGGGACTAATGTTTGAGAAAGAATCACTCGGATTTGAAGCCTCAATCAGTGGACTCTGTGAAGAGGGAGTGATACCAGACAGGACTAAGTATTGAACACTGCTCCAATGAACTCTATTTGTTGTGTAGGGATAAAATTTGATTTCTCCCAATGTATCGTTATTCCCAACAATTTTGCCAGAGAGAGAGTATATTGTAGGGCAGTTACCAGAAGATGCTTGGTGGGAGCGGTAAGAAGCCAGTCATCTAGATATGTAAACACTCAGAATCCTTTTAGTCTCAAGTGAGCTGTTACCACTGCCATGCATTTCGTGAACACTCTGAGGGCTGAAGAGAGACCGAACGGCAGGGCACAGAATTGGTAATGACTGGCTCCTAGCCAGAAGTGAAGCAGACTCCTGGAGCATTTGTCCATCTTGATGTGGTAATACGCGTCCCAGGGGTCTATAGAGCACATCCAATCACCTTCTGTTAAAAACGGAAGGATGGACTGAACCATGACCATCCTGAATTTGGTTTGGGTGACAGACTTGTTTAAGCTGCTGAGATCCAAAATGGGTCTCTAGTCCCCTATCCTTTTTGGCACCAAAAAGAATCTCGAGTAAAATCCGAATCCGAGCGGTATGGTGGGACTGGTTGGATGACTCTTTTTTGAGGCAGCTTTATAATCTCTGAAGCTGCTGCTTTCCTTTGACTGGGTGGCACGTCGGGAAGTTTTCTTGGAAAATTTGGTTGACAAGAAAGAGGAATGATGTAACCTCTGGTGATAATCTTCTGTACCCAACGATCGGTGGTGATAGAGCGCCAGGCAGCTTGGTGCAGAGAGAAACAACCCGACTGCTTCCAGAGGTAAGCAATTGAGCCAGCCCTCAGGAGCGCTGTTAAGGCTGTCCAGAGAAAGAATCCCTAGAGCCTTCATAGCAAGGACCCCCTCTGCCTCTATAGGTGCATCTTCCAGAGTTGTTACCCCCTCTGCCTCTGGGAGTATCATCACCACGTGTGGCATAAAAGGGACCCTGAGATTTCTTATGCCACATTTTTCCACTCCTCTGATTCCTGGAGAAAGTACAGCGAGGGTAGGAAAATCATAAGCCTATGGCAGATAGGGTTTTTCCATCTTGCTCGTACCTGGTAAGCATGTTGTTCACTTTGGAGCCAAAGAGGGATGAAGCTTTGATGGGAGCATTCAGAAAAGAAGACTTGAAGGGATCCGCGAGGTCACAGATGCACATCCAGGCATGACGTCTAATAACAATGCCTGAACCCGCTGCTCTAGCCGCCCCTTTGGTCACGTGTGAGAGCAACCTCATGGATGAGTTGGATATTGATTCCAGGGTTGCTAGCTGTGAGGCCACTTTCCCCTGACCTCGTCAGACAACTGTCCTGTGAGTGTCCCAGACAGTTCAGAGATCAAGTCCCTTTGGAGCCTCGTAAAGAGTGCCAAATAATTCGGGGACTGTATAGCAAAGGTCCCTGATGCAAAAACACACTTCCCAAGTCTGTCCACTGCCCGAGACTCCCTGTTGGGTGGGTGAACAGCGGGACTTTCCTCAGCCAAGTCCTTTTTCGTGGCCACTACCACCATAGCATTAACTGGTAACCCTTTGGACCAGTGCGGATTCTCAGCAGGAGGGGACAGAATTTTGTCTGGTCTCCAGGGTATCGCCTCAATGGAATCAGGGCTCTTCCACGTGCACTGCATGATGAGCTGGATGAGTTCATCGGTGGGTGGGGTCACCCAAGAGGTAGATGGCCGGGCACGAAAAGCCTGCAGGAACACGGACTCCTCAGACGAAGGGTTGGAGGGCTTCCAGTCACCTCTCTGTTTTAACATTTCCAGGATGTCTCCGAAGGAGACATCATCAGGAGGTGACCGTGGGGGCCCTTCACCATTGTCATAATCCGTGTCTTCCATTAAAGACTCCTCAGGCGAGTCCATGTGCTTCCTCTTGCACGTCTTCTTTTGAGGGGGCTCCTCAGTGAGGGTCTCTTAGGAGGACTTGGAAGAGTGTGTACCCAAAACAGGGGTGTCCTGTGGCTTCTCCACCCAGTGTCCTGGGGGGGGGTGGTCTGTGACAGCTGCAGCTCAGGGGGCGAAAACTGGGATTCCGACATCATAGGAGTGCTACCAGAAGCAAGAGCCCTCTCCATCATGCAGAAGGCAGGCCTGCCCAAAGAGGGATGGGAGCCCGGAACCGAGAAAGACAACCTCGGGACCAGAGTCACACCCCGCTCCGAATGGACCCACCCCAATTGGCTCTGGACAAAGCCATCGGCACCGAGGAGAAAGGTGGCACCGTACCCCGGTCCGACGCGTCTGTCCCCCAATCCCCAGATTGAGGAAGGACCGGTTCGGCAGGAACCAAATACCAAAGAGCAAATTCGGAGCTGGAGTGAGGTGCACCATAGGCGCCAAGGTGGTGGGTTCCAAGAAGGATGTCGGAACAGAAGGCTTTGGAACCAAGATGGTTGAAGGAGGAGTGTAAGATGGAGTCCGTGGAAAAGGCAACCCAAGTCCAGCATGTGGACAAGTTTTAGAAAGTGATGGAATCCCCCTGGCTACCAACAACTGGTCCACAAGACGCACCACGTCATGTTCTGAAAGGCTTCTGGTGGATCTAGTGGATACTCCAGAAGGGGAGTCAGGACATTTGAGAAATGGGCTATACGCTTGGCCCAGAAACGGGTCTACTGAGGGAGAGTAGCAGGTCCATGGTGCAATGTCTGCTGGCACCGAAGTCTCTAGTTTCGAGACCGGAAGCAAAGGTGTCAGATCCAGTGAGGTTGGTACAATGCTCGGTGCTGAAGTAGCACTCAGAGCCGTCGAAACGGTCACTTCCAAAATGGAAGTCGAAGGTATGCCCTGAGCCAAAGTAGCTACAAGTGCAGAAGTTGAAATAGGCGTAGTAAGATCAATAATCGGTGATGGAGGCAGGGTCTGTGCGAATACAGGTGTCAGTATCAAAGGTTTCGAGATGGTCAGAATCGGGGAAGGTTGAGCCGAAGAGGCAGATTTATGCTCCAACGATAACTTGGGAACTTTAGATTTCCCAGGTTTGCTCTGATCACCCGATGGTGAAGAAAGAACAGAATGGGATCTCTTTTTGTCCTTAGAAGGAGGAGTTGAGACCTCCATTGCAGAAATGACCTCTGAGAAGGAAGACTTGAGTAACCCCTTCAGAATTAGTTTATTTTTGCGCTCATTAAGAGTGCATTGACTGAAACTTTGAGAAATATCACATGGAGGCTGCACCAAAAGGTGGGTCATTCCCAAACAGTATACACAGTCATCATGCAAGTCACTGTTAGGTAACTTGCCCTTACAAGAAGTAGAATGCTTAAAGCCAGAGGTACCTTTCTTATCCGCCATTTTAATAGAAAGGACACCACAACTAACTGTATAGTCCAACAATAATGAAGTCACTCAGTTAAAAAAAAACGCACAAGAAATCACAAGAAAAAAATACCAATATTACAACACACTGTATATGTGAAGAAAGGAAAACACCTGAACAGAGATAAAAAGCTAATAGGTTAGGCAAGAGAAAGCAATACCAGCTATGGTACTGAAGAAATACCACAAGGATAAGGGAAAAAGGCCATACCAACAATGGTACTTAAGATTACCAACAGTAACAATGGGCAGAGTGGAGAATATACGGTTAGATAGAAGAAGAGACATTAGAAATACTAACAGTTTAGTAAAACATGAAGAAATCCAAAAACTTTTACACAAATATAAAAAAAGATTTTACTTAGCTGAGTGCTCGGCTGAAACGCGGCTTTACGGCTACGCAGCAAACAAGATCTGAGGTAACAGGGAGAAAGGCATTCTGGGTAGAGACTTAGCTTGAGAGTTTTTTTGGCCGGCGTGGGCTTGGTAATAGGCCGACTTGGTTCCGAGGGCTTGGAACTGAACCTATCAGTGATGAATGGAAAGAAGATTAACAACATCAAATTAAATTTTACTACATCTGATTTAGAACTATGACTCTATTCATTCTCACAATATTGTATATTGGCCTTTCCGCTGAAAAATGAAGGGGTATAACACATGCCTTGGTGTAACCTATGAGACAGTTGTAGGTTCTCTTCTTTAAGAAGTCATACACATTAGTACAGACCGAATTAGCAATGGCTTTCTTTCTAGGAATCACCTACATCACTTACCATACATGGAGTACTCTTTTCATTCATAATAAAATCTGGACTGTTTCAGGTTACATAAAGATAACTTCTCAATACTTCATGCATGGATCTTTCGAGACTATTGACTGGTAGTAGTAAAAATGGAATTTTAACTTTACCACAACATCAAAGAGTTTTACTTAAAGAAAAGCTCTCACTGTTAAAACCTAATACGTTAACACTTGTTTTCTTAAGGCAGTAAGTTGTATATAACTGGTGGTCATGCAATAGGTAGAGGTAATAAGGTTTTTGGAATTTTTTTTTTTTTTACCTGTTTTTTAAAATTATTTCTATTATATATTTTCTGGTTGAAACTGTCAAAGATTTACATAGAATATTTCACCATTTTACTACATTCTCTAGATGTTACAGGATTGGATTGGTAGCCTCCACAGGTTGATTTTGAAACTTTTTTACAAAAGTTATTACTTTTTTAACCAAAATAATAAATCAACCAAAATTTTTCATGACATTTTATTTTTTGTAGAAGATGAAAAATGAAAATATTATAATAGTGGTTGGGTTGAATGCGGTGGTGGAGGAGGAGGTTCAAACTTGAATGGACTGAGGGAGTGCAAAGAACAGCTATGTAAGTTGAACTTACCATTGCAGTAGCCCTAGCTATATGGGTTATATCATGCCAAGGATATAACAGCCAGCCAGCTTCCAAAGCTTCAGGGCACATTCCACACTCTGGAACTGTCAAGTAGCTCAATCTGAGCTGACTAAAAGATATGTATGGGAGCGAGGCCTTTCATTGCTTTCATGCCAACTGAAAGGAGGAGGTTGAGCCCTGAATTGGCAATGCTAGGAACAAATATAAATATATGGGTTACCCTTAGTACGTCAAAAGCGCACTACATCCAGTTCCACTTCTTTGACATGGCAGAACACCGACAAATGAAGAGCCGACATTTCCCTCACAGTAAGTTACCGTTTGGCCATCCACCTGAACTTTGCCCCGTACCCCCGCAATAGTGTGTTCTCAGAGTTGGAATATTAAGTTAGGGTGTGTGGGGGGCAAAGTCCCCCACGTAGGGGTGTGTGGGGGTGTAGCCCCCCACATTTATGTAGTCGGTTTAATGGCAGTTTGTCAGTTCTGGATGGCCAAACGGTAACTTACCATGCGGGAAACTTCGACTCTTCATTTGTCAATGTTCTCCCGTGTCAGAGAAGTGGAATTTGATATAGTGGGCTGTTGACGTACTAAAGGTAACCCATATATATATATATATATATATATATATATATATATATATATTTGTGTCTTTCGGCTTTTCCCGGTTAGGGGTCGCCAGAGCAGAACTCCAGTCCGCTAATGGCTGGCAGTTGCATTTTACATACCAGCTTGCCAGGCCTGATGCACAACCTTCAACGAAGGCACGCCCATTCACGCATGTCTCCACGCAGAAGATGCTCTAGCTGAGAATCGAACCGGACAGTGTCTTACTGTGAGGCGACAACGCTACATTCATAGGTCTACTTTAAAACATTGAAATCTCATAACATTGACATTGAAACTCAAAACACTGAGACCATAACATCGAAAATCCAAAACACTGAAAACTCAAAACAATGAAAACTCAGAACACTGAAACTTTGCGTCATAACTTAACTTCCATGAAAGCAACCATGTGATTACATTCTGTATTGTGATCATGTTACAGTGGGGTTAGAAAATTGACTTTTTTCCACTGTAGTGCGATCTAGGAGTTGGTATATTTAATATATGGGGGGGGGGGCTTGCCTCCTTGCTGAAATGTAGTAAAAAGTGTGTTTCTTACTTTGGTGTTGTTATAGGTGGATGGAATATTATTTACATGTCCGTTTAGTTTTCTATGTTATGGTGCACTGTTTTAGGTTTTCAATGTTATGGTCTCAATATTTTGAGGTTCAATGTTATGAGATTTCCGTGTTTTGAAGTAAACCCATATTCACACCCTGACATGTAAAACACACCAAAAAACAAGGGAAATGGAGGGAGGGAGCAGCTACTGCAGCAGTGATCATTTGAACTTCTACTGTTACAGTAAGTTTTTTACAAACTGCACTATGTTTATTATTTTGATCACTGTAGCAGTAGCCTTAGCTATATGGGTAGATTACCTTAACCAGCTACATTTGAGAGGTGGAAGGAGAAGAGTCCTGGAACCCCTGGAGAATGGTCCTAGCAAAGCTGGATCTGGACCTAGAAAAGGAATCAAGCTTATAATGCTCGGTAAAGGGTCTATATCACTTCGACGAAACGGCAGAGGTTCGAACACCATATGTTCAAACTTCTAACCTCGATATGCAAAAAGTACAGTTTTGTACCTACCATAAATGTAGATGTTCGAGGATCCACATTGCTGCAGTCCTAACCATTGGGTAGTCCGCTGTCCAGTCGGCCCGAATACCAAAGTATATGGCTGACGTCGGTCAAGGCGCATTAGACTGATGTCAGGACGTCAGGGTACTAATGCGCATGACCGATGTCATATCCTCAGTCTTTTCTTGCCCCAGATGTCAGAAGACCCTAAAAAGACAAGGCCCCAAACCAAAACACCAAAAAGCCCTGCATCAAACATATATACAATATATACAAATGTACAAGAATATATATATATATATATTAGCCCACACCACCACCCCTAAACACAGAGGGGAAGGAGGGAGGGTAAATTGGACTGCAGCAATGTGGATCCTCGAACATCTACATTTATGGTAGGTACAAAACTGTACTATGTTCTTCATTCCACATTGCTGCAGTCCTAACCATTGGGTAGAATCCCAAAGCAGAGGTAAGGGAGGCTGGCAAATCATAAGGAAGCAGGAGCTGTCAACATGCCTTGCAAAATAGCTGTGGCAAAACCAGCCCTAGATTTAGAGTAGAGAGGAAGGTGGTAATGCTTAGAGAAAGTATGCACTGAACTCCAAGTAGCTGCCTCCAAAATATCCTTAGTTGCCACCCCTTAGAAATGCTGTTGAAGTGGCAGTAGCCCTAGTGGAATGAGGCCTAATCCCAGCTGGAATCTCCTTGCCATGATGGGAGTAACAAAATGAAATGCAAAACCCAATCCACTTAGAAATAGTTTGCTTAGACACAGGCTTGCCCTGAGAACTCAAAGCAAAAGAAACAAACAATTGCTGAGACTGCCTGAAATCCTTAGTCCTGCTTAAATAATAACGCAACTGCCTATGTACATCTAAAGTGTGCAAAATCTTTTCCCCCTTATTTTGGGGATCTGCATAGAAAGTAGGCAAATGAATAGTTTGGTTTAAAGCCACACTAGAAACCACCTTAGGCATAAAGGAAGGATTAGTACGTAATGATACCCTATCCTTATGGAAAATCAAAAGGGCTCTACTGCCATAAGGGCCTGCAACTCAGAAACCCTTCTTGCAGAAGTAATAGCCAACAAAAGCAGTCTTCCATGACAAGTATTTCAAGTCAGCAGTAGCCGAGGCTCAAAAGGTTGTAGAGTAAGTTTCTCCAACACAAAATTGAGATCCCAAGCAGGAGTAGGAGCTCTACGTGGGGTCTTATATTCTTTGCCCCTCTAAGAAACTGCTTGAACAAAGGATGCGAAAACAATGGTGGGTCACAATCATAGTGAGCTGAAATTGCTGCAGCATGAATCTTAATGGAAGAGAAAGACAAACCTTTGTCCAGTAACTCAGTAAGATATTGAAGAGCCACACTCAAATTAGGCTCAGAAATCTCCAAATTCTTTGCTGCACTCCAAAATAAAAATCTCTTCCATTTTTCTGCGTACACTTTTCTTGTACTAGGTCTTCTAGCTTCCATAATCACATTTAAAACTTGTTGAGGAAGTTGAGACCTGCTGTGTTTCAACACAGAATATGCCAGGCTGTTAGATGAAGAGAGTGAAGCTTGACATTGAGCAGGTGACCGTCCTTCTGAGATAACAGATGTGGAATCAAAGGTAAAGGCCATGGGGGCTGCCTTACCAGACTCCTTAGTAGTGGGTACCAGTGTTACCGAGGCCAATCTGGAGCTATTAAAATCATCCTTGGCTTGTCTTGTCTGACCTTTAGGAGCACCTTTGGAAGAAGAGGCAGAGGTGGAAAGGCATACACATGAAGATTTTTCCAACTGAAAGAAAGAGCATCCACTTTCCAAGCTGTATGATGAAACCCCTTTGTGCAAAACTTTGGCAGCTGGTGGTTTAGTGGAGAAGCGAACAGATCTGTGTCTGGAGTTCCCCATGACACTGTCAATTTCTGAAATACATGAAGATCCAGTTTCCACTCGTGGGGATCCATGATTTGCCTGCTTAACACATCTGCTAAGGAGTTCTGTGCTCCGCAGAAACCTTGCCTGAAGAGTTAGTTGCAAGCTGAGCGCAGTCTCCCATAAAATCATTGCTTGCCTGCATAGAGGATAAGAATGTGTTCCCCTTGTTTGTTGATGTACCACATGACAGTTGTGTTGTCTGTTAGAATCAACACCTGCCCAGGAAGAAGTAACTCCTTGAAAGCCATTAATGCAAACTGGACTGCTAACATCTCCTTCATGTTGATATGTAGATGCTGTAGTCTGGCAGGCCACTTGTCTTGTATCCACTTTCCATTTAGATGAGCTCCCCAAGCAATGTCCGAGGCATCTGTCGTTAAAATCTGACTCGCCTCTGGCCGGGTCACAGAGAGTCCCTTGTTTAGGTGACATTCCTGAGCCCACCACAAAAATTCTTTTTGAATGCAAGGTATTATTTGAATGACAGTGTCCAAATCCTGGCAGTGCTGTGTCCACACATTTTTGAGATACCATTGCAGCTTCCTCATATGCAGTTTGGCATTGGGAAGCACCAGAATACAAGATGCCATGAACCCTAAGGCTTGAAGGACTGTCCTTGCAGTCAGCCCGGACTGAAGAGATAGTTGATGGAAGTAACTGGAAAGATTCTTTTGTTTGTCCGGGGTTAAAAGGCCATCTGGGCTGCTGTATTCAGTCTCACACCCAGAAAGCACATGTCTTGAGAGGGTACTAGACTGGACTTTATTTCGTTCACAGAATACCCTAGGCATCTTAGCACTGCTATGACATATTCCAGATGCTGTAGAAGGTCTTCCTTTTCTTGAGCCAGAATCAGGCAGTCGTCCAAGTAAGGATAGATTTGAATTCCTTTTAGCCTGAAGTAAGCTATCACTGGAGCCAGAACCTTTGTGAATACTCTGGGCGCAGTAGATAAGCCAAAGGGCAATGCAGAGAACTGATAATGAGAATTTCCAGCTCGAAAACGCAGATACTTCCTGCAACTTAGTCTTATAGGCACATGAAGGTAAGCTTCCTTGAGATCTAAAGTTACCATCCAATGATCTTTGCCCAGCAGAGGTAAAAGCTGTTGTAACGTCAACATCTTGAACTTGGGAATGTCCAGATAAGTGTTGAGGATAGATAAATCCAAAATTGGTCTCCACGTGTTCCCCTTCTTTGGTACTAGGAACAGGCGAGAATAAAATCCTAGGCCCCTTTCTGGTACAGGGACTGGCTGAATGGCCCCTATTTGGAGTAACAGAGAAATTTGCTTGTGAGCCTCTTTCCTTTGTGGAGGGGAACGTCTGGCATGCCTTTGAAAGGGGCAATGTATGGAAATAAAACCTGTAACCGTGGTGAATGATATCCAACACCCATCTGTCTTGAGTGATTAAATCCCAATTTTCTTTGAAAAGAGACAGTCTTCCTCCCAAAGGAGCTGCCAGACGAGAATCTACTGGCAGCTGAAAAGGCAGGTCATTGGGTCTGTTTACGAAAGGACTGACCCCTGCCCTCACCAGAAGTCTGAGCAGGTGAACCCCTGTTCTAGGCCTAAAAGAACCTTGAGCTCTGCCCCTACCACGTCTAGACCTACCCCTAGACTGGGAATCATAAGCAGGATATGTCCATCCCTTAGTAGGCCAATTTCTACTAAACTTCGGTGGCTGCACCTGCAAAAATCTTTAACAGTTTGCATAGACTTAGCTTTGTCCTCCATTTTCTTTAAAACTGCTTCCACAGGCGAACCAAATAACACATCAGACTGTAAAGGAGCATCCAAAATCCTAGTCTTAACATGCTCTGCTAAATTCTGATCCCTCAACCAGGCATGCCTGCGAAGAACAGAACTAGTGGCAGCCACCCTCGAGGAGGCCTGCACAGCATCAAAACCACATTGCAAAGAATGCTTACCCACTTGTTCAGACACATGAACTAAATCCAGCAACTCTTTACACTCTATACCTTCCGCCAAAGCATCCACCTTAGATTTCAATTGTGAAAGGAGATAATTTTGATATTTTAGCATGTGAAACTGACAATTCAACGCTCTCATGGCTAAAGTGGAAGAAGTATACACTTTCTTTCCCCACCTATCCAAAGCCCTTGCCTCTTTATCAGTGGGAACAGGATTTTAACAACAGAGGCCTTAACACCTTTAGGCCCCTGAGAAACAGTTTCCGGGTCTGCCCTAGGACTCTGAAACAGATACTTATGAGCTTCAGGCACCCTATAGTACCTATCAGGTTTAACAGGGGCAGGAGGCAAAGAATCAGGGTTCAGGGAAGCCTCTGCAAAAACATCTTCCACCACATTCAACACAGGAGGTATAGCTAAGGGCCTATGCTGGGGTAAAAATAAGAATTCCCTAAGCCTTTTCCTGGAATCAGAGTAATCTTGGCCTTCCCATTTAAAGTGCTCCCTCATGGAATGCAGAGTCTCTGAAAATGAGAAATCCTCAGGAGGAGAAGCTGTAGGAGTGGAATCATCCACATCAGAATCAGAATAAGGAGGATACTCCTGCAAGTCTTCCGCAGAAGACTCAGAAGCCTCTGAACACTGTTCAAAACTCTCAAACTCAGGTTCCACCCTAGGCCTCTTATCAGGAGGGGGCATAGAGCCTCTAATCATAGTAATTAAATCTTCTGCCATTTTAAGCATATGTTTCTTAGGCACAGAACCTGAAGTGCTAGGAGAAGCCCCCACTGAAGCTAAACTTGGCCTACCTCTCAAAGAAGTTTTGGAAACAGAAGGAGAGGCTCTAACTACCTTGGGAAGAGAGGGAAGAACAGTTACCTGAGAAGCCCCCTCAGCCTGGCCTACCTCCTGAGAAGGCACATCCTGTAACAGTAAAGTCTCTGCCTGAGACTCCAAAGAAACTCCTGGCAAAACCTCTGGCTCCACTGAGCCTTCTAAAGAACTGACGTCCGGGACTGCCGGTTCATCAACCCTAGGCTTTGCTGTTTTGTCCTTGCGCTTTTTGGACGAAGCGGGCGTCGGAGCATCCGACGGCATTTTATAATTACAACGCTTCCCAAACACTAACCTGGCACAGTCTAACCTTCTCTTAATAGTGCGTTTGTTAAATCTAGCACAAGAGCGGCAACCAACAACGTCGTGCTCAGGCCCTAAACAAGGTATACACAAAGTATGGTAATCCCTATGAGGTATCTGCTTCCCACAAGAAATACAGTTATTCACTTTTTCTGACATCCGGTTAAATACTGAGGCAAGAAAAAACCAAAATGTTCCCCAACGGGGTACTCAGCCAACTTTGATTCGGTCTGAAACTCCGACTTCGGAAATTTTTCAGAACGCCAACCTGCACTCGCAAAACTGCTTCTGCATCGGACCATGCGGCAAAAAAGACTGAGGATATGACGTCGGTCATGCGCATTAGTACCCTGACGTCCTGACATCAGTCTAATGCGCCTTGACCGACGTCAGCCATATACTTTGGTATTCGGGCCGACTGGACAGCGGACTACCCAATGGTTAGGACTGCAGCAATGTGGAATGAAGAACATCCATCAAAGGCTTAGAACAGCGATTTTTTTTCCCAGGGAAAAAAATCGCTGTTCCAAGAAAACACACACACAACACAAGCACACCAAAATAAATAATCCACACATATACACTTCACAAACCCTACTTCTAAACCTACACTAAACCGTACACACACTATTATCTATCCACTTACCTTAACCCAAACCCTAAACCTAAGGTCCGTAACTATCACACATTCACCTTACCCACTCCCTAAGCCTAAGGTCCGTAACTATCGCACACTCACCTTACCCGCTCCCTAACCCTAAGGTCTGTAACTATCGCACACTCACCTTACCCGCTCCCTAACCCTAAGGTCCGTAACTATCGCACGCTCACTTTAACCTGGTCCGTTCGCACACTTACCTTAACCCGGTCCATAACCTTCACACCGCAGTGGAGGGAATAGTGAAGCCGCAGAAACGGCCCACCAAATTCTTTCCCTGGGAAAGAATTCTGTGTTCTGCGGCTTCGTGATAATCAGTTTTCGAACTTCACAGTTCGAACATATGGTGTTCGAACTGCTGAAGTTTTGACGAACTGATAGGAACCCCTCTGTAAAGGTATGTACAGAGGACCAAGTAGTAGCTTCTAGAAAATTTTTAGAATCCAACCCTTTCCAAAAAGCCATAGATGAACCCAAAACCCTGGCAGAGAGGACCTTGACCCTGCCTGGAATAGATTGGTTATGGTGAGTATAACAAAAGGCCTTAGACAATCATTTGGAAATAGTCTGTTTTAACACAGGTTGTCCCTTCTTCTAACCTTCACAAGAAATAAACAAATGATACAGAGATCTAAGACATTTAGCTCTATAAAGATAGTACCTGGTTTGTCTGTGGATATTCAAGGTATGGTGTATCCTTTCTCCCACAGTTTTAGATTCAGTAAATAAAACAGGAATATGGTTAGTTTGGTATCAAGTGAACTTGGATACCACTTTAGGCATAAAAGGAGGATTAGGTCTCAACAAAACCCTGTCCCTATCGAAAATTAGGTAGTCTTGACTCACCATAACAACTTGCAACTCAGACACCCTTCTTGCAGAGGTTGGAGCAATCAGTACAACTGTTTTCCATGTTAAGAACCTCAAGTCACCCAGACTAGCTGATGGAGCAAGTGTTAGCTTTTCTAACACAAAATTAAGATCCTAAGGAGGGGCCATCGGTTTACTTGGTGGCCTCTTATGCTAAATCCCTTTCAAGAACATTTTGACATGAGAGTGTCTTGAAAGAGGAGGATCTATAGGCAGACATGCTGAAATGGTTGAGAAATGAACCTTGATAGAGAAATAAGGAAGGCCATAGGATAGTAACTCACACAAATATTGTAAAACCAGACAATAAACTAGCCCTGAATGGGTGCTGGTTATGCTGCTGGCACTAACTGCAAAACCTTTTCCATTTACTAATATATACTCTTGTAGTAGGAGCCTTTCTTGCCTCCTTTAGTACCTGCTGCACATCCTCCATAAAGAGGTGCATTAAAGGAATTAAAACCCTATCATCCGTGCAGTCAGTTGAAGATAAGTGCATCAAATGCCCCTGTTCTTGTGCGAGTAGATCCATTCTGTATAGAAGCTTGTGGTAACTACCCCTGGCTATTACCAAAAGAAGGGAGGACCACAGCTGCCTAGGCCATAAAGGAGTCACCACAATGATCTTGGGGGATTCCTTCGGAATTTTCAGAAGTACCCTGGATATTAGTGGAAAGGGTAGAAAAGCATACAAAAACATTCCTGTCCAAAGAAAAGAAAAGGCATCTGTCTTCCAGGACTTCTTGCATACAGTCTAGAACAGAATCTTGCCAGTAGATTGTTCAAAGAGGAGTCAGAAAAGTCTACTTGGACAAATTGTAATAGGAGGACTGAAAAATCTTAAGAGATTCTCTTGATCAGCTTGCTCCTTTCATCACACATTCTGATCATCTCTGCAGCGAGGTGGGGGTAGGGGGGGCAAACACTAAATCTCTAGCCAAGGGAGAATTTAAAATCTAATTTTTACTATCATCTGGAAGGTGCTGAGAATGCAGCCATGCAAACCTCCTTAAAACAGTACTAGTGGTCATAGCCCTGGAAGAAGTATCAACAGAGTCATATACACACTGCCAATGATCAGTAGTGACCGGAGCAAAAGAAGAAACGAAGTTATTTAAAGCAGATTATTCTACACGAGAAGAAACCGTAGAAAAGAAAAAAAACATTCCTCATGCTTTCACAATTTGTCTGAATAAATGTTAACATATGAACCTGAAAATTCAAAAGTCTGAAAACATTTAATTATGTACTTACCATAATGATAGATGTATGTGATCCATCTTGCCTACATTCATAACTGATAGACTCGGAGCCGAGAATCGGCTCCGACTTGGCCGATACACTAGCACAAAGTCTCTCATTGGCTGGGTCAACCCCTTATCCCAGGATGCACCATGCCCAAACCCCCAGATCTTGTTTGCCCCACAACAACTCATCCACATGTGCCAATCCGACTGCACAATAGTGTTTCCCCCAGATTCAACAGGTAGGGGGAAGGAGGGCAGGTACATAAGAATGTAGGCGAGATGGATCACATACATCTATCGTTATGGTAAGTACATAACTAAAAGATGTAATGCGATCCTATCTCGCCTACATTCATAACTGATGGGACAGTGTCCCTAGCACCTAGATCCTGGGAGGCTCATTGGAAAACACTCCTGAGCACTGTGGAACCAAAGGACACCCGAACCCTAGACGCCACGTCCAGTTTGTAATGAGAAATAAATGTATGTGGAGAAGCCCAAGTGGCCGCTGCACATATCTCATCCACAGACAGTCTGGCGTGGAAGGCCACTGAAGTTGCCATAGCCCTAGTAGAATGCGCTCTAACTGGAAATGGAAGGCCCCTTCCTGTTGATGCATAAATAAATGAAACACAATCCCTAATCCACCTAGCGATAGTGGTCTTAGTTACTGCTTTGCCAATCCTGTTATCCGCAAAGGCCACAAACAACTGGTCTGATTTCCTCTGCTGCTGTGTTCTATCTAAGTAAAACCTCAGTTGTCGATGCACATCCAACTGATGAAGTCTGTATTCTGCCTTGTTGGAAAATTTCGGAAAGAAAACTGGTAGCTCTGTAGATTGTTGCAGACAAAGAGCAGAAGAAACCTTAGGAAGAAATGACGGATTTAGTCTTAGAGATACTCTATCCTTGTGAAAGATCAGATAAGGAGGCTTGACAGAAAGGGCTTGAAGCTCCGAAACCCTTCTGGCTGAAGTAATAGCTACCAAGAAGGCAGTCTTCCAAGATAAGAACTTTTGCTCACAAGTGGCCACCGGCTCGAAGGGATGAGACGTCAAGGCTCCTAGAACCACATTCAAATTCCATGGCAAAACAGGTTGCGACACCGGGGGGGGGGGCGAAGCAACCAAGCTCCCTTGAGAAAGGCCTTACACAACTTATGACTCATGAGTGAAGGCTCAAAGGCAACATGATAATTAGAAATCGCTGCCAATTGGACTTTAAGCGTGGAGACAGCGGAACCCTGTCTAAAAAGAGTTGCCAAAAAATCTAATACTGCTGACACCGGGGCTGTCAGAGGGTCAAGGTTGTGCCGCTGAGCCAAATGGCATACCTTTTCCATTTATTAGAATATATCTCCTTAGTGGAAGCTCTGTGGGAAGAAGACAGAATCGGAACCACCTCAGGCGAAAGGATATGCTGTCTGACTAAGGTCGGAAGTGGAGCAGCCAAGCCGGTAGTTTGAGAGTTCGCAGTGATGGATGGGCCTGACCCGACTGAAGAGTCAGGAGGTCTGGAACTGGGTCCAGAATCCAAGGACCCTCCACTGCAGACCAGAGGGCTAATTGTGGACTAGAGCGTCCCTGGGTGACTCCCCCTGGGTGGGAATCAGGGAGAAGAAATTGCTGCACTTCGCATTCCAGGGGCTGGCGAAAAGGTCACAGCAGGGAAACCCCCACTTGGAGAAGATCCAAGCCGCTACTTGGTCGTTCAGGGACCACTCATGAAGCATCAGAATAACTCTGCTCAGCCTGTCTGCTATCACACTGGACTTCCCCGGAATGTGCGTTGCCACTAGAAATCTCTGGGAAGCGATCGCCCAATTCCACACTCTCATGGCTTCTCTGCAAAGAGGATAAGACCTGGTTCCTCCCTACTTGTTCAGGTACCATACCACCGCCATATTGTCTGAGAAGATTGCGATGGTACCCTTGGGAAGAGAGCTGTGAAGTGCCTGCAACGCTAGAAGCACTGCCCTCATTTCCAGAACATTGATATGCAAGTGGGTTTCGTGATCTTGCCACGTGCCTTGAACCATCCTGCCCAGATAATGCCCCCCCCCAACCTATCTGGGAGGCGTCCGTGGTCACTGTGGCAATGAGGGAGGGGGGGGCAGAAGAATCTCCCCTGGTTCAGGTTGGAGGAGAGGAGCCACCAATGAAGATCTTGCCGGCACGTTTCCGTGATGAGAATCGGGTAGGATAATGGCAGTTCTTGGTATGACCACTGGGTCGACAGGAGCCATTGAAGAATTCGCATGTGCAATCTTGCCAGAGGGACCAGAAGAATGGAGGCTGCCATCGATCCTAAAAGCTGAAGGACCATCCTGGCTGGGGCTTTCCGTCGGGGCAGTAAGGCTAGGACTTGGTCCTGTAGTATCTCTATCCTCTCTGTTGGAAGGAATGCTCGCATCTCTACAGAGTCTAGCTCTGCGCCTATAAAGGCAACACGCTGTGATGGCAGCAATAAAGACTTTTCCCAGTTGAATGTAATTCCTAATAGATGTCCCAAATCGATGGTAGCACGCATGGCTAGAGTAAGAAGATGCCTGGTGGGGGCGGTGAGGAGCCAGTCATCTAGATACGGAAACACCTGGAATCCCAGACGTCTCAGGTGAGCCGTCACCACTGCCAGACATTTGGTAAACACCCTGGGGGCTGTGGTGAGACCAAAGGGCAAGGCCCAGAACTGGAAGTGACTGGCTCCTAGGCGGAAGCGTAAATGTATTCTGGACGCTCTGTTTATCTTGATGTGATAATAGGCGTCCTTGAGATCGATGGAGCACATCCATACTCCTTTTTCCAGCAATGAGAAAATGGATTGCAACGTGACCACCTGGAACTTGGACTTTTTTATGAAGCGGTTTAGGTGGCTGAGATCCAGAATGGGTCTCAATTCCCCTGTTCTTTTCGGCACCAAAAATAACCATGAGTAAGTTCCTAATCCGGTCTGGTCTACGGGGACTGGCTGGATGACTCTCTTTCCGAGCAGCTTTGTGACCTCTATGGCTGCTTGATCCCGTTGACTGGGTGGCACGTCCGGGATTTTCATTGACGGTGGAGGGGGACGGATAAAGGGGATGGTGTAACCTCCGGCGATGATACGAAGCACCCACTGATCCTGAGTGATGGAACCCCAGTCCCTTGGATGCTCCGAGAATTGACCCCCGACTGGCTCCGGAGACGCACAGTTGGGCAGTCCCTCAGGGATGCTGGAAGGAAGAACCACAAAAGGATTCGTGGTCTCCTGAGTTGCGGGGGCCTCCGCTCCTCTAGGGCGACATCTTCCAGAATAATCCCCCCCCTCTGCCTCTGGAAGGGGGGGGTCACTCTGATGGGCAGGGAAAGACTTTTGGGACTTTCTGAACAACATCTTTCCTCCCCTCTGAGCCTTGGGATAAGGTCTAGAGGGAAGTGAGAAACCGGCCCCAACGGCAGACAAAGTCTTACCCTCCTGCTCACATCTAGTGAGTGTGTCTTTCACCTTGGGTCCAAAGAGAGAGGACCCATCGAATGGAGCGTCGGTGAAGGAAGACTTGAACCCCTCCGCAAAGTGACACAAGCGCATCCAGGCTTGCCTCCTAAGGGCTATGCCCGAACTCGCTGCCCTACCCACCCCTTTGGCTGCATACAATATGAGCCTCATGGACGAGTTAACAATCGACGAAAGGGTAGACAGCTGGGCATTGACAGACTGCGTCAATGCCTCAAGCGCGTTACCCGACAGGGTATCTCCCAACTCCTTTATGAGATCCCTTTGGAGCCTCGTAAAGTGACATAAATAATTCAGCGACCGCAGAGTAAAGGTCGCTGAAGTCAGGGCACGCTTCCCGTACCTATCCATGCACCTGGACACCTTGTTAGGAGGATGGATAGAAGTAGATGCCTCTGCCACATCCTGCTGGGTGGCAGACGCCACCACCATAGCATCAACCGGAACTCCCTTGGTTAGAAACTCCTTGCCAGGGGGTGCAGATAAAAACTTGTTGGGGCGAGAAGGAACTGGCTCCACAGAATCAGGGTGTTCCCACACCCTTTGACAAATAAGGTCCAGTAACTCACCGAAGGGTGGAGACACCCAGGAGGCAGAGGGTTGGGCTCTGATGGCCTTGAGGAAGACCGACTCCTCTGCGGAAGGGGTTTTGGATGGCCAGTCGTCCCTCTGTCTCAAGATCTCTAGGATATCGGAGAATGAGACATCATCAGAGGATGACTTAGGGGACCCTTCCGCATCATCAAGGTCGGTGTCCGAGGTGACAGACTCATCTGAGGAGTCTATGTGCTTCCTCTTGCACAACTTTTTCCTGGGGGGCTCTTCAGGCACGAACTCTGAAGGCCCCTCGGAAAACAGGGGACCACACAAGGAGGAATCCTCAGGCCTAGGAGCCACGCTGTCTGAAGACAGGGGGGCACCAGAAGCTCTAGTCGCCGTGTCTAGGGAAGGAGTCGCAGATTCAGGTGAAGTCACTAGAGACTTGGCTAAGCACGCTCCTCATAGCATAGAAGGCGGGCCCACCAGAATCTGAAGAGAGGCCCGTCTCCGAGACCATAACCGGGGTCGGGGTTCCCCTAGCCGAGGCGCCAAGTGGGAGACTCGGGGCCGAAACCAGAAGCCCCGACGAATCCCCCTCGGGCCTGGCTGAGGACACCCGAGAACCAAAACCTCTGGAAGGCACAGAAAGGGTTGGAGCTGAAGTCGGTACCGACAGACTAGCAGTGGGTCTCGGAACCAACTCAAGGACTTCACCCGACTCTACGAACTCCCGCTCCGATGACACCAAGGTTGTCGGAGGAGGAAGAAACAGTATCGAAAGGGCTGGCTCCAGGGCCGACTGGGCCGGAGCCGAAAATAATTTGGATAAGACAGGTGACTGGAGGAGCCTCTGGACCACCCTATCTAAATCCGAATCTGAAAGCCTGGATGACCTGGAGGAAACAGAAGGGGGCCAAGAAATTTTTTCTGTCGGCTCCGAGACAAAGCTAGGAGGCCAGCTCCGAAATGGCTCCAAAAGGATCGGAGCCGAAGCAGACTCAACCAGAACCGAGACCCCTTTCGGCACCAATGGTTCAGGAGCCGACGAAACCGACCCCAGAGCAGAAATACTCTCCTGCGGCTCCGAGACCAATGGAGCCGAGGAAGGAGACCCAGATTTAGATTCTCTATCCTGCGGCTCCGAGATCAGTGGAGCCGAGGAAGGGGACAGAGTACCTGATCTCTCATCCTGAGACTCCAAGACCAGTGGAGCCAAGGAAGGAGACCCAGATTTAGATCCTCTATCCTGTGGCTCCGAGACCAGTGGAGCCGAGGAAGGGGACAGAGATTTAGCTCTTTTTGCGGGCGGCTCCGACGGACTTGTCAGAACCGAAGACTTCTTTTGCTTCGATTTTGAGGTGGGAGAAGAAGACAAAGCTTCCTCGAAGGCTGGTTTGATCAAACCCTTCAGGATAAGCTTATTTTTTCCCTCATGTAGGACACGAGAGGAGAAAGCATGGCAAACACTGCAAGATTCTTGCAAGTGTTTAGCCCCTAGACAATAAACACAGATGGCGTGGCCATCTGTCAACGACATCTTGTAACTGCATTTTGAACATTTTTTAAAGCCCGATGGCTTATGTTTCTTTTCTTTGCCAGACATACTAACTCTAAACACACTCAACACACAGAGCTCTAACTTAAACGCTCAACAAGAATAGGGCAAAGGCCCTCTAACTCAAACGGGCCTAGCCCACCAAACAGAAGGAATTACCACAACAATCCAAAAAACAAACACAGTCAATCACAAGGGTACTAACAACAAGATAGCTATTAAAATAGCTGTTTGATTATAAAAATTTAAGCTAACTGCAAAAAAGCGACCAAAAGGCCAAAATAAAAGGGTACTTACCCACAGCCAAGTTGAGACCACGTTGTTACTCTAGGAGCGGCAAACGAGATCTGGGGGTTTGAACATGGTGCATCCTGGGATAAGGGGTTCCAGCCAATGAGAGACTTCGTGCTAGTGTATCGGCCGAGTCGGAGCCGATTCTCGGCTCCGAGCCCATCAGTTATGAATGTAGGCGAGATAGGATCACATTACATCTAAAGTTGCAGAAGTAAACACTATTTCCCTGTACCTATCAGTATTTTTTCCATCCTTATCAGAAAGAGGATTAGAACTAACTCAGTGCTTAACAGTAGTGAGATCAACTAAGGTTATAGCTCATAGGTCAGGTTTGGGAATAGTGTATAACATTTTAAAAGACTGAGGAATGTTATACATCCTATCTGCCTTTTTGGGGCAGCTAACTAACAGAAAAAATGCAGGCAGTAATACACACATCCTCTAAAGGTGACAGTACAGGAGGAATGACTGATTTCTGGAAAATCCTTCTGTAACAACTCATAGTGTTTTCTAAGGGAATGAGAAACCTCAGAGTTATCTCACTGAAAACACTGGCACATTCTAGGAATAGACTTAGAGAAAATGAACGCCCCCCCCCCCGGGAGAATCAGAAACTGAGTTCTCCTCTGATTCTGAACCATAAATCTAAGGAAGAAACCTTGAATCCTTCCCTGCATCTTCCTGTTCAGATTCAGCATCTTGAATCTCTTCAGAAAAAGAGGAATCCCTCTTTCTTTTACCAGAAAAGTACAGTTTTGTACCTACCATAAATGTAGATGTTCGAGGATTCCATTGCTGCAGTCCTTACTATTGGGTATAGTCCGCATCCAGTCGGCCCGAATACCAGAGTATAAGGCTGACGTCGGTCAGGGCGCATTAGACTGACGTCAGTACGTCAGGGTACTAATGCGCATGACCGGCGTCATATCCTCAGTCTTTTCTTGCCCCAGATGTCAGAAGACCCTAAAAAGACAAGGCCCAAAATACCTGCACCAAAACATGAACAATATATACAAAAATATAAGCAGGTAAATCACCTACACAACCACCCCTAAACACAGAGGGGAAGGAGGGAGGGTAAATTGGACTGCAGCAATGGAATCCTCGAACATCTACATTTATGGTAGGTACAAAACTGTACTATGTTCTTCGTCTTCCATTGCTGCAGTCCTTACTATTGGGTAGAATCCCAAAGCAGAGGTAAGGGAGGCTGGCAAATCATAAAGAAGCAGGAGCTGACAACATGCCTTGCAAAACAGCTGTGGCAAAACCAGCCCTAGACTTAGAGTAGATAGGAAGGTGATAATGCTTAGAGAAAGTATGCACTGAACTCCAAGTAGCTGCTTCCAAAATATCCTTAGTTGCCACCCCCCATAGAAATGCTGTTGAAGTGGCAGTAGCCCTAGTGGAATGAGGCCTAATCCCAGCTGGAACCTCCTTGCCATGATGGGAATAACAAAATGCAATGCAAAAGCCAATCCACCTAGAAATAGTTTGTTTTGACACAGGCTTGCCCTGCGAACTCAAAGCAAAAGAAACAAACAACTGCTGAGACTGCCTAAAATCCTTAGTCCTGCTTAAGTAATAACGCAATTGCCTGTGTACATCTAAAGTATGCAAAATCTTCTCCCCTTTATTTTGGGGGTCTGCATAAAAGGTAGGCAAATGAATAGTTTGGTTTAAAGCCACACTAGAAACCACCTTAGGCATAAAGGAAGGATTAGTACGTAATGATACCCTATCCTTATGGAAAATCAAAGAGGGCTCGACTGCCATAAGGGCCTGCAACTCAGACACCCTTCTTGCAGAAGTAATAGCCAACAAAAAAGCAGTCTTCCATGACAAATATTTCAATTCAGCAGTAGCCGCAGGCTCAAAAGGTTGTAGAGTAAGTTTTTCCAACACAAAATTGAGATCCCAAGCAGGAGTAGGAGCTCTACGTGGGGTCTTATATTCTTAGCCCCTCTAAGAAACTGCTTGAACAAGGGATGCGAAAACAATGGTGGGTCACAATCATAGTGAGCTGAGATTGCTGCAGCATGAATCTTGATGGAAGAGAAGGATAGACCCTTGTCCAGTAACTCAGTAAGATATTGAAGAGCCATACTCAAATTAGGCTCAGAAATCTCCAAATTCTTTGCTTTACTCCAAAATAAAAATCTCTTCCATTTTGCTGCGTACACTTTCCTTGTACTAGGTCTTCTAGCTTCCATAATCACCTTTAAAACTTGTTGAGGAAGTTGAGACCTGCTGTGTTTCAACACAGAATATGCCAGGCTGTCAGAGGAAGAGAGTGAAGCTTGACATTGAGCAGATGACCGTCCTGCTGGGATAACAGATGTGGAATCAAAGGTTAAGGCCATGGAGGCTTCTTTACCAGACTCCGTAGTAGAGGGTACCAGTGTTGCCGAGGCCAATCTGGAGCTATCAAAATCATCCTTGGCCTGTCCTGTCTGACCTTTAACAGTACCTTTGAAAGAAGAGGCAGAGGTGGAAAGGCATACAGATGAAGGTTTGTCCAACTGAAAGACAGAGCATCCACTTTCCAAGCTGTGTGATGAAACCCCTTTGTGCAAAACTGTGGCAGCTGGTGGTTTAGTGGAGAAGCGAACAGATCTATGTCTGGAGTTCCCCATGACACCGTCAATTTCTGAAATACATGAAGATCCAGTTTCCACTTGTGGGGATCCATGATTTGTCTGCTTAACACATCTGCGAAGGAGTTCTGTGCTCCTGGCAGAAACCTTGCCTGAAGAGTTAAGTGCAAGCGTAGCGCAGTCTCCAATAAAATCATTGCATGCCTGCATAGAGGATAAGAATGTGTTCCCCCTTGTTTGTTGAAGTACCACATGACAGTTGTGTTGTCTATTAGAATCAACACCTGCCCTGGAAGAAGTAACTCCTTGAAAGCCAGAAATGCGAACTGGACTGCTAACATCTCCTTTATGTTGATATGTAGATGCTGTAGTCTGGCAGGCCACTTGTCTTGTATCCACTTTGCATTTACATGAGCTCCCCAAGCAATGTCTGAGGCATCTGTCGGTAAAATCTGACTCGCCTCTGGCCGGGTCACAGAGAGTCCCTTGTTTAGGTGACATTCCTGAGCCCACCACAAAAATACTCTTTGAAGGCAAGGTATTATTTGAATGACAGTGTCTAAATCCTGGCAGTGCTGTGTCCATACATTTTTGAGATACCATTGTAACTTCCTCATATGCAGTTTGGCATTGGGAAGCACCAGAATACAAGATGCCATGAACCCTAATGCTGGAAGGACTGTCTCTGCAGTCAGCACGGACTGATGAGATAGTTGATGGAAGTAAAGTGACAGACTCGTTCGTTTGTCCGGGGTTAAAAAGGCCATCTGGGCTGCTGTATTCAGTCTCACACCCAGAAAGCACATGTGTTGAGAGGGTACTAGACTGGACTTTATTTCGTTCACAGAATACCCTAGGCATCTTAGCACTGCTATAAGATATTCCAGATGCTGTAGAAGGTCTTCCGTTTCTTGAGCCAGAATCAGGCAGTCGTCTAAATAAGGATAGATTTGAAGTCCTTGTAGCCTGAAGTAAGCTATCACTGGAGCCAGAACCTTTGTGAATACTCTGGGCGCAGTAGATAAGCCAAAGGGCAATGCAGAGAACTGATAATGAGAATCTCCAGCTTGAAACTGCAGATACTTCCTGTAACTTAGCCTGATATGCACATGAAGGTAAGCTTCCTTGAGATCTAAAGTTACCATCCAGTGATCTTTGCCCAGCAGGGGTAAAAGCTGTTGTAACGTCAACATCTCGAACTTGGGAATGTCCAGATAAGTGTTGAGGAGAGATAAATCCAAAAGCAGTCTCCACGTGTTCCCCTTCTCTGGTACTAGGAACATGCGAGAATAAAATCCTAGGCCCCTTTTCGACACAGGGACTGGTAGAATGATGTCCAACACCCATCTGTCTTGAGTAATTAAATCCCAAATTCCTTTGAAAAGAGACAGGTGCCCTTACAAAGGAGCTGCCAGACGAGAATCTACTGGCAGCTGAAAAGGCAGGTCATTGGGTCTGTTTACGAAAGGACTGACCCCTGCCCTCACCAGAAGTCTGAGCAGGTGAACTCCTGTTCTAGGCCTAAAAGAACCTTGAGCCCTGCCCCTACCACGTCTAGACCTACCCCTAGACTGGGAATCATAAGCAGGATATGTCCACCCCTTAGCAGGCCAATTTCTACTAAACTTCGTGGCTGTACCTGCAAAAATCTTTAACAGTTTGCATAGACTTAGCTTTGTCCTCCATTTTCTTCAAAACTGCTTCCACAGGTGAACCAAACAACACATCAGACTGTAAAGGAGCATCCAAAAGCCTTGTCTTAACATGCTCAGCCAAATTTTGATCCCTCAACCAGGCATGCCTGCGAAGAACAGAACTAGTGGCAGCCACCCTCGAGGAGGCCTGCACAGCATCAAAACCACATTGCAAAGAATGCTTGCCCACTTGTTCAGACACATAAACTAAATCCAGCAAGTCTTTACAATCAATACCTTCCGCCAAAGCATCCACCTTAGATTTCAATTGTGAAAGGAGATAATTTTGATATTTCAGCATGTGAAACTGACAATTTAACGCTCTCATGGCTAGAGTGGAAGAAGTATACACTTTCTTACCCCACCTATCTAATGCCCTTGCCTCTTTGTCAGTGGGAACAGGATTCTTAACCACAGAGGCCTTAACACCTTTAGGCCCCTGAGAAACAGTTTCTGGGTCCGCCCTAGGACTCTTAAACAAATATTTATGAGCTTGGGCACCCTATAGTACCTATCAGGTTTAACCGGAGCAGGAGGCAAAGAATCAGGGTTCAGGAAGCCTCTGCAAAAACATCTTCCACCACATTCAACACAGGCGGTATAGCTAAGGGCCTATGCTGGGGAAAAACAAGAATTCCCTAAGCCTCTTCCTGGAATCAGAGTAATCCTGGCCTTCCCATTTAAAGTGCTCCCTCATGGAATGCAGAGTCTCTGAAAAAAAATCCTCAGGAGGAGAAGCCGAAGGAGTGGCATCATCCACATCAGAATCAGAATAATGAGGATACTCCTGCAAATCTTCCGCAGAAGATTCAGAAGCCCCTGAACCCTGTTCAAAACTGTCAAACTCTGGTTCCACTCTAGGCCTCTTATCAGGAGGGCCCATAGAACCTCTAATCATAGTAATCAAATCTTCTGCCATTTTAAGCATATGTTTCATAGGTACAGAACCCGAAAGGCTAGGAGAAGCCCCTACTGAAGCTGAAGTTGGCCTACCTCTAAAAGAAGTTTTGGCAACAGAAGGAGAGGCTCTAACTACTTTGGGAAGAGAGGGAAGAATAGTTACCTGAGAAGCCCCCTCAGCCTGGCCTGCCTCCTGAGAGGGTACATCCTGTAACAGCAAAGTGTCTGCCTGAGACTCTATAGAAACTCCTGGCAAAACCTCTGGCTCCACTGAGCCATCTAAAGAACCGCCGTCTGGGACTGCGGTTCATCAACCCTAGGCTTCGCTGTTTTGTCCCTGCGCTTCTTGGACGAAGCGGGCGTCGGAGCATCCGACGGCATTTTATAATTGCAACGCTTCCCAAACACTAATCTGGCACAGTCTAACCTCCTCTTAATAGTGCGTTTGTTAAACCTAGCACAAGAGCGGCAACCAACAACGTCGTGCTCAGGCCCTAAACAAGGTATACACAATGTATGGTAATCCCTATGAGGTATTTGTTTCCCACAAGAAATACAGTTATTCACTTTTCCTGACATCCGGTTAAATACTGAGGCAAGAAAAAACAAAAATGTTCCCCAACGGGGTACTTAGCCAACTCTGATTCGGTCTGAAACTCCGGTTTCGGAAATATTTCAGAACGCCAACCTGCACTCGCAAAATTGCTTCTGCATCGGACAGCGCGGCAAAAAAGACTGAGGATATGACGCCGGTCATGCGCATTAGTACCCTGACGTACTGACGTCAGTCTAATGCGCCCTGACCGACGTCAGCCTTATACTCTGGTATTCGGGCCGACTGGATGCGGACTATACCCAATAGTAAGGACTGCAGCAATGGAAGACGAAGAACATCTACTTTACCAGAAGGATCAATAAATTTAAGTTATGTAACCACCATAAATATGCATCTGTGTGGTCCATTTTCATTCTTCCTCAGCGTATGGGTCTCAGATCCAACTCTGCCAATCTCTTCACATTATTGGATCTGACTATTGAGCTACTCCCTTTACCCATAATGTCCCTTACTTGCCAGATTACCTCAGATCGAGTTTGCTGTTGCTAAATATGTCAGAAGGCATAAAAATGTATAATAATAATTAGAATTATTACAAAAAACAGGATAGAGACAGAATAGGGATGACTCAGACTGGAAACAGTGGTTCCCATATACCACATCAGGTCACTCCCATAGGGTAAGGACAGGGGGAAGGAGGGTGGTGAGTTGAGAAAGAAGAAAATGGACAACACAGATGCATAGTTATAGTGAATGTGTTACTTAAATATCTGATGTTGTCATTTTTATTCATTCCTCAACATATGAGACAGAGTCCCCAGCTATGATAGTCTCGGATGGCCCTCATGGAAGGATATTCCAGAGAACCGTGGAGCCAAAGGCAGCCCTGCTCCTGTATATGATGTCCAACTTGTAATGAGCAATAAAAGTATGGGAATTGGACCAAGTGGCTGCAGCACAAATGTCATCAATTGAAACTCTGGCCCAAAAAGCAGATGCTGTAGCCATAGATCTAGTGGAATTAGCCTTTGGAGATTTAGGTAAGTAAAAACCTCTTAGAGAATATACAAAGGAAATACAATCTGTTATCCATTTAGCTAAGCTAACTGTGGACACTGGTTTTGCTAACTTGTTTTTAGCAAAGGAACCAACAGCTGATCAGTTTTCTGAAATCATTTTGGTCTGTGGAGGTAAAAACAAAGTTGTCTATGTACATCTAAAATATGTAGTGTGTATTCTTCCTCAAATTTTGGAAAGAAAACTGGTAAACTGATAACCTGATTCAGGTATGACTCAGAAACAACTTTTGGCAGGAAGGAAGGGTTAGTACGTAATGTCACTCTGTCTTTGTGGAAAACCAAATAATGCAGTTTTGAAGAGAGTGCTTGGAGCTCAGAAACTCATCTTGCCAACATAATAGCTACAAGAAAAATTGTTTTCCAAGAGAGAAATTTCAGGTCTGACTTAGCCAAAGGTCAAAGGGAGATTGGGTTAAAGTTTGTACCAAACAATAAGATCCCAGGGTGGAGTAGAGTCTCTTACTGGAGGTCTAAGTAGAAGAGTACCTTTCAGAAAAGACTTACAAATATTGGAAGACACTATGGGGAAGGCATTATGTCCTATGTGGTAATTTGAGATGGCTGCAAGCTGGACTTTACAGTAGAGAAACTAGCACCACCCTGAAAAATTGAAGCCAGAAAATTAATATAGCAGGAATTGGAGCTGTGAAGGGATCCAGCTTCCTTTGTTCTGCCCATTATGAAAATGTCTTCCATTTACTCTTGTAAATCTTTCTGGTAGAAGATTTCTGAGATGAGGATAAAATCCAATGAACTGCAGAGGAAAGCTTGGACTGTCTAGCCATCAATAGAATTGGAGACACCTTGCAGTTAACTTGAGGCCTTGAATGTCCAGATGACTCATTCCCGATGGGTGCGATAGTAGATCTGAAATGGGGTTTTCAAGGCCGACATAGAAGATGAGGCCATAGGAAAGGGAACCGCACCTTCTGAGGTCAGAAGAGAGCCATGAGGATTACCCTGCTTTTCAACCATTGTGCTTTCTGAAGAAATTTGGGTGTTAAGGAAAGGGGAAGATAAGCATACAGGAGACTGAGGAGCCAAATGTGGACTAGAGCATTTCCCGGTGACTCACCCTGAGGGGGAATTAGGGCAAAGAACCTGCTGGACTTGTTGACAGGAGAGATAAAGAGATTGCAGCAAAGTTGACCCCAGTAATGAAAAATCATTGCAGTCACCACAGGAGTGAGAAACCACTCATGCAGCATCAGGATGGATCTGCTGAGCTTGTCAGCTAAGATGTTGGATTTCTCTGGAATGTGTATTGCAACAAGAAAGCAATTGGAGGAGATCGCCCACTGCCACACTCTCACTGCTTCTCAGCAAAGGGGGTAAGAGCTGGTTCCCCCCTGTTTGTCGATGCACCTAACCACTAACATACTGTCTGTTTGAACAGCAATCGTACCTAGAGAGAGAGAGCTCTGAAAGGCCTGCAGTGGTAATAGGACTGCTTTCATCTATAAGACATCGATATGCAAATTGATCTCTTCTGGGAACCACATACCCTGAACAGTCCTTCTAAAGAAATGCCCCCACCCCAAATGGAAGGTGTCCGTGTTCAGTGTTGCCTTTGTGGAAGGAAAGATAAATGGAAATCCCTGACAGAGCTCATTGAAATGGATCCACCAAAGTAGGGAATGCTTGCAAGCCCGCAAAATCTTTATAGGATGTTTTAATGGATGACGAAGCATGGACCATTGTACCAACAGAGTCCATTGGAGAATTCTCATGTGAAACTTAGCCATGGGTAATAGGGTGATCACTGCAGCCATCAAATCTAATGCTTGAAGAACTAATCTCATAGGAGGAAAGGGATGGTCTAGAATCTGACATGCAATCTCAGGAAATGAATTCTGCTCTGAGGTAAAAATGCGGACTGTTTAACTGTGTTCAGGCAAAATCCTTTAAACTCCAAGACTTGAACTGGTTTAAGTTGCAACTTAGAAAGATTTACTATGATCCCAAGAAATGGACACAAACAGAGTAAGAAATCCCTGGCCATTTCTAGGAGATGTAAAACAAATCACCGTCAGAAAAAACAAGTAGCTTTTATTACAACAAGCAGAGCTTTCGGTCAAACAACCTTCTTCAATGCTAAACATCATACTACATTTTCTCATTCATTTAAAAGGAGCAAAGCAGATACAATGTGACCACAGCCATCCAATCACAAAGCACCCTTAATTAAGTACTTATAAACACATAAATTACATAAATACTTCAAAATCTTATAAAATATTATAAATTTTACTGTTGCTTTCTAACAAGGACAGGCTTAATACTAATTTTGTTTATTTATACCTGGTTCACTATCTGCACAGAGCCTAAGTATCCACTCATATTCTTTATTTTCTAGATAATTTTTAAGTCCCCACCTCTCACATCTTTAAAACATTCTATATTACTCCAAAGGTAAAGGTGTGGTCTATTCCTTAATCTAAAATCTGCTTACACAATGCATTCTTGTCATTTTTCCTTCTAATGTCAGATTTGTGTTCTATTATGCGGTCTTTTAACCTCCTTGTCGTTTTCCCTACATAAAATGATCTGCACTTTTTACAGGTAGCCAAATAGACTACATTAACACTATTGCAAGTTGCTACACAGGAAAAATTAAACTTCCGACCAGAAGTGGGATGTATAAATTCTTCACTATTCAGTTTTTCTATATCTACAACAACTACATGCCATATTTCTGCCCTATTTTATTTTTAGCTAAGCTTTTAAAATCCTTATAATAAAGTTTTCTCTTCAAACTTTTTAGATTCTTATAAGAAAAACATGGTTTAGAATCTATTATATTATGTAGTTCAGGCAAAGCTAAGAGAATTACCCAATTTTTTAATAATATTTTCTGTAGTTCTTTCGTTCTTAAATTATACGTAGTAACGTATCTAATCTTATTGTTTTCTAAAACTCTTTCTACTGTCTGTTTTCCTTGACTAAGAATTGGACTTGCATCCTCACTTCTGGCTATCTTTACACTTTCAACCACTTCCATGATATCTTTATAGTTATACTCACTACTGACAAACTCTTCTATCATGTTATTCAACTGATGCTCAAACATAGTCTCATTAGTATTCATCTTACTTATTCTATATATATGGGCCTTTATAAAGTACAGTTTTGTACCTACCATAAATGTAGATGTTCGAGGATTCCATTGCTGCAGTCCTTACTATTGGGTATAGTCCGCATCCAGTCGGCCCGAATACCAGAGTATAAGGCTGACGTCGGTCAGGGCGCATTAGACTGACGTCAGTACGTCAGGGTACTAATGCGCATGACCGGCGTCATATCCTCAGTCTTTTCTTGCCCCAGATGTCAGAAGACCCTAAAAAGACAAGGCCGAAAATACCTGCACCAAAACATGAACAATATATACAAAAATATAAGCAGGTAAACTCACCTACACAACCACCCCTAAACACAGAGGGGAAGGAGGGAGGGTAAATTGGACTGCAGCAATGGAATCCTCGAACATCTACATTTATGGTAGGTACAAAACTGTACTATGTTCTTCGTCTTCCATTGCTGCAGTCCTTACTATTGGGTAGAATCCCAAAGCAGAGGTAAGGGAGGCTGGCAAATCATAAAGAAGCAGGAGCTGACAACATGCCTTGCAAAACAGCTGTGGCAAAACCAGCCCTAGACTTAGAGTAGATAGGAAGGTGATAATGCTTAGAGAAAGTATGCACTGAACTTCAAGTAGCTGCTTCCAAAATATCCTTAGTTGCCACCACCCGTAGAAATGCTGTTGAAGTGGCAGTAGCCCTAGTGGAATGAGGCCTAATCCCAGCAGGAATCTCCTTGCCATGATGGGAATAACAAAATGCAATGCAAAGCCAATCCACCTAGAAATAGTTTGTTTTGACACAGGCTTGCCCTGAACTCAAAGCAAAAGAAACAAACAACTGCTGAGACTGCCTAAAATCCTTAGTCCTGCTTAAGTAATAACGCAATTGCCTGTGTACATCTAAAGTATGCAAAATCTTTTCCCCTTTATTTTCGGGGTCTGCATAAAAAGTAGGCAAATGAATAGTTTGGTTTAAAGCCACACTAGAAACCACTTTAGGCAGAAAGGAAGGATTAGTACGTAATGATACCCTATCCTTATGGAAAATCAAAAAGGGCTCGACTGCCATAAGGGCCTGCAACTCAGACACCCGTCTTGCAGAAGTAATAGCCAACAAAAAAGCAGTCTTCCATGACAAATATTTCAATTCAGCAGTAGCCGCAGGCTCAAAAGGTTGTAGAGTAAGTTTTTCCAACACAAAATTGAGATCCCAAGCAGGAGTAGGAGCTCTACGTGGGGGTCTTATATTTTTTTTTTTTTTTGCCCCTCTAAGAAACTGTTTGAACAAAGGATGCGAAAACAATGGTGGGTCACAATCATAGTGAGCTGAGATTGCTGCAGCATGAATCTTAATGGAAGAGAAGGACAGACCCGTGTCCAGCAACTCAGTAAGATATTGAAGAGCCATACTCAAATTAGGCTCAGAAATCTCCAAATTCTTTGCTTAACTCCAAAATAAAAATCTCTTCCATTTTGCTGCGCACACTTTCCGTGTACTAGGTCTTCTAGCTTCCATAATCACATTTAAAACTTGTTGAGGAAGTTGAGACCTGCTGTGTTTCAACACAGAATATGCCAGGCTGTCAGATGAAGAGAGTGAAGCTTGACATGGAGCAGATGACCGTCCTGCTGGGATAACAGATGTGGAATCAAAGGGAAAGGCCATGGAGGCTTCTTTACCAGACTCCGTAGTAGAGGGTACCAGTGTTGCCGAGGCCAATCTGGAGCTATCAAAATCATCCTTGGCCTGTCCTGTCTGACCTTTAACAGTACCTTTGGAAGAAGAGGCAGAGGTGGAAAGGCATACACATGAAGGTTCGTCCAACTGAAAGACAGAGCATCCACTTTCCAAGCTGTGTGATGAAACCCCTTTGTGCAAAACTGTGGCAGCTGGTGGTTTAGTGGAGAAGCGAACAGATCTATGTCTGGAGTTCCCCATGACACTGTCAATTTCTGAAATACATGAAGATCCAGTTTCCACTTGTGGGGATCCATGATTTGTCTGCTTAACACATCTGCTAAGGAGTGCTGTGCTCCTGGCAGAAACCTTGCCTGAAGAGTTAGGTGCAGGCGTAGCGCAGTCTCCCATAAAATCATTGCTTGCCTGCATAGAGGATAAGAATGTGTTCTCCCTTGTTTGTTGAAGTACCACATGACAGTTGTGTTGTCTGTTAGAATCAACACCTGCCCTGGAAGAAGTAACTCCTTGAAAGCCAGTAATGCGAACTGGACTGCTAACATCTCCTTCATGTGGATATGTAGATGCTGTAGTCTGGCAGGCCACTTGTCTTGTATCCACTTTCCATTTAGATGAGCTCCCCAAGCAATGTCCGAGGCATCTGTCGGTAAAATCTGACTCGCCTCTGGCTGGGTCACAGAGAGTCCCTTGTTTAGGTGACATTCCTGAGCCCACCACAAAAATTCTCTTTGAAGGCAAGGTATTATTTGAATGACAGTGTCTAAATCCTGGCAGTGCTGTGTCCATACATTTTTGAGATACCATTGTAACTTCCTCATATGCAGTTTGGCATTGGGAAGCACCAGAATAGAAGATGCCATGAACCCTAATGCTTGAAGGACTGTCTCTGCAGTCAGCACGGACTGATGAGATAGTTGATGGAAGTAAAGTGATAGACTCTTTTGTTTGTCCGGGGTTAAAAAGGCCATCTGGGCTGCTGTATGCAGTCTCACACCCAGAAAGCACATGTCTTGAGAGGGTACTAGACTGGACTTTATTTCGTTCACAGAATACCCTAGGCATCTTAGCACTGCTATAACATATTCCAGATGCTGTAGAAGGTCTTCCTTTTCTTGAGCCAGAATCAGGCAGTCGTCCAAATAAGGATAGATTTGAAGTCCGTGTAGCCTGAAGTAAGCTATCACTGGAGCCAGAACCTTTGTGAATACTCTGGGCGCAGTAGATAAGCCAAAGGGCAATGCAGAGAACTGATAATGAGAATCTCCAGCTCGAAACCGCAGATACTTCCTGTAACTTAGCCTGAGAGGCACATGAAGGTAAGCTTCCTTGAGATCTAAAGTTACCATCCAGTGACCTTTGCCCAGCAGGGGTAAAAGCTGTTGTAACGTCAACATCTTGAACTTGGGAATGGCCAGATAAGTGTTGAGGAGAGATAAATCCAAAATTGGTCTCCACGTGTTCCCCTTCTGTGGTACTAGGAACATGCGAGAATAAAATCCTAGGCCCCTTTCTGATACAGGGACTGGCTGAATGGCCCCCATTTGGAGTAACTGAGAAACTTGCTTGTGAGCCTCTTTTCTTTGTGGAGGAGGAACGTCTAGCATGCCTTTGAAAGGGGGCATTGTATGGAAATAAAATCTGTAACCGTGGTGAATGATGTCCAACACCCATCTGTCTTGAGTAATTAAATCCCAATTTTCTTTGAAAAGAGACAGTCGTCCTTCCAAAGGAGCTGCCAGACGAGAACCTACTGGCAGCTGAAAAGGCAGGTCATTGGGTCTGTTTACGAAAGGACTGACCCCTGCCCTCACCAGAAGTCTGAGCAGGTGAACTCCCTGTTCTAGGCCTAAAAGAACCTTGGGCCCTGCCCCTACCACGTCTAGACCTACCCCTAGACTGGGAATCATAAGCAGGATATGTCCACCCCTTAGCAGGCCAATTTCTACTAAACTTCGGTGGCTGTACCTGCAAAAAATCTTTAACAGTTTGCATAGACTTAGCTTTGTCCTCCATTTTCTTTAAAACTGCTTCCACAGGTGAACCAAACAACACATCAGACTGTAAAGGAGCATCCAAAATCCTTGTCTTAACATGCTCAGCCAAATTATGATCCCTCAACCAGGCATGCCTGCGAAGAACAGAACTAGTGGCAGCCACTCACGAGGAGGCCTGCACAGCATCAAAACCACATTGCAAAGAATGCTTGCCCACTTGTTCAGACACATAAACTAAATCCAGCAATTCTATACCATCAATACCTTCCGCCAAAGCATCCACCTTAGATTTCAATTGTGAAAGGAGATAATTTTGATATTTCAGCATGTGAAACTGACAATTCAATGCTCTCATGGCTAGAGTGGAAGAAGTATACACTTTCTTACCCCACCTATCTAACGCCCTTGCCTCTTTGTCAGTGGGAACAGGATTTTTAACCACAGAGGCTTTAACACCTTTAGGCCCCTGAGAAACAGTTTCTGGGTCCGCCCTAGGACTCTTAAACAAATACATATGAGCTTCGGGCACCCTATAGTACCTATCAGGTTTAACAGGAGCAGGAGGCAAGGAATCAGGGTTCAGGGAAGCCTCTGCAAAAACATCTTCCACCACAGTCAACACAGGAGGTATAGCTAAGGGCCTATGCTGGGGTAAAAACAAGAATTCCCTAAGCCTCTTCCTGGAATCAGAGTAATCCTGGCCTTCCCATTTAAAGTGCTCCCTCATGGAATGCAGAGTCTCTGAAAATGAAAAATCCTCAGGAGGAGAAGCCGAAGGAGTGGCATCATCCACATCAGAATCAGAATAATGAGGATACTCCTGCAAATCTTCCGCAGAAGACGCAGAAGCCCCCGAACCCTGTTCAAAACTGTCAAACTCTGGTTCCACCCTAGGCCTCTTATCAGGAGGGCCCATAGAACCTCTAAGCATAGTAATCAAATCTTCTGCCATTTTAAGCATATGTTTCTTAGGTACAGAACCCGAAAGGCTAGGAGAAGCCCCTACTGAAACTGAACTTGGCCTACCTCTAAAAGAAGTTTTGGCAACAGAAGGAGAGGCTCTAACTACTGTGGGAAGAGAGGGAAGAATAGTTACCTGAGAAGCCCCCTCAGCCTGGCCTGCCTCCTGAGAGGGTACATCCTGTAACAGTAAAGTTTCTGCCTGAGCTTCTTGGACGAAGCGGGCGTCGGAGCATCCGACGGCATTTTATAATTGCAACGCTTCCCAAACACTAATCTGGCACAGTCTAACCTCCTCTTAATAGTGCGTTTGTTAAACCTAGCACAAGAGCGGCAACCAACAACGTCGTGCTCAGGCCCTAAACAAGGTATACACAATGTATGGTAATCCCTATGAGGAATTTGTTTCCCACAAGAAATACAGTTATTCACTTTTTCTGACATCCGGTTAAATACTGAGGCAAGAAAAAACCAAAATGTTCCCCAACGGGTACTTAGCCAACTCTGATTCGGTCTGAAACTCCGGTTTCGGAAATATTTCAGAACGCCAACCTGCACTCGCAAAACTGCTTCTGCATCGGACCACGCGGCAAAAAAGACTGAGGATATGACGCCGGTCATGCGCATTAGTACCCTGACGTACTGACGTCAGTCTAATGCGCCCTGACCGACGTCAGCCTTATACTCTGGTATTCGGGCCGACTGGATGCGGACTATACCCAATAGTAAGGACTGCAGCAATGGAAGACGAAGAACATCTCCTCTAAAGATGTGGGGGGTGCATACTTTGCTGGTGCAGGTATCTATTAGCCTGTACTTCTTTCATATGCACACTAGTATGAATGATATTTTCCTTCCTTTTCAATAACACATCTAAGAATACTATACTATCAATAGAACAATTCATCTTAAAAACAAGAAATGTTGTAGTATTGTTTAGATAGGTCACATATTCTAACAATTCATCCATGCTTCCATTCCATATAAAAAAACAATCCTCTACAAATCTTGAGTAAAATTCAATCTTCTTATTTAAAACATTTGCATCAATACTCGTATACTTTTTCTCCCACTGATGAAGCACAAGGTTAGCATAGGTATTGGCCATGGGAGTACCCATGGTCACACCTGTTTGCTGTAAAAATAATTCCTCCTCAAAATAAAAAACATTTTTTGTCAACACTATTTGTAGCATTAAACAAATTTTATCCACATCTATTGCCATCATATCTGTCTCTGCAGTTAAAAATTAATGTATGGCTGAAATGCCAAACTCATTCGGTATGACGGTAAACAATGAAGTTATATCTAATGTTACAAATATAAAGTGCAAATCTTTCACTTCTCTATTATCATGCCATGCTTTCAATTTTAACAAAAAGTCAGTAGTATCCTTAGTTACTCCAGGACATAATTGTAAAAACTGAGAGAGACTCTTTTGCAAATATACTGACAAAGGTTCCGTGATCCAGCCTCTGCCTGAGACTATAGGTCTCATTGGGGGCTTATCAATAGATGTATGCACCTTAGGTATCCCATAAATTCGGGGTATACGTGGACATGGTACAGATAAAAAAATTAAACAGTTCTAAATCAATCTCACCACTTAATTGCATGTCATAAATTATCATATTTATATACAGTTATAAGGATTTTAAAAGCTTAGCTAAAAATAAAATAGGGCAGAAATATGGGACTTATACTTGTATGGCATGTAGTTGTTGTGTAGATATAGAAAAACTGAATAGTGAAGAATTTATACATCCCACTTCTTGTCGGAAGTTTAATTTTTCCTATGTAGCAACTTGCAATAGTGTTAATGTGGTCTATTTGGCCACCTGTAAAAAGTGCAGATCATTTTATGTAGCGAAAACGACAAGGAGGTTAAAAGACTGCATAATAGAACACAAATCTGACATTAGAAGAAAAAATGACAAGTAAGAAGCTGAGATCCCTTATAAAATCCTCCAAAGCTAGCTACAAAAACAAAATTGCCACTAAATCCAAGGACAACCACAAAGCATTCTATAGCTATGTCAAGAATCTAGATGGCAACACCCAGATCTGCTCTGAGTTACAGCACAAAGGCATGAAAATTACAGAACCAACTGATATTGCCAACATCCTGGCAGATAGGTTCATTGCTAACTTTACCCCCCTCTCACCCCATAAAGGGCCCATATCTCTACAGGAAGAATGCAGAGTCCCTGTAATCACTACTACGCAGGTAAAAGCTGCACTCTCTAAAGCCAAAAACACAGCATCCATGGGACCGGGCAACATCCCAGGTTGTGTTTTACATGAACTTCAGAACGAACTGGCTCCCCACTTAAGCACCATGTTCAATAATAGCCTCGCATCAGGCTTTGTGCCCACTGAATGGCACATAGCAACAGTTATCCCACTCCACAAATGGGGAGCCACCACTGATCCCGGGAACTATCGACCTATTAGCCTGACGAGCCTGGTCTGCAAGGCCATGGAACGTTTCATCATGGAACTCATAAACAAAGACATTGGTAACCTCCAAACTCTGGATCCCACCAAGTTCGGGTTTGTGAAAGGCCTATCATGGTTCCTGAACCTGATAGACTTCTTTGAGGCAGTCACCAAAGCCGTGGATGAGGGTAAGGTGGTTCACACAGCCTATCTTGACCTCGCCAAGGCTTTTGACACCATCCCCCATTCTGGAATTATAGCTAAACTCACTAAACTAGGTATAAGTCCCTACATCACAAGATGGGTTGCCAACTGGCTCACTGACAGAACCCACACTCTAAAAGTTGCAGACTGCAAATATGACCTAAAAGCAGTGACATGTGGAGTACCACAGGGTTCCGTCCTGGGACCTCTCCTGTTTGGTACCTACTTCTCTGAAGTACAGGCTAACACCAGGTGGACAGTAGTCTCTCCTTTGATAGTCACATCGCCACAGTAGTCAGGAAGTCCTTCTACGTGGCACACCTCATCATAAAAAGGTTCTCATCCAGGAAAAAAGAGGTTATTGTTCCCCTCTACTCATCACTCATTACACCCATTATAGAGTACAATGCCCCTTTTGGAATGTACCTCACAAGACATCTGCAGCAGCTGGAAAGGCCACAGAAGTACCACACAAAGAGGATTACTGGCCTCAAGCAAATACCCTACACTGACCACCTCAAAAAACTCCATCTTTACTCCATAGCCTATCGCCTACTCCGAGGTGATCTCTGCCTAACATATAAAGCTATGTCAAACCCAGAGCTGTTGGACATGCTACACCTAAAGAAATCCCAATCCCTCCAAGCTACACGCTCTAGGGACCTAAACCTTGTCATCACAATAAACAGGATACGTTGGAGGGATAGATTCCTGTCCGAGACTTCCTATACTCTGGAACAAGCTACCCATCTATGTCAAGCAAAGTTCTTCATTAGCACTCTTCAGGAGTGGATGGGAAATAGGAAATGCACCCCGGGGATCACTTCTGCTGGACAGTGGCACAGGAAAATAACTTTCTTGGGTGGCGTAAGCTATGGAACCTTGCTGGCTAGGCTTACGTAGGCCCTTGGGTCGATAGCCTAGTACCTACCTATGAACCATCTTAGAGGACATCTACATCTTTAGGGGATTCAGTGATTGCACCCAGCTTGCAGTCATCAGCACATTTGATCAGCCAAAGGTCCTCTACATTTGCCTTGACTTCAGAGGAGTATATTCCAAGCAGAAGAGGTTCCAGTACCAAGCCCTGTGGAAAACCACTAGTAACAGGCCTACTGAAGGAGGTGGATTCCCCCTCCCTAACTTCATTTGTCCTATCTGTGAGCCATTTAGCTGTCCATCAGGACACTATAATACCAGAGTGTGGTATTGTGTCAAATACCTTTGCCAGCTTGAGGTAGGCAGTATATGCCATTTTGCCCTCATCCTTGGCACTAGTGACCTTCTTGAAGAAGTCCATCTTGTTTAATAGGCATGACCTGCCCTTGACGAAACCAAACTGGGATGGGGCCAGTTTGAAGATTTCCTATGTCTTTGTTTATAAGGTCAATGAAAATTCTTTCCATGGCCTTACATATAAGACAAGTCAAACTTTATGAGTCTGTTGATAGCCCCCTTTGTGTAGAGGGGTGACTGTTGTAGTCTTCCATTCCCAAGGGATGAAGCCTGTCTGAAGGCTGTGGTTGAAAGGAGATTCTAGTGGGCCTGACAAGTTGTGTTTCAAGCTATTCAGGAGGTATCCTGTGATATCATCTGGACCCATCAATGCTGTGGTTTTAGCTTTGGAGAGTGCAGTGAGGACCTGTACTTTAGTGACAGTTGGTGGAGAAATGGTAGATGGTATTTCCTGGGGGGAGGGGGTAACTTGCAGTGAAGGAGGGGGTGAAACTGGAGCTAAACTTATTGGCTAGCAAATTAGTTATATCCTTCAGTGTGGTATAGGGAGCTACATCTACTATTAGTTTAGCACACTGTTGGGTGTTGCCCTTAAGGTTGTGTACATAACTGAAAAATGCCTTTTGGTTATCTGTAGCCTTGGAAGCTATTTTTGCCTCAAAGTTGGCTTTGATGGACTTGATTAGTCCCCTGATTTGCTTGTTAAGATTTATGAAGAAATTTTTTTGCCTGTTGGGCATAACCCTTCCTATTTTTGGACAGGATTTTCTTTCTTTTGTTATATAACCTATTCATATTGGGAGTCTGCCAAGGGGGGTTGTTTTTGGAGTTTGTCCTAAGTTTATTTTGGTTTGGTACTGCTGTTTCTATGCAGTTGCTTATACGCTAGCTCAAAGTTTTGGAAAATACTTTTGCATAAACTAATGGCTAAAAAGTATGTAGTACCTGCAAGGGGAAATGTGTCAGTTCTACCCATCAGCCAGTATGAATATTGGATTTAGAGGATGGTCATTGTTGATGTGACACCCCAATCCCATGTGCAAATATGGAAAAAAGGGGTTGCTGTATGGATAGACAGAGTGAATGAAGAGAAGGATATGTAACAAATGGAAGAGAGAAAAAATATGATGGTTCTAGCAAAATGATTTAAAACTTTAGTGGCAAAATACTTGAAAAGGGGGTTCCATAATTGCTATAAGTGAATGCAATGTAATGATAAGTAGACAAGTCATGGAAGAGTATAAAACACTGAAAAGGTGGGCCAAAATGGCAAGGAAAATAGAAAGTTGTTGGTATATTAATATAACACGAGAGAAGGAGGATTTAGGAGGGAGGTAGAGAGAAGGTAGAAGATATGAGATGAGAGAGTGTGTATAACAGAAAATGGACAAGGAATGGGGTCAGTAATAATGGATTCATAAACAGCAGGGTAGTGACAGCGAGAAGGATAGGGCATGGATGTCAAACAAAAAACGGTCAAACCTAAGGGGAATGGGTGGAAGAAGGACCGAGGCAAAATAAGAAGGTGCAGATTTGCGGGACTTTACTTTCAGCCCCGAATATAAAATTCTTAAAGTATTACTTCAGTTAATGTTTTGATTTGTGACTGCTGTTGAAAGAAAAATATGCACTTTTATATATATAAAAAAAACATAAAATGGCTTTAAAAGCATTTTCTCTGCTTGCTCTCAAAGGATTTGTATGTGGGCTACATATAATCTCTCTGAATAACAGTGAAAGAACACAGACAAAAGGATCTCACATACTTTATATGCAAAAGTACATCAGTGATATAGCAATCCATCTTCAAGATTCCAAGAAAATTTTGTAAATAAAAGAAAAATTCATGTTTACAAAAAAATGTGTCACCACAAATGAATACTGCCAAAAGAAATTAACTTTCTGCTGTAAAAAGCAAAAACAAACACAAAGAAAAGTTATGATTTCATTCAGGTGTAATTGTAATTGCTAAAGTGCAAGTGGCAGACATACAAGCTACTTTACAGCTGCTAACCTGCCCTAAGGAAATTGTAACAGCAGTCTCTCAAAAGGTGAGCTGATTATGTTTTGACATAAAGCAGGAACAGTCTGAGATAAAATTGCATGAAAGTTAAACTAGTATAAGGGGAACAGCAATTTTAAAGTATGTCTGTGCAGCCCTGTATTGTGATGTAATTTCACTTGTCCCATGAATTCTTAACTGCTGTCACTCCTATCCTAAAATATAATCTTGTAAAAGTATTGCACCACTACCTCTGCTTCAGGCTGTGTACAAGAACTAAGACCAAAATACTTTAAAAATCAAACCATATCTAAATTTCTTTTACCACTACAAAAGCTTCCCCTTAGCCATAATCACATACCAGAGAATAATGGCACACCTAACAGAGCTTCACTGAGACTCTATCTTATTAAAATGGATGCACCTAAATCCATTATACCATCATTCTCAAATACCAGAGGAACTACTTAGATCAAATGCTGCCCTTTTTGTAATATCACAAAAATCATTGTTCACCTCTTCAACTATAATGTATTGTAGTTACAGCAATGGTTTAAAATTTAAGAGAATGCCTGAACTGAAAGCCTGCTCCAGGTTGGATTTTATCATGACTACCTCCAAGACCTGGTTAAAACTGTATATTCTTTTCACAATTACACAGATTATTTAAGAAGAACAGAAACATAAGAGAAAAATGGCAAATTGAAGAGAGCTGGAAGAATTGCATCTAGGTAAATACTCCATTTATATGAATAAAATGCAATCATCTGAGAATGAAAGAAGAATGATCTACAATATCACAATAAAAACAAAAAGTAATAAACTAAGGGTAGTATTCACAGTCATGCACTGCAATTGTGTAGTGAAATCAGCTAACAGCTGCGCTGTGTAGACTGCAAATGTGGCATGCTTGAGGAAAACAGTGCTGGTTTTCACGTGTGCAGCCTACAAATTGTGCAGAGCTGTAACTACACAGATCAGAGAAAAGTCTTCTGGAGAAGTCATGTACATGTACAAATACATAGGATGTGCGAAGCTTGCCAACTCTGCAGGCAGGTGTGGCCTTGCACTAATATCACTAGACTTCACTATGAGAAGCTGCATGTACCATGGCATAGCAGCACTGGTGTGCAAAATAACAAAATCAGCTTTACCAGCAGGCTTAATATGTAGTTGTCCATTGACGGACACCAGTTTGAATTATATGGGTGGAAAAAGGGTGGATCATAAAGATGGAAAAGGAAAGGGGGTAGAAGACAAGGGAAACACAGCAGGAAGACAAAAGAGGATTGAGCAGGAGGAGATGGGAGAGGACAGTGTATTGCTTTTTGTGAGAGGACAGTCCCCCTTTTTTCTGCAAAGTGTAAGAAAAGAGGGGGAAGACATAGGGAAGCAAGGGTTGGGATGTCAAGAAAGATTAGCTGGTCTGCCAGGTCTGTCCTCACAATGATTTTTTTGAAATGCCCACTCTACCCTTCCTCTCTCTATGCCCACTGGTATACAGGCAGAGGACATTTTTGGTCTCCTTTTCAAATAAGCTTGGGGCTCTGTCCTGGACTCTCACAGAAAAGTCATCCTTACTAAGTTAAGAATCAAAATGGTCACATGTCTATGAAACTGAGATTGCTAGGGTGTGAACTAAACCTGGCACAACAAGACTGTAAGAGTCAGAAAGAAGCATGTGCTTGCACTTTACAATGCTAGTTCATGCTTATATGAAGTTGTAGACAACGATGAAGAGATGATTGCATGTGGGCAGTAATTTAATTTCATACAGCTTTTTGCCAAAAATCCTCATTTAGATAAGAACTTTGTAAACCTACGTAAATCTGCTGAAACGTTGTACACAGAACCATTTTGTGTGCTGCTGCTCACTTCACATATGCAGAGATCATCATAAAACAAATGTAAAACCAGAAATATATTGAAAGTGAAATTACAGGAGTACAAGGGTGAACATTTCCTAACATGAAGGATAGGGCAGAAAGTCCATTTGCAGTACTGGTAAGAGAAATACTATTAGTACCATTACCAACTGTCATTCATTCAGTGACGTCAACCTATACCCCTAGGAATGTTTCATTTTATGCTCCAATTAACATTATATTTGTCAGTGTCCTTGACATCTGACAATGGAAATGTACAGGACCACTGTGCACTGACATGACAGAATCTAATAAGACAAAAACTATCACGTACCTTGCAGGCCAAATACACTCCACCGTGCTACTTACAACAGTCAACTGATAAGTGCCATGCAATTTTAAGGTACTGTACAGCCCACTGACCTGCTTAGATATACAAACACAAGCTCATACAACCCTGTTAGTGTTCAAAGCTGGAGGGAGTCATACAGAAATATTAGACACAGTCAGGCAGGGCGAGATACACATTGTGTTCAAGTCTCATCTACCTAAATACCAGACAGCATAGCAGGCACTGGTTGCAGGTAGGGCAAAGTTGTAATTTCAGGAAAACTGTTTGAACAAATCCCATCACTAGTAATACCGACTGTGTTATTCCTAGGTTCAATATGTCAGATGTACGGCAAACACTTGGAAAATGGGGCTCTACACAAGAAGAGCATGCTTAAGTATGGAACCAAGTGCTGGCATGCATAAATGCAACTGGATGAGGCAGGAAGGAAGCAAATGACATTGTGTCTCACTCCAGGAGTAAAGCATAACAGAATGCTATTGCTAGTAATACCACAAGTAGGAGTCCTTCTATTGGGCAAAGCCTGACAATAAAAGAGGAATATCTGGTATTCCTCTGTGGTAATGAATATGGTGGTGATGACAGTGGCAGAGGCACTTTTCAAGAAAGCAAGGATACTGTCAGTTTGATCCAGACATCACATATGTCTACAGCTGCTACAGCAGAACAGTATTTGTTGTCAGATTCTATTCCTTCATGCCTGTTTTAATGTCTCTGCACCAGGTAATTCAGAATTAGCAACGGTCCCTGAACACAGAGAACTATCCCATGATAAACCAAAATCAGTGCTGTTACAACAAGGCAGTCCATAAGAACTTTAATAAAATAGTAAGACTTAAAAAACTTCCAAAAAACTTATAAAACTAGCAGATGAGCTCTTTCAGGTATAAGATTACCCTTCATCAGATCTGTTAAACTAACCAGTGATGTCAAAATTTAAAAAAACTTTCAGCCAATCAACATTAATGTTTCAGCTTCCACAGCCTAAGGGCAGGTTTCAATGGAAAGTATGAGTTTAAACCAGGATATTTATGTGCTTGGAACTTTCCTATCCATTTAATTTCTGCAAGTTCCAAGTAATTATTATGATCACCACCTCTCTGTTGTTCAGATACCACTTGTCTACATCTTTCGGCTTTTAGGGATCGCCCCAGCGGAACTCCGGTCCGCTAATGATTGGCAGTAGATTTTTATGTGCCGAGTTGCCGGCCCTGACGCACAACCTTCAGTGAAGGTACGCCCATTCACGCATGTCTCCACACAGAAGACACTCTAGCTGAGAATCGAACAGGACAACATCTTACTGTGAGGCGACAACGCTACCGCAGCACCACCACCACTTGTAATACTCTAAAAAAGAACTTTTGTCCATTTGATTCATGCACATGTTTCGCCAGGGGATTTTTAAGGACTTTCAGATGGCTATCACTGATATGGTTAGATATCCTTTCTTTAAACTGTCTCACAGTCTTGCCTACATAGAAACATGTACAGCTGTCGCATATAGCCAAGTACACCAAACTTTTAGTAGTACAGTCAGCATACAGCCTCGGTATAAACATAAAATTAATAAATGGGTGTTTGAAATCTTGTTCTTTAGATATATATTTACAATTAGAATGACGACGACATTGATAGCTTCCTTTCCTGCTGGACTGTATCTTTACAAGTGCTTTATGTTTAAAACATAGCATTTGGTTAAGACTGCGACTGTTTTTAAAGGCAAAATGTGGTCTATTTCCAGCAATCTCTTTAATTGTCTCATCCGATGTAAGGATCTTCCAGTTAGCTTCAATGATGTCACATACAAAATTAATATCACTTGTATAAGTCAGGACAGCACAACTGACTTGCTCCATCTGTGGCCTCTTTTTCATCTGTTCAGAATTCTGTTGGGGTGGGTGTCATTCCGATACAAGTAGGGTCTTCCTTTTTGCCCACATATGGCCCTAACCTTCTGTTGTGCCTTAACAATCTGTTTCTAATCATAGCCTCTATGTTGAAAAAATGTCCCCATTCTTAATACTTCTTCACAAAAATCATCTTTGCTAGTACGTAATCTGGAAACTCTGAGCGGCTGTGCTTCAAGTACACTAGAGTAAATATGCTGGGGATGCATACTTGATCTTACCAAATAATTATTCTTCCAAGTTTCCTTACAATACAGTTATGTATCAGTCTTACCACAGTTATACTGAATGGTCATCACATCCAAGAAAGGTAGCATCTCATAAGAAGAATGCATGCTGAATCTCAAAAATTCAGCAGTTCCTTCTAAGAATCTATGAAAGCTGGCAAGTTCTTCTTTCATTTCCTTCCCATTTTTATATATATATATATATATATATATATATATATATATATATATATATATATGTATGGGTTCACTACAGAATCTCAAAATACTGAAATCCAGAATTTCAGTATTTTGAAATTCTGTAGCCGAAAGCTTTAAATTGCAAAATGACAGAAGCGCGAAATTCAAAATCCCGAAGTTCGGAGATGTTGAAATAGCGCTTCTGGTGTTGCAGTGTGTGAATGGATAGGTGTATGTTCAGGTAAGTATGTATGTGTAAGTGAGTTGGTTAGGGGCTCTAGTGTGTGTGTTGTGGCTGTAATGTGTGTGTGTGCAAAGCCTATGAAATGTGTGGGTATGAGTTACCTTTGTGTGTGTGATTGTGCGATCTCGGAGTTAGTATATATACATAGGGGGGGTTGTGGGGGGTGCAGGGGGGGTTGCCCCCCCTGCTTGTCTGTAGTGTAGGATTGTATGTTTGATTGTGGGGGGACATTGTGTGTATGTGTATGTGTGTGTGGTGTATTTGTAGTGTAGGTTTGCGATTTTAAATTTTGTGGTTCTGGGGTTTCGGGATTTAAGGCTTTCGGCTACAGAATTTCGAAATACTGAAATTCGAGATTTCATTATTTCAAGATTCTATAGTGAACCCATATATCTATATCTATATATATATATATATATATATATATATATATATATATATATATATATATCATCGACAAAAGGCTGATAAAATTTCACATGCTGTGAGTATGGATTGTTATTATACACAAAATCATGTTCCCAATTTGCTATTACAAGATTAGCATAGCTAGGCACATGGGGTGCCCATAGCTACACCCCATTTCTACCAATACAAATTGCCTTCAAAGATCATCACATTGTGTTCAAGCACTAGACTTAAAGCACATATTACATTGATTTGATTGATACTAATATCAGCTTCTCTCCCTAGGAATTCTCTAACAGTATTTAACCCAAAGTCATTTGGGATAGCCATGAAAAGGCTAACAACATCCATAGTCACTAAAAGAAGCCTATTCATATTTTGTTGTTGATTAATAAAGGTATTAAGAGATGACAGAAAATGTGTAGTATCTTTGATAATCCCTGGTGCTGAAACCAGAAAACCTTTCAACTGGTGCTCAATATAAATAGAAGCTGGCTCTGTAATCCATCTATTGCCTGCCACAATAGGATGCATAGGTGGATTACTCTCATTTTTATGTAGCTTAGGTAGACCATTAAGTATCGGGATGGTATGAATGCTGTACTACTGAATAGTCAAAAAGGTCTTTCGTAATAGATCTATGCATGAGCAGCTCATGCAGAGTATCATTTACCGATTTCTTTAGTTGTACCAGCTTCATACTTGCAATGGGCTTGTAAGTGCTATCATCGCTCAATAACTCTCTCATTTTCATCACATAAAATGCCCTGTTCATCAGAACAATGGCTCCACCTTTATCTGTAGGTCTTATAATTAAATTATCATTCATCATAAAATCTTTCAAGGCTTGTCTCTCAGCGTTGGTTATGTTATGAAATTGGTGCCTTGGCCTTAATAAACATTACGCAATATCTTGTTCACATACTTTTAGAACGGTATCTACCACAGAACTATTCTGTGGAACAAAATCACTAGGCTTTTTGAATATATTAGCACAATGTTGTGAACTGTTACCAAAATACTCTTTAGCATAATGTCTCTTCCAAACATCTTCATCTGTAAAATAACATCACATAAATTCAAATGATTTGCTGGAACATAACTTAAGCCTTGATTTAGGAGAGACAAGTGGGCATCTGTTCGCCTAAAATCAGATAAATTCACAAGTAAGTTATTCATGTTGTCTAGTTGGCATTCTTCCCTTGATGTTCTACGGGCAACTTTCTCCTTTTTCTCCCTCTGCTCTGAGAGCGACAGCCTTGTTTTTCCTTGTACTCTCTCACTTGTGGGGGAAATTCCGGAAAAAACAGCATCTGTACAGAAGTGCTTTTAGGTCTAGCACCTAGTGAGACATTCAGGTCTCACATTTGAGCATTTACATGTGCAGATACTGTTACCTGTTGTGGTGACTTAGACTGAGTACATCTTCCATTATTTTTAACAACGAAAAGGCAAAATAGCGAAGCGGCTTTTAAGTGAATTCTTTCCCAGGGAAAGAATTCGCTTGGCCACTTCCATCTTTTTTTTTTGGAACAGCGATTTTTCTCCCTTGGAAAAAAATCATTGTTCTGAGCTTTCGAGATTGTAAGCTTTCGCTTACATGGGGTCGATTATTCATCATTCGCTTTTTTAAGCATTCAATGATATAATATAGACAATATATATATATATATATATATATATATATATATATATATGTGAAGAAAATGAACTTGCCAGCTTTCATAGACTCTTAGAAGGGACTACTGAGTTTTTAAGATTCAGCATGCATTCCTCCTATGAGATGCTACCTTTCTTGGATGTGATAAGCATTCAGAGTAACTGTGGTAAGACTGATGCACAACTGTATCATACGGAACTTTGGAAGAATAATTATTTGGCAAGATCAAGTATGCATCCCCAGCATATTTACTCTAGTATACTTGATACACAGCTGCTCAGAGTTTCCAAATTAAGTACTAGAGAAGATGATTTTCATGAAGAAGTATTAAGAATGGGGACATTTTTTCAACATAGAGGCTATGATAAGAAAAAAGAAGTTATGTTGTTACCATAATGTTCCATGTGAGTTGTCCATCTCGCCATTCATTCTTAACTGATGGGTTCAGAGCCGATCCTCGGCTCTGACTTGGTCGTTTTTTACAAGGTCGAGGTCTTCAACTAGCTTGAGGCTAATACCCTATCCGATGATGCCTTAGTGGACTCCTCAGATCTTGTTTGCGTATGTATTAAAAGTTGTCTACAGGTTATCTATTATACTATAAGAAAAAACCCTGAAAAAGAGTCCAATTAATAATAAAGTCTAGATCCCCCAGGAATCCACAGGCTGGGGGTTGGGGGGGAGACGTAAGAATGAACGGCGAGATGGATAACTCACATGGAACGTTATGAAAAGAACATAACTTCTTTATGTGAAATTGTCCTATCTCGCCTTCATTCTTAACTGATGGGATAGCATCCCTAGCACCATTAATCCTGGGTGACTCATGGGAGTATATTCTTCAGCATAGTGGACCCAAAGGAGCCCTGTCGGCCATATCTACTTTGTAATGAGTGATGAAGGTATGAAGTGTTGCCCAAGTTGCTGCTGCACAAATGGTATCTATAGGAACTTTGGCATGAAAAGCTGAAGAAGTAGTAATGAATGAGCCTTTACGTTGCCTGGTAATTTCTTTTTCACTGAGTTATAAGTAAAGGAAATATAGTCTGATAGCCATCTGGATCAGGTAGTTTTTGCTACTGCTGTACCTTTTTTAGCTTCTGAGAATGATACAAAAAGTTGATCAGATTTTCTGAATTCTTTTGTTCTGTGTAAATAGAAACATAATTGTCTGTGAACATCAAGTTGGTTTAGCATGTATTCTGCCTTAATGCCATACTTGGGGGGAAAAAGACTGGCAATTCTCTGGTTTGATTTAAATTGGATTCTGAACAGACTTTAGGTAGAAAGGATGGATTTGTCCACAGGGAAACTCTGTCATTGTGAAACAAGAGGCATGGGGGTTTGATTAAAAGTGCTTGCAGTTCTGACACCCTTCTAGCTGAAGTGATGCCCACTAAAAAGATAGTTTTCCAAATTAAAAATTTTAACTCGCATGAAGATGCAAGTTCAAATGGTGGAAGAATTATCTTGGATAGGACGAAGCTGAGGTTCCATGGTGGTAGTGGTGGTTTTTATTGGTGGCCTTAAAAGACAAGTACCCTTAAGAAAAGCTTTACACAATCTATGTGACATAATGTTTGATCCATTTTCTCCTAGATGAAAATTTGATATTGCTGCTAATTGTACCCAGATGGTAGCAGCTACAGCATGCTCTTTGAAAAGCTTTGTTAGAAATTCTAAAATAGAAGATAGGGGTGCGGCGTAAGGGTCAATTTTATTTTCTAAAGCCTAACTAGAAAACCTTTTCCATTTGCTAAGATGCAGTCTTCTTGTTGATGTCTTATGTGAAGATATCAAAATGCGTCATATGGCAGATGAAAGATATTTTAACCTGGCTATGTTTGGAACTGGAGTGGCCAAGCTGTCAACTTGAGGGTTTTTAAGGACGTATAAGGAGTTCCTGAAGAATGGATCAGAAGATATGGTACTGTGTCCAGGATCCAATTTTCCTTCTGAAGATGAGGTTATAAGAAGGGGAACCAAATTTGATGAGGCCAGTAAGGGGCTATGAGAATTAAGGTCCTTCTCAATATGCTGGCTTTCTGTATTACTCTGGGTATTAATGGGAAGGGGGGGCATATAGGAGCCCCGGGGGCAAATTGTGTATCAGTGCATCCCTTGGGGACATCCCCAGAGGGGGAATTAGGGCAAAATAGTTGCTGAATTTTGTATTTGTGGACATGGCAAAAATATCACATCAAGGCTGGCCCCATTTGTGGAAAATGCTCTCCGCTACTTATTGTTTGAGGGACCACTCATGAGGCATCAGTATGTCTCTGCTGAGTTTGTCCGCAATCACGTTGGATCTTCCCGGGATGTGATTTGCTATTAGAAAGCTTTTGAAGGAAGTTGCCCACTGCCAAACTCTGAGGGCCTCTCAACAAAGGGGATATGATTTGGTTCCTCCTTGCTTGTTTATGTACCATACCACTGACATATTGTCTTTTTGGATTGCAATCATTCATACAGGTAGAGAGTCTTGGAGTAACTGCAATGCTAGAAGCACCGCTCTAATCTCTAGAACAATGATGTGCAAGTGAACCTCGTGTTCTTGCCACGTGCCTTGGGCTGTTCTTCCTAGATAATGCCCCCCCCCCTCCCTATCTGGGAAACGTCCATGGTCACCATGGCTAGCGGAGCTGGGGGAACAAGGGGTTTTCCTATTGTCACCTGGTCCAATTGAAGCCACCAAAGTAGATCTCTTTTTCAAGTTTGTATCAGAATAATCTTGAGAGACATCAGAAGCATCTGCATTGACCATTGCGTAAAAAGAAGCCACTGCAGAATCCTCATATGCATACATGCCAGGGGAATTACTGTAATAGCAGCTGTCATTGTGCCCAGCACCTTTACAACCCCTCTGGCTTGAACTTTTGTTTTGTGTAGAAGATTCAGGACTTGTTTTTGAAGGACTCGAACTCTCTTTTTTGGAAGGTTTACCATCATTATGACTGTGTTTAATTCTATTCCTATAAAAACAGTATGTTGAGATGGCAATAAGGCAGATTTTTCATAGTAGACAGTAATTCCTAACTGTGCAAATAGTTTTAAGGTTGTGTCCCTTGCTCAGATGAGTAGTTGCTTGGTGGTGGCGGTTAGGAGCCAGTCTTCTAAGTATGGAAACACTCAGAATCCTAGTCGCCTCAGGTGAGGCATGACTACTGCCATGCATTTATTGAACACTCTGGGGGCTGTAGTGAATCCAAAGGGCAGAGCCTGAAATTGATGATGACTGGCTCCTAGCCAAAAGAGCAGGTGACTTCTGGATGGCCTGTCCATTTTATGTGGTAGTAAACATCCTGAAGGTCTATCAAGCACATCCAATTGTCCTTTCCTAGAAGAGTAAGTATTGACTGCAATGTGATCATCCAGAACTTTGTATTTTTTACTGACTTGTTCAGTCTGCTGAGATCTAATATGAGCCTCCAGTCCTCTGTCTTCTTTGGAACTAAAAGGAATCTTGAGTAAGTTCTGGATCTTATTTGGTTTGCAGGAACTGACTGGATGACTTTTTTTCTAGCAACGTTTGAATCTCTATGGTGGCTTGATCCCCCTGATTGGGTGGAACATCAGGGATTCTTTTGATTTGCAGAGGTGGCACTGAAAAGGGTATTGAGTAACTCTGGATATGATTCTTTGTACCTATCTGTCTTTTGTAATTTTAAGCCAGGCGACTGGGTACAGAGTCAAGTGTCCCCTGACTGCCTTCAGAGTGGGACAGATGGGCCCTCCTCTCAGGAGTGCTGAAAAGGCTTACCAAAAAAATATTTGTGGTAATCTTGGTTCTGCGGACCCCCTCTGCCTCATGGTCAGTGTCTTCTGTTATTATCTCTTCCTCTGCCTCTGAAGGAGGGTTCACCACGTGTGTCAGGAAAAACTTTCTGGGATTTCCGGAACCACATCTTTACCCCCTTTTGACCCATGGATTGGGTCTGGAAGGGGTGGAAAAAAGTACTCCCACAGCAGAGAGAGTTTTTCCCTCCTGTTCACACCTGGTTAAAGTCTCTTTTACTTTAGGCCTGAACAAGGACAAGTCATCAAAGGGGGTGTTTATAAAGGATGACTTGAAGGGTTCTGCAAAGTTACAGAGGTGCATTCAGGAGTGTCTCCTATGGGCCATTCCTGAACACGCTGACCTACTCGCAACATCGACTGCACAAAAGATTAGCCTCATGGACGAGTTTATCAGTGAGTTAAGGGTGGAGAGCTGGGATGATACTTACTCTGATATCCCCTCAGCTTCTGAACCCTGGAGGGAATCTCCTAGCTCTTTTATGAGATCTCTCTGTAACCTAGTAAAGTGGGTCAAATAGCTCAGAGACCTGAGGGTAAAGGTCGCTGATGAAAACATGTGCTTTTTGTATCTGTCCATTGTGCGTGAATCTTTATTCGGAGGATGAACAGATGAGGATGTCTCCAATAACTCCTCTTTAGTGGCTGCCGCCACCACCACCATACCATCTACCGGAACATCTTTTGTTAAAAAGGCTTTGTCTTCTGGGCTGGTGATAAATTTATTAGGCCTCCTAGGGATGGGCTCCACTGTGTCTGGAGACCCCCACACCTTTCGACAAACTAATTTCACAAGCTCATTGAAAGGTGGAGACACCCAGGAGGAGGAGGAGGGTCGGGATCCAAAATCTTTCAGGTACACGAACTTCTCGTCAGTAGGGTTGATGGGCTTCCAGCTGCCTCTCTGTTTTAGGATCTCTAGGATGTCTGCAAAGGAGACATCCTCAGAGAGTGATCATGGGGACCCTTCTGATTCATCAAGGTCCTTGTTTTATGTAATTGACTCCTGTGGGGAGTCCAAATGCTTCCTTTTGCAAGTTTTCTTTCGAGGACCCTCTTCAGAAGGATATTCTGGAGAGGTATCGGGAAGATAAAGGTTCACCCACTGGGGTTTCCTGAAGTTCTGGATCACTACGCCTTTGTGGAGTCAGTTTTGCTGAGATGCCGGTGCTCTAAGGAATGGAATGGGAGTAACTGAAGGTGAGGCTATCTCTGACGACAGGGCTCTCCTCATAGCCTCAAAAGCCCCCCTCCCATGAGCCAAAGGAGGCTCCGGCTCTGAGGAACCGAGAGACACCTCTGGCCCTACAAGAGTAGGCACCGAGGCAGAGGTAGGAGCCAAGCTCACATGAGCTAAAGCTTAGAGAGGAAGGGTTGGATCCAACAAAAAAATCAGCTCCTCTCATCCCCCTGGAGCCAGCCGGAGAGTGTCGGCTCCTAGACTCCCTAGCTGGCACTGAGGTAGCCAGAGCAGTCAGGGCTGAAAGTCCTGGAGCAGGTCTCGGTTCTGACAATCCCATCACCACTGGCTCCACCCATTCCGGCTCCGAAACCATGGGTCGGGTCGTAGGAGGAATCGAGATAGAAAGGGTAGGTACAGTCAGTTCCAAGGCCCTCAGGGTCAGTTCCGATAAAAGTTTGGCTAACGCCAGTGTCTTCAACAGTCTCTGCACCACACGATCCACATCCAAATCAGAGAGGCTCCTAGAGGATTTGGACGATGGGACTGGAGAAGCTGACATATGCAGTAGTGGTGACCATAACGTGGGTAATACCAGTTCCAATGCAGGGGACCAGCTCCGTACTGTTAAAATCAATGGCTCCAAAACCACTGGAGCCGAGGTTGATGGTCTTTCTGATCTGGTCTCTTTAGATACTGTCAGAGACATTCTAGGAGTCTATTTAGCTGGCTCCCACTCCTCCAAAGTACAAGATCTTTTGGAGGATTTAGTTTTGTCAGATGAAGGGGACTTAGCCTCTGGCTGGGAGCTTTGACCTTTTTCTATGGCTTCAGCAAAGCTAGACTTTACCAGTCTTTTTAAAATCAATTTATTTTTCCTCTCATAGAGGACTCTAGTGCTAAAAGAATGACAAATATTGCAAGGGTCCTGGAAATTATTTGCACCTAGGCAATAGACACACACTGTGTGTCTGTATGTCAAGGACATCTTCTGCCCACACTTTAGGCATTTTTTGAAACTGGAAGATTTCGACTCTTTTGCCTGTTTTGACATACTAAACAGCAATGTATATCAAAAGGAACAACCAGTTATAAATCTCTCTAACTTAACTGAGGTTATAAAGACAAGTATATATATATATATATATATATTTATGTGGTTCCACTTTATAATCTCAAAATACTGACATTTCACTATGTCAAGACCATAAAGTCGAATCCACAAAACACCGACAGCCCAAAACCGCGAAACTTCAAATCTCAAACACACAGCATACACCACATCACACATACACCATAATACCCACACTACAAAAAAAAACAAACAAAAACATAACACTACACATCCACAAACCCACTCTACAAATAAGCAGGGGGGCAAGCCTCCTTACACCCCCATTCCCCCCATTTATATATACTAACTCTGAGATCGCACAAACAGAAGAAAACAGTAAACTCACATCCAGTCATTCTACAGTCGCGCGCGCGCACACACACACACACACACACACACACACACACACACACACACACACACACACACACACACACAAACACATATACAAACACCACCACATCCAAGAGTTACACAATCATACTTTCACCTTCCTACCATAACCCACACGTACAACTTACAAAAACACTCACATACACTCAAATTCCTACCCCAAACCCTTACAAACCACTCACTTAACTTACATTCCACCTAAATCCACACACTACACCAGACACCATCCACACAAAACACTGCACGTAACGTAGCGTAAAGCCATAACCACGAATTTGACATTCAGATTCGCGATTATGCACTTTCGCTATTATACTGAAATTCGAGATTTCAGTATTTTCAGATTATAAAGTGGAACTATATATATATATATATATATATATATATATATATATATATATATATATAGTAAAAATTGTAAAAACACACATGCGCGCACACACACGCGCACATATGCACACACACACACACACACACACACACACACACACACACACACACACACACACAAAATTATCCTTCGGACTAACAAAATTGAAGAAAGGAAGCCCTCTAACTTAAACGGACTTCTATGATAGAACTAAATACTGTATACTACTTTAAATATCAAAACACACACTGTGCAGCAAGAAGAAAAGGAGCCCCCTAAATTAAATGGGCTATCAAATATAACTATACACTACAACTGCTAAATACTTATAAACTTTTCTAACTTAACTGCACACTTTAATAATGCTTAAAGCCAAAACACACTATCAAAAACTCTTAATAACTATGCGATGGGATAGGGTAAGGGTAGGCTGAACAAACAATAGGCCTAGAGAGATAAGGGGATTCTATTTTTAATTTTTTTCAATTTTAAACTAGAAAACTAGAAAAAAACTATGTGGTAGAACTTCTACCAAGCTATTCTCAACAGTTATAGAAATAACCAGCTTTAAACGTGTAAAAAGTATGAAAAGATTTGTCACTTAGCCTGAACTAGTCAAACAACGCTCGATCTGTTTCCGCAGCAAACGAGATCTGAGGAGCACACTAGGGCATCATGGGATAGGGGATTAGCCTCAAGTTAGTTGAAGACCTCGTGCTTGTAAAAAAACAGCCGAGTCGGAGCCAAGGATCGATTCTGAACCCATCAGCTAAGAATGAAGGCGAAATAGGGCAACTTCACATCAGATTGTTAAGGCACAACAGAAGATTAGGGCCATACTTGGGCAAAAAGGAAGACCCTACTTGTATCGGAATGACACCCACCTCCAACAGAGTTCTGAACAGATGAAAAAGAGGCCACAGATGGAGCAAGTCAGTCGTGTTGTCCTGACAAAGTGATATTAAGTATGTATGTGACATCATTGAACCTAACTGGAAGATCCTTACATTGGATGTGACGATTAAGGAGATTGTTGGAAATAGACTGCATTTTGCCTTTAAGAACACTTGCAATTGTAAGCAAATGCTATGTTTTAAACATAAAGCACCTGTAAAGATACAGTCCAGCAGGAAAGGAACCTATCCATGTTGTTCTCACTGCAAATATATATCTAAAGAACAAGATTTCAAATACCCATTTATTAATTTTATGTTTATACCAAAGCTGTATGCTGACTGTACTACTAAAAGTTTGGTGTACTTGGCTACATGCGACAGCTGTACATATTTCTATGTAGGCAAGACTGTGAGACAGTGTAAAGAAAGGATATCTAACCATATCAGTTATAGCCATCTGAAAGATCTTAAAAATCCCCCTGCGAAACATGTGCATGAATCAAATGGACACAAGTTCTTTTTTAGAGTATTACAAGTGGTATCTGAACAACAGAGAGGAGGTGATCATAATAATTACTTGGAACTTGCAGAAATTAAATGGATAGGAAGGTTCCAAGCACATAAATATCCGGGTTTAAACTCATACTTTCCATTGAAACCTGCCCTTAGGGGGTAGAAACTGAAGCATTAATGTTGATTGGCTGAACGTTTTTTTAAATTTTGACATCACTGATTAGTTTAACAGATCTGATGAAGGGTAATCTTGTACCGGAAAGCGCTTATCTGCCAGTTTTATAAGTTTCTTGGAAGTTTTTTTTTAAGTCTTACTATTTTATTAAAGTTTTTTTTATGGACTGCCTTGTTGTAACAGCACTCATATTACTTTGTGGTGCAGTACTGTTCTTTGGTAACTGTTCCTGTTTGATGCTTATATATCACATGCTACATATGAATTTCTTATTTTTACCTGTACTGCTCAATGTACAGTGTATACATAAATACAGTTACTCTAGCGTATAGTAATAGTGTCATTTTTGCACAGGTATGTTAGCAACCATTATTGGTAGACTGTAGTACACTACAGCAGGCTGATGGTAACAATTATGTGACAGTCAACAATAATTGCATTGCTCTCATTCTCAAGACACATCCTTTGGACAGTCACATACAGTTTTAAAGTGTACTGACAGGGACTCTTCCCCCATAGCAGGTTAACAACTTCAAAAGAGCTGATGTTGGCCCACAGGTACTGCCCCATGGGTACATGTCTTTACTATAAGTGATTGAATCCCCATGAAACTCAACCTCATTCGCAGATCCAAATGTAGAACCTGTGGAAGAGGACAGAACAATGTTAGAAGTTGGAATATCCAATGTACTGAAGGGATGTCAGACAAAATCAATGATCAAAGCTGGCTCTCCTGACATGTAAAGTATTGCCCACACAATAAAACATGCCTTACGAAAATAAAAGGCATCTATCTTCCATGTCTTCTTACATGGAGTCCTGGAACAGAAACTTGTGGGTTGATTATTGAGAGAGGAGGCAAAGAGGTCTACATGAGGAACTCCCCCACAGGTGGATTAAATCTTGGAAGACACCCTGATCTAATTTCCATTTGTTATAATATGTGGTTAATAAAAAAATATATATGTCGTGTCATTTGAGCTTGGTTTTCCTCATTTGCTATGCAAGGAAATGTTTCTAAGTATCACATTAATTATATAAGCACTTTTCCTTGTCAGGAAAAATACCAGACTTGTGATAGATATATTATAGTAAGTATAAGTTTAAGCACAAACATAAAGGTCTCAAAGTAAATATATAATGTAATAAACAAAATACATACTTTTTGAAATAAAGTCCAGCAGACTATATCTTTGTTGAATCTTTGAGAGATTTGGAAGACTGTATGGTTTTAGAATCAGTTCTTTGTTTCTTTTTCCTTACATCAGACCAAGTATTTTTCTCTGGGGACCTTTTCAAATGGATTGAAACAGACCAGTCCATTTCTTCAAGAATTGTAATGATACTGTTATTCTTGAGGAAGCCTTCTAGCTTATCAGTGGGAGTGGTAAGCACTTGGTAACCTATCTACCACATAAGGAGTGGTCCCGGCTCAGAAATTGTAGTTATTGGCCATTTGGGCAGTTTTTCCATCTCTCTCAACTTTCTGATTTAAAAGCCCACATTTGCACTTGTTTCCCTCCTTTCCTGTAACTTGTTTAGTCCAGATATAGATTCTTAGTTTTAGCACTTGAATTTGCTTATTTGTGATCAACACTTGTTCAGAACTTGTTGTAAGCACTAAATAACCTACTAATTACTACAGCACTCAACCTTCCTCATTAATTAGAGGAAAACAGTTTTGGTACTTACTTTCCTCACTTGCTTAGAGAAGTTCTTGTACTCACTTTCCTCACTTATCTAGAGGAAAATATTTTTTTATTCAGGCATGTCCAAGGGTCAGCTCTCAGTGTTCTCTTCTGTCTATCTGATGAATCTGGGCATCTTGGGGCAATGTAGAAATTGCCTCATGTACACAGACAACCCTCTCCTCCTACCACCCAACACTACAACCTGTGAGAGATGCACTTATCTAACCAAACCTGAGGTAAAGCTCTCTCCAACCAAGACTGAATTTGACAGTCAAGAGGAGAAGGTAAACACTTGCACCACACCACACTCATCATATAGTCTCACTAAATCTACACCACCAAAATCCACACATAGAAACACAAAAACATTCGCAGAGGCTCTCAATAATAATCTGCTCAAGCAACAGAGACCTCCAAAGCAGAAATGCAAGCAACCTCCACCCCCCAACACAACCCAAATGACACATAGCCCGCAGACTCAGTGTGCCACTCAACCACAGCTAATAAGGCAAAACAACATACCCAACACACTAGTCATAGGTGACTCTATAGTCAGGCACACTGATGTCCCACTCACCAGGCTAAACAAGGAGAAGGTTACTGTCAGCTGCCTGTCGGGTGCCAGGATACGCCACATAACCCACACACTCAGGTCACTCCACAACAAATACAAATATGACTCTGTCATTGTCCATGTTGGTGTGAACGACCTGAGATGTACCTCCCTGGACTACATGAAAAGAGACATGGAACTGCTCTCCATTCTTCTAGCCCAGGCAGGTATGACCCTAGTAATACGACCAAAGGAAGGATCCAACACTGCTTTATTCACAAGTCCCTAGCGCCTCGGCTCACGCCTTCAAGGAGAATAAATACAAAGCAATTCACTCAGATATTTATATCATTCACAGATAGTCAATTAAACAATTATACATGATAATTAATTAACATCTCATAAAAACACTTTCCAATTGCAATCTATATTTATACCACTAGGTGTCATTGTCCCATACTTTAATATAAAAACAGTTTCTTTATATAAAAGTTTACATTTAATTACTTCATCATTACTACCTATGACCCTAGCCCTGAGTAGCATTCTGCCATCACCCAGAATGATGCCACAGTACAAGGACAAAATAATTGACTTCAACAATTGGCTAATCTTCTGGTGTCATTCTAAAGGGATCCAGTATTTGTCTGCCTGGGATGACATGGTTGACAGACCACGATGCTTTGCCAGAGATGGCCTGCACCTCTCACTCCTGGGATTCCGCATACTGGCTAAGGTTCTTGCCACCCCTATAGTGCCTTTTTTAGGCAAGGTTCAAATGACAAATTCACCACCATAAAAGGAACAGGCAAGCAAAAACTGAGGGTGATGCTACTCAATGCTAGAAGTCTAAATCTCAAAATGCACTCACTCGAGGCACTCCTTAAAATGGAGAACATCGATATCTGTGCAGTGACTAAGACCAGATTCAAGGCTCCAGAGAGCACCCCTGCACTACCAGGCTATAACTCATACAACACTTTTCAGCCATGTAACCTGGACCGGAACACCAAAGGCAGAGATGTGTCCATATTCATTAAGGATATCCACACCTCCAGGTTAGTTGCTCAGCACAATGCAGCCGAGGTTATCCAAGTGCAACTAACTCTGGGCAAAACTGCAATCCTAATTGTAGCTTGCTACAGATCCCCCACCATGACCCAGGATTCCCACTCCTCTTTTCTTGATGTACTGGAAAATATTAGGGTTCAACCAAACACCCTAATAATGGGCGATTTCAACTACCCCACCATTAACTGGGAAAACTACTCATGTACCAACTCCTTCACTCAACGCTTTCTGGAATTCATAAACTCCAATGCCCTGGATCAACTTATCCACACCTCCACCAGGGGCAACAATATCCTAGATCTAGTCATTATCAACATGAGTGACCGGTGTTCCACACCTGAAGTCAACGCCTCATTGGTCCGATCCGACCATAAGCTAATTACCCTAGATATCCACATCCTGTCCCACCCCCCATTAAGGAAACCATGGTAAAAAATTTCCGACACCCATGCAGATGGACAATACAGTTACGACTACTGAATCCTACACAATTGCACTTTACAAGCACTTACATGAGTGCATGGATCGTGCTATCCCAAACAGAACCAAGACGCTATTCTCCAAAAAAAGGAAGCCAATCTGGTGGTCCCCTGCCATAAACAAACTGTACAACAGAAGGAAGAAACTGTTGCAAAAGAGAGTAAAATCCCATGAGTGGAGGAGCTCCCTGGTCAGCCTCAGTAAGAAGCTGCGATCCCTGATAAAATCCTCCAAAGCTAGTTACGAAAACAAAATTGCCACTGATTCTAAAGATAACCACAAAGCATTCTATAGCTATGTCATGAATCTCAATGGCAACACACAGATCTTTTCTGAGTTACAGCACAATGGCACTAAATATACAGACCCAACTGATATTGTCAACATCCTGGCAGATAGGTTCAGTGCTAACTTTACCCCCCTCTTACCCCCTAAAGAGCCCATCTCTATACCGGAAGAATGCAAAGTTCCTGTAGTAATGGCTGCACAGGTAAAAACCACACTTTCCAAAGCCAAGAAGACAGCATCCATGGGACCAGACAACATCCCAGGCTGCGTTCTACATGAACTACAGAACGAACTGGCACCCCACCTAAGTACCATTTTCAATCATAGCCTCACCCCAGGCTTTGTGCCTGCTGAATGGCGCACAGTGATGGTTATCCTACTCCACAAGGGGGGAGCCACCACGGACCCCAGGAACTACCACCCCATTAGCCTGACGAGCCTGGTCTGCAAGGCCATGGAACGTATCATCATGGAACTTATAAACAAAGACATTGGTAATCTCCAAACTCTGGACCCCACCCAGTTTGGGTTTGTAAAAGGCAGATCATGTCTCCTAAACCTAACAGACTTCTTTGCAGCAGTCACCAAAGCCGTAGATGAGGGTAAGGTGGTTCACACAGCCTATCTAGCTCTTGCCAAGGCTTTCAACACCATCCCCCACTCTGGAATTATAGATAAACTCACTAAACTAGGTATAAATCCCTATGTCACAAGATGGGTTGCCAACTGGCTCACTGACAGAACCCACACTGTGAAAGTAGCAGACTCCAAATCCGGCTTCAGACCAGTGACAAGTGGAGTACCACAGGGTTCAGTCCTGGGTCCTCTCCTGTTTGGTATGTACTTCTCTGAAGTACAGGCTAACACAGAAGGTCTTTGGCTAATGAAGTTTGCAGATGACTGCAAACTAGGAGCCATAATCGAAACTCCTAACAATGTGGACATCCTACAAAAGGGCCTCACTGAGACAGATGCCTGGTGTCAAAGCCATGGCCTCAAGCTCAGTGCTAAAAAGTGCATTGTCATCCCCTTTGGTAAAAACTCTGTACCCATAGACTACAACATAAGTGGTAGTATACTTAACACCGAAAGTGTGATAAGAGACCTTGGGACACAGGTGGACAGTAGTCCCTTCTTTGATAATCACATCGCCACAGTAGTCAGGAAATCCTTCAATGTGGCACACCTCATCACAAAAGGTTTCTCATCCAGAAAAAAAGAGGTCATTGTTCCCCTCTACTTATCACTCATTAGACCCATTATAGAGTACAATGCCCCTTTTGGTATGTACCTCACAAGACATCTACAACAACTGGAAAGGCAGCAGAAATACCTCACAAAAGGATTACCGGCCTCAAACAGATGCCCTACACAGACTGTCTCAAAAAACTCCAGCTTTACTACATCGCATATCACCTACTCAGAGGTGATCTCTGCCTAACATACAAAGCTATGTCAAACCCAGAGCTGTTGGACATGCTCCACATAAAGAAATCCCAATCCCTCCAAGCTACACACTCTAGGGACCTAAACCTTGTCACCACAATAAACAGAACATGCTGGAGAGATAGATTCCTGTCCCAGAGACTTCCCATACTCTGGAATAAACTACCTATCTATGTCAAACAAAGCTCCTCATTAGCACTCTTCAAGAAAAATCTTGATGATTGGATGGGAAATAGGAAATTCACCCCGGGGACCACTTCTGTGGCTCTGCTCGACAGTGGCACAGGAAAATAATTTTCTTGGGTGGCAAAAGCCAGGGTACCTTTTTGGCTGGGCTTTTATAGGCCCCACGGCCAATAGCCTAGTACCTACCTATGAACCTATGTTGTTAAAAGTTTTCAAGTCATTTGAGTAAAGAATTCTGATTTTAGCAGGATAAACCATTTGCGCTTTTATTTTATTTTGCTTGAGAAGTTTCACTAATGGCCATGTTTTTTTCCTTAATTCTAACACTTTTGCAGAATAGTCATTGTCAAATCTAATCTGACTCTGTTTATATATAATGGGACTTTTCCTCCAGGCCGATTTTAGTATGAGTTCCTTATCCAAAAAGAGAGAAACATTACCACAGTTGATCTTGGTGGTACATTTGGAGAAGAGGGGATAGATTTTCCTATGGCCCTGTGAGCTCTCTCTATTCCATTTGATAGTCCCTCTTTTAAATCAAGCACTTCAGGAAGACAGGAGTTCAAAAAGGTGATGATGTCTTCACCCTCAGATTTTTCTGGAAGACCAAATATTCTTATATTAGTTCTCCTCTCTCTGTTCTCTAAATCATCTACTTTGTTGATTAGCCAATTATTTTGATGTAGCAAGAATTCTGTCTGATTTTCCTCTTCTTTGAGCCTCCCATCTATGTCATTTAGTGATGTTTCCATATCAAGTAATTTATTTTGTTTCTGCTGTAATATTTCTTTTAATACATCTGTTTGCTTTTGGCAGTTTTCTTCGAGACTTTCCAAGTTATCATTAAATCAATCCATTTTCAACAACAGTTCCTGTAATGTGGAATACATCAGCTGAATCTCTTTCTTCAGAGTAGTTTCTGAGTGAGAATTCTTTGAGCTGGCCATTACCAAACAGTTGAAATGTTCTCCAGTATATTTTGGCAGGAAAAACTTGATAAAATTTCTTGAAATTTGATAGAATTGCAGTTCTTAAGTTACTTGATGTTAATTTACTATTTTTAGTTAAAGACATTTTTTTTTTCCTGTTTTCTAGTACTGTTTTATGGAGTTCTAAAAGATGCTGCCTATCTGTTTGCCATCTAGGCTCCGCCCCCCTCCTAATTTCCATTTGTGAGAGTCTGCCATGGTCCTGCTCAGCTTGTCTGCTACAGAATTTTGCTCTGACAGAAAGCAGGATGTCTGTAGAGTGAATCTGTGCTGTGAAGCTATATCCCAAGCTAACATGGTGGGTTTGCAAGAGGATGCTACCTGCTTCCTCCCCTTGCTTGTTGATATACCACATGACTGTGGTATTGTCTGTAATCACTTGAAGAGACCCAGCGGACCAAAGATAATTGAGAAAGTTGAGTGTCTTAATCAGGGCAAGTATCTCCTTGATATTTATGTGTTTGCACCTGTCCTTGGTGTCCCAAACTCCCTGCACTTTTATACCTCTTGAAATTGCTTCTCAAGCAAATGACATGTCTGTAGTGGCTGACAGCTTTGAAACAGGGAGGGAAAAGGGGAGACCTGGATTTAAGTGTTGTTGTCTCCACCAAAAGATTTCTCTTCTGACAAATTCCAGCACTGGAATTTGAAAAGATAAAGGGTACTGATGCTAGGACAAATGTGATTTCAGATGCCATCACAGAAGCCATGAGACCCAAAATCTTGAAATATTCTCTTCCAGTGACCAAAGTCTGAATAGAAACCCTTAGAAATGGATCTAAATAAAGATCTATTTTTCCAAGTTTTTGAACTGAGGTGTCTGACATCCCAGGAAGACAATCTTTGTAAGAGAATCAAGAAAAACATTTGAATGTTCTCTTGGAATCCCAACTTGTGTAAGGGATCTCTCACACAAGAAATATATTTCTGACACTTTGAAAAAGACTCTGCAAAGATAAGCAAGTCATCTAAATATGGAAAAATGTGGATATCCTGTAGCCTCCAATAAGCTATAACTGGAGCTAGGCAGTTTCTGATGCAGTGGGTAGTCCAAAGGGTAATGCAGAGAACTGTTAATATGATCCAGGCAGACAAAACCTTAATAAATGTCTGAAGTCTGGATGAATAAAGATGTAATGATAAGCATCTTTTAAATTTAGTTTTACCAGGAGACTTAAATAAGGAAGAAGAGGTAACAGGTTGTGAAGTGACAGCATTATGAATTTGGGCACTGTCACAAACAGGTTTAGGAAAGGAAGATCCAGAACTGATCTCCAATCATTTTCTTTGTTTGGCACTAAAAACATCATTGAATAAAAACTTTCCCAACCAGGAAGTCCATTCTTTTTCTGGTCTGATGGTTGAGGAATTATCCCTGGAAAGGAAGGATATCCCCCACTGCCTTCTGTAACCTTGCTGAATGTTCTTCAGAATCCATTTGTCTGAGACTATCTGTTGCCAAAGAGAAAAGTGGAGATTCAGACTTTCAGGAAGGGAAAAGGGACTGCCAGGGTGAAGGGGGGGGGGGGGCAAAATCCCTTAAATAGTCATTCTGACTTACTGGACTATCCTTGGATTTTGGGTTTCCTAATTTCTTTTTGGAACCCTGCCCCCGCCATTTCTTCATAAACATCTGTTTATTCACATTTTGCTGACACTGTTTTGTTTTTTGGCAAAAGTAAATGAGGGTTTAGATAATTCCTTAGAAAATTTGGAAAATAAGGGCTGGTGCATCAACAGCAATAATTCCCTCAACAAGATCTTACTACTGAGAGCCAGCTTCACTGTTAGTAAAAACAAGAATATCTTGAGACTTCAAAGAGAGCAATGCAGACTCATCACTAGGCAACTTAGCACAAAGGAAATGTCCCTGTAGATCCCCACACTCTAATTACTGCAAATTTATGAGTAAATAAAATGGGTTCCAGTGTCCCATTAACAAGAAATACTACAAAAGCACCACCTATGATAACTGGTATATAAGGCCCAATGCGAGAAATACAAAGTCTTTTATGTGGGAAAAACAGTCAACAAACTGAAGACCAGTATCTCCCTCCATTATATTGATATTATAAGGAAAGCTCCCATTAGCACCCTCAGAAAACACGCTAAAGACACTTTCTTTTCACATATTGGACAGACTTACACCCAGGCCCCTAGAAGAAAGCACCAAGCTGAGGAATTTGATGGGGACAGTGGTGGGGACATCTTCCATGGTCAATAAGAAAGGGGGGATAGCCAAAGAATTGGGCATCTCATCCTCTATAAGGTCATAAACCCTGCCTAGCTCTGGGATACTTACCAACTGCTCCCAAACAAAAACATCACTAAATTTAGCAATCATCTAATGAAAAGTAAACATCTATTTGGACTTAAGCTCAAAGAATCAGACCGACTGGACTCAGTGCCAATTAGGAAAACACCATTGTCCCCATCAGATTCCTCATCATTCTCTGAAACAACAGATAGGTCTCTAGCCAAATTAGGACTAGAGCCATGCATGGGAATACAACCACCAGATTTAGTTGTCTGCAGAACACTCTTAGCCAAGAAAACCACATCAGCCTTATAAATAGTTATAATCTTATTATCAGCTGTAAGATGACGCTTCTGTTTTTTTTTTTTTTTGTGAACTTCATTACTGGATAAAATATCTGGGACCAGACTTTTGTGTCTGGCAATGGGTCTCGTACATCAGACTACTCCTGCACCAAAAGAGTTTGGTTCTCCCATACCTGTGCCAGGTACTGGAATAGCCCTGGAGGATGTGTCTAAACCATGTTCCATAGTGGCTGGCAAAGCTACACTACAGAGAGACAGTGCAAAAGGTAAGTGGTCTGCAGTCAAAGCAGCGGCCCCAACAGAATCACTAATCATAGGCTGAGGCATGTTTTTATTTTGTTTTTTTCTTTTAAAGTGCAACCAGATTTGACGGGGGAGGAGTACCAGAGTTAGGATCCATCAGGTCAGAAGAGACAACACCATCCAGAATAATAAACTGACAGTACTAGATAATGTATCATAATAAGCACTTAAAGTTTCTAGTAATAAGTATATCCCCACATTACTAAACTCTGCCAGACTCTGCTGCTATCACAAATGTGTTCAGAATTCTTTGACATCTGACAGAAGTTAAATAACTTCAGTTACATAAAATCCAAGCACCAAAGCTAGCAATGTACCAAACCAGTGTTAATAAATAGCTACACACACTTTAACCACATTAAACTGTCATAAAATAATGTTTAATAGCAATTTAAAATAGATTTTCTTGTCACGGAGAGTAAAATCTCCACAATACATTCAAATAACATAAATCTGCAATAAAATCGCAATATGATGTTAAAAACATAAAGAACATTCATACATATAACACATAATGTGCAAATGCTGAAAAAAATCCAAGTTTTTCAATATTTTCTTGTCGAAGGATGAAAATAAAGCAGAGTGACAGCAGTAAAAGACAGGAGCAATTAATTCCTGGTTCTGACTATAATACCACACTTACAAACTGCACTTCTGAGAGAAATACTGAAAGTTTCCTCAGAAACAGTAAAAACAAGCATTTGTCAAAGACAGAAGGTTCCAAATAAATGCTGCTACAAGAGGAAGGTCCTACACGAGTTACTGTAAACACTGACATAAATACAATATTAAACTAAATATATATTTTCAAATGAACATAAAAATAGAATGATAAATCTAATAATAAAATGAGAGGAAGGGGGTCCCCAAATGGGACTTATCTGAGCAGTAAGCCAGAAAAATCAACACTGGAACCTGTGAAGAGTCAGAAGACTTTCTTCTTTGGATCTTGTGAAGAGTCAGAGGACTTTCTTCTTTGGGTGGCAGAAAAAGACTGAATACTCACTTTCTGTGACAATTGAAGGCCTCCCACTCAGGATATGCTCAGAGATTGGGAGGGGGCTCTGAGCTTTTGAATGCTGGCCATTACTGGGTTACCTTTGTAGATAATCCAAAAGGTTACTTACACAGTGGGAATGATGAAAAATAAGTTATGTCTTACCATAACGTTTCATCTGTGTTGTCAATCTTCATTCATTCTTGACTCTTGGGTACAGTTCCTATCCTCGGAACCGATCCGGCCGTTACATAGCTCTCACCAGCTAAAAAAATCTCTTGAGCTATTGGTCTATCCATAATGCCCCTGGGAAACCCAGGACCACATGTTGCTCCACCAGGAGTACAAAGGAGGGGGAAAAAAAAGGTGGGATGCAAGAATGGATGAAGATCGACAACACAGATGGAACGTTGTGGTAAGACATAACTTCTTTATCTGTTGTTGTCAATCTTCATCCATTCTTGACTCTTGGGACAGAGTACCTAGCTACCTTAGATCTTGGGTGGTCCTATGGAAGGGTATTGCTGAGAACCATAGTGCCAAAGGATGCTCCCTCCCCCGTAGACAACATCCAATTTGTAATGAGTAATAAAGGTATACAGAGTAGCCCATGTTGCAGCAGCACAAATTTCGGACGTGGAAGATTTAGAATGGAAAACAGCTGAATTTGCCATAGATCTAGTACAGTGAGCCTTCATCAGCATAGAAGTTTTAGGTTCTTTTTTGTGCAAATAAAGGAGGTGCAGTCTTTCAGTCAACTAGTTAGTGAAACCTTAGAAACAGGTTTGCCCAAGGTTGCGCCTGCAAAGGACACAGACAATTGTTCTGATTGTCTGAATTGTTTAGTTCTGTCCAGGTAAAAAACATAACTGCCTATGTACATCAAGAGGATGTAAGCAGTATTCTTAGATCACTTTTGGAAGGAATGATGGGTTTGTTCTGAGTGCCATTGCCTTTATGAAAAACTTTAGCACATAAAGCCTGTAATTCAGACACTAACCGTAGGCTGAGGCATGTTTTTATTTTGTTTTTTTTTTCTTTTAAGATGCAACCAGATTTGATGGGGGAGGAGTACCAGAGTTAGGATCCATCAGGTCTTTAGCACATATAGTCTCTAATTCAGTGACTCATCTCACTAAGGTGACAGCAATCAGAAGAAGAGTTTTCCAATAAAGAATAAGTCACAGGTTACTGCAGGTTCAAAGGGAGGTAATGTAAGTAAATGCAAGACAATCAAGTCCCATGGTGGTAAAGGATCTTTGAAAGGGGGCTTTAAATGAATAGTGCCCTTAAGAAAAACCTTACAAAGTCTATGAGAGATTAATGGTTGGTCACCGATACCATTATGAAAATTTTAAATGGTTGCTAAAGTAACCTTAATTGTAGAAGCAGATGCCCCTTTATCAAAAATAGTGGCTAAAAACTCTAGAACTTTTTCTACTGGAGCAAAAAAGGGGTCTAGACCATAATCAATACCCCAGATAAAAAAATCTCTTCCATTTATTACAGTAGAGATTCCTGGTGGATGGTTTATGGGATGCTAGCAAAATGTTCTGTACAGGAGATGGAAGGTTATTATGCTTGGCAACTAATGGAGCTGGAGAAACCGCGCAGTCGGCTTGGGTGTCTATAGACTGGGATGTACCAGTCCCTGGGGGTGAGACAGAAGATCTGGAGCTGGATCCAGAATCCACGGGTGATGAAGTAAATGAGGCCATAGGAAGGAAAACCAAATTTGTCGAGACTAGTAAGGTGCAATGAGGATTACTTTGCTTCTCAACTGAGCTGTTTTCTTGAGGAATAGGGGAATCAGACAGAATGGAGGGAAGGCATAAGGATAACTGGGGGCCAATCGAGGAGAAGAGAGTCTCTCAGGGACCCCCCCTGAGGCGGAATTAGGGCAAAGTAGCTTCTGCACTTGTTGTTCGGGGATGAAGCAAACAGGTCGCAGCAAGGCTGGCCCCAGCGAAGAAAAATCTTCACCACTCTGGGATTCAGAGACCACTTGTGAGGCAAGAGAATGCATCTGCTCAATTTATCCACTATCACATTTGAACTCCCTGGGATGTCCATTGGTATCAGAAAGCGGATGGACGTAATGACCCATTGCCATACTCAAAGGGCTTCTCAACAAAGTGGGTAGGACTTGGTTCTCCCCTGTTTGTTGCTGTACCCAACTACGGACATGTTGTCTGAACAGCTATTGCTCCTTGAGGTAAGGCAGCGTGAAATGCTTGCAACACTAGAAGCAATGCCCTCAGCTCTAGAACACTGATATGCAAGTTGGCCTCTAAGGGGGACCAAGTGCCTTGGACTGTCTTCCCTAGATAATGTCCCCCACCCCATCTGGGAATCATCCGTGGTCACTATGGCCTTGGGCTGTGGAGGGACAAAGGGATGGCCTAGAAGAATCTCTTTGGACTGCAACCACCAGGACAGGTCATTTTTGTATCAGCTTGATATGAAAACTAGGTGATTCATAGGGTGACCATTGGTTCGCAAGCATCCACTGAAGAAGTCTCATGTGAAACCTTGCCAATGGGACTAACGTGATAACTACTACCATGCAGCCCAGTGCTTGCAGGATTTGTGAGCTGGTATCTTGTCTGAATGAAGGAGGAGCTGAACCTGCAACTGTAGCTTCTGCAATGCAAGACTGAGTGCTGAGACAAGTGCCAATGAATTCCATATCCTGAGTAGGGTTTAACAGAGACTTCGCCAGGTTGACTGAGATGCCCAACTGGGGAGGTAGTTCCAGAAGGATGTCCCTGGTTTGTAGAAGCAGATGCCTGGTGGTAGCGGTGAGGAGCCAATCATCCAGGTATGGAAACACTCAGAATCCTTGCAGCCTTAGATGATCTGTGACAGCTGCCATACATTTGGTGAACACCCTGGGGGCTGTGGTGAAAACAATGGGCAGCACTTTGAATTGTTAGTGACTGGCTCTCAGCCTGAATCGTAGAAATTTTCTTGAGCGTTTGTCCATCTTTATGTGGTAATACATGTCTTGAAAGTCTACAGAGCACATCCAATCATTTTCTTCTAAAAAAGGAAGCCTAGATTGAATCGTGACCATCTGGAATTTTGACTATTGGACAAATTTGTTCAGAAGGCTGAGATCCAAAATTGGTCTCCAGTCTCCTGACTTCTTTGGCACTAGAAAGAATCATGAGTAATACCCAGATCTTAGTTGGTCTCGTAGAACTTCTTGGATGACTCTTTTTTTCTAGCAACTTTTGGATTTCTACTGCTGCTTAAACTCTCTGGGTGAAATGTCAGGGAGTTTTGCTCGACTTCAAGGGGTAAGGGAGAAGGAGATAGTGTAACCTCTGGAAATAATCCTTAGCACCCAGACATCAGTAGTTATACGTCACCAGGCATTTGGGTGCAAGGAAAATCTTCCCCTGACTGCCTCCAGTGGCAAGCAATCAAGCCCCCTTTCAGGAGTGCTGGTAAGGTTGGCCAGAGAAAGACTTCCTGGAACCCTGGTTTGGTGAATCACCCCTGCCTCTGGGACAGTGTCTTCCATTGTTAACTCCCCCGTCTGCCCTGAGGGGACTCTGTACTACGTGTGTCCTGGAAAGGCTTCTGTAACTTCTTGAACCACATTTTGCCACTCCTTTGATTCCTGGAATAGGATCATTGATGAGCAGAAAAACTTACGCCCACAACAGACAGAGTCTTTCCATCTTTCTCACACCTGGATAGAGTTTCCTTAACTTTGGGCCCAAACAAGGAGGATCTGTCAAAGGGAGCATTGAAGAAGGAAGACTTGAATGGTTCTGCAAACTCGCACAGGTGCATCCAGGAGTGTCGTCGAATTGTAATGTCTGAACCTGCTGACCTGGTCACCCGTTCGGCTGCATGCACAATGAGCCTCATGGACGAGTTTGAAATAGACTCCAGGGTAGCTAACTGGGAGGCTACTTTTTCTTGAACCCCCTCAGCTACAACTCCCCCCAGGGTATCTTTCAGCTTCTTGACCATGTCCCTCTGAATCCTAGTGAAGTGTGCCAAAAAATTCAAAGCCCTGACGGATAAGGTCGATGAAGTATAAAATCCCAAATCTGTCCATCGCCCTGGACTCATAGTTAGGGGGATGTACAGTAGAACTTTCCTCAGCTAGTTCTTTCTTTGTGGTACCCACTACCACCATGGTAGGCCTTTTGCCCAATGTGGATAGTCCTTGGGTGCAGAAAGTATCTTGTTAGGTCTCCGGGGGATTCGCTGTATAGAGTCAGGAGCCTTCCAAGCCCGTTAAGTGATTAACTTAATAAGGTAGTCAGCGGATGTGGTCACCCAGGAGGTAGATGGGCAAGCTCCAAAGGCCTGAAGGTATACAGATTCCTCAGAAGAAGGGTCTTTGGGCTTCCAATCACCCCTCTGTTTTAGGATCTCCAGAATGTCTCCAAAGGAGACATCTTCCGGGAGTGACTGGGGGGAACCCTCCCCCTCATCGAAATCTGTGTCCTCTGTGACCAATTCTTTGGGAGAATCAATGTGTTCCTCTTACACAATCTCTTCTGAGGTAGCTCTTCAGTGGAAACATCTGAAGAAGTCTCAGAAAATGGGGTGCCTTTAGCAGATAGGTCTTGTGACCTTGGAGCTTGCTGTCCAGGGGTAGAGGTTGGTGGCAGATCTGATAAAGCTGGGATCAGGGGTTGAGACTCCAGCAACAAAGAAGCCACTTGGATAGAGGCAGTGGCCAAGGCCATTTCCATGGCTTGAAAGGCAGAACCCCCCTAGGAGGTATGGGTGCCTGGAACCAAGACAAACTCGGAACCAGGGTCACAACCCACCCCGAGAGCCCCACCTGAGAATCTGGAAGGGAGGACTGGTCTCTAACCGGCACAGCCCGAAGAGGCAAGGCCGGATTCATAGAAAAAAATCAGAACTGACTCTAACCCCTCGGACCCGATGGCGAAGACAAGGTCCCGAGACCCTGCCAGTCCCGAAGGCACAGAGGGTGTCAGAAATAAATCTGGCACCAAGGACAAACAAGTAGATGGTGCTGACATGACAGGGAGCTGTGATGTTGGGGCTGACTGTTCTAAGGCCTACAAGGAGATCAAAGGAGGAGTGAAAGAAGGGGTCGTAGGAGAGAAACCCCCTACACCAGAAGGAAAAGGAGGTTCAGAAGATGGGGGAAGACCCCTGGCTGTCAGAATCTGATCCACCAACCTAACAACATCAAGTTCTGAGAGGCTCCTGCTGGAACAAACGAATAATGCAGAGTGAGACTTGGGTCTCTCAAGGAAAGGACTAGGGAGTTGTCCCAAAAAAAGGATCAGTGGAGGGGGAGTACGTAGTCCTGGGCTGTACTGGGAAATCAGTCTTCAGCACCATCTGCAGGGCCATAGAAGACATCAGTAATGACACTGCAGTAGTAACAACTGGTACTGATGCAGGAACCATAGGCACAGTGGAAGTGGTAGAAGCCATAACCACTGTGGAAGTCATCATCAGTGCCAATGGCACTGGTAGGGTCGCTGGTGCCAATGTTTCAGTCCCTTCCATCAATTTCAGAACATTAGATTTCGGTTCTGAATAGGAACCTGCAGATGCATGCTTGTGATTCTTAACAGTCGTTGCTGAGGGAGATGTTGTCACCAAGTGGGTAATTTTGGTCCCACAGGCCAGAGGAGACTGTTTGGTCTTGAAAAAGACTTCCTCGAAAGGGGCTTTAAGAAGCCCTTTGAGAATCAAATTATTTTTATGTTCTACCAGGGCTCTATTGCTGAAACCCTGGCAGACAGTACAGTCAACAGATAAATGAGGTGCACCCAGACAATAAATGCAGCAGTCCTGGCCGTCAGAGTTTGGCACCTTTCTGCCACACTCTTTGCACTGTTTGAAACCTGAAGGAGCGCTTTTAGGTTTTTCTGCCATCGTCCAAAACATAAAAACAAGGAGAGGCAGAAGAAAGAGAAAAGGACAGAAGTCAGAATACAATCACACAAGGAGAGGACTACCAGCAATGGTAGCTAAAGAAATGACCTAACAGTAAGAGTGGAAAAGATGACTACCAACGATGGCAGTTAAAGTTACCATTGGTAAAGATGAACACAGTCACACTAACCAAAAAACACTAATGGGAGACCAGAAGGATTAACAGGATAAGACGAAGATAGAAAATTATTTTGAAAGAGAAAAGAGTATAAATTTTACTTAGCTCTGAGAGAGTAAACAGCTGAAGCGACTTAACAGTAAGAGCAGAAAATGAGATCTGGAGTAATGCAGAGAGGGCATTATGGCTAGAACAGTAGCTCAAAAGATTTTTCTGGCTGGTGCAAGCTATGTAATGGCTGGATCTGATCCGATGATCGGAACTGTACCCAAGAGTCAAGAATGGATGAAGACTGACAACATCAGGTCATCAGTTTCTACAATCAAACAACTATTATTAACCTTAAAACCACCCTTGACCCTGATAACATACTGAGTACTTAAAAATGTTGGCACCCTAGCTTTTCCTGTCTCTAACCTAATCAATCATTCTATCACCAAAACTATGTCCCAACCCAATGGAAAAGGTGCCACATTCTTCTTCTCCATAAAATGGAAACGCAAATGAGGTGTCAGTCTTCAGGTTTAGAGCCATACTGTCTCCACTCTCAAAAATTATGAAGAAGTGTATTCAGTCTCAACTTGTCAGCTTTCTCACTGACAAGTGTCTCCCTTCCCCTACACAGCATGGTTTCTACCCTTTTCAGAGTGTGTGTGCAGTCTTCCTTAGTTTTGTAACATCTGATAACAATATAGAAACCCTGTGAATTTAGTCTCAGCACTTTTCTTTGATTTATCCAAGTTTTCCACATGGGTATCCCATCAAAATTTGTTTCAAAAACTAACTTGCCTAGGAATACATAAAACCTCACCATCTTGATTGTCCAGCTCTCTCTGAAGTAGGAAATAGGCAGTAAAATGACAAAATGACATCTCTTTCCTTGCCATTGCAGTGGATATCCCTCAAGGATTCATTTTAGGTTCCCTATTATATAATATATTCATTAATGAGCTCCACCTAGCTACAAAGAAACCACTACCATGCAGTCTGTAGGCGACTCAATAATAACTGGTTTTGTTAAAAGCATAAATAATTAAAAACAACTCACCCGAGAGTCTTTCTTTACCACAGAAGCCTGTCAGTCTGGTACACAGCTGTTGGATATACAGCTGGTCCTTAACCCTAAAAAAAAAAAAAAAAAAAAAAAAAGATCCTATTTACCCCAAAGCATTCAACTGACTACAAAAATAATTTCAAAATCACTTTCTCTAACAGCACCAACAAAGAAAGAGTAAATCAAACTAAACCTCTTGTGCTCACTATTAATGAGAGCTTAAAATTTGATCATCACATAAAACAAGCAGTAAAAAACACACCAAAAGCTAGGTTCACTCTGAAGAGTCAAACAATACCTCATAGATAATGCCAGAAAAAGTAATGCTGAATCCCTTCTCATCCCTACATTGCTCCCATCTTGATTAACCTACAATCCACTCAACTCTCACTCTTGGAACAGTGCTAAAAAGGCTAAAATTTGTCACCAATCATCATTATAGGGCACATTCCTATCTAGCCATAAAAAACTTCCAATGATTAGAGTTATAGCATTACCTTACACTTTTCCAACTAGTCATTTTCCACAAACTCGTCTATTATCCAGACAAATGCCCTAGTTTGAAATATATTCTCCAGATTTATAACCCAAGTAGACAGCTGAGATCCACTGTCAAAATATTATTCACTATTGCAAAAATGAACTCAGCTGGCGACTCTTTATACTCTTCTTCCCTGGTTAAAACTTGGAACTTCCTTCCTCTCACTGTAAGAAACAGAGTAAAATAAAACTCATTCAAAGCACAAAGAAGAGAATAATTAAAATATACCGGTCTCTGTACATGCACAACTCCTAGATGATAGATGTACTTTCTCCTATTCTTTCTAAGCACTGTATCGTCAGTTATCGGTCCAAAATCTCCTTGTTCTTCACCTCCCCCTCTTCTTCCTTCTACCTATCCTAAAATATTCTCTCGCTGTCACATCATAACATTAATCCTCCATTTCCTCCTTTTCTCTCCTCCTACCAAGTTCATTTCCAAATATGCTTCATATCTCTTTACATTATGCTGCTATTAATTAAAGATACCTTGTTTAAATTTTGGACATTTTTTGATTACTTGCATACGTCTGTTTACTATGTTCTTTATGTAATCTTTATGTAATCTTGTAATTTTTCTGGAGCTTTTCTCCCTGGGCTTCCACTGTAAAAGGATAGGTTTCTCCCCAGTCAGACTATCACTGTAAACAATTGCAAAAATAAATAAATAATCACTGAAACTTGGCTTAAACCTAACACATTAAATGCAGAAATTATCTCATCAGGCTATAACACTGTCAGTGCAGACTGTTTTACAAATAATGATAGCAGAATGTGTATTCTGTACTCCAGTCACTAACGCTACACAAATTAAACCTCAGTATCCCATATTTTGGTAAATTTGAACTACTGTTAACAGCACTAATGGTTTATTGCACAAAACTCCACCTACTCTCCATATACATTCTACTACATCTATCAAACAAAAATGTTACTATACCAGAAAATATTATTATTGTCCATCACCCCAGACTCTCTGTTAGGGGGATGAACAGAGGAACTCTGTTCAGCAAGTTCCTTCTTGGTGGCCACCGCCATGACCATGGCATCCACGGGCAACCGTTTATCCTCAAATTCCTTCCCCGTAGGTGGAGCAAGAATCCTATCTGGCCTTCTGGGTATCAGTTCAATTGTGTCAGGCTCTTTCCATGCCTGTCAATAGACCAAATCAATGAGGTTGTTGGCATACAGAGTAACCCAGGAGGTAGATGGGTCAGCTCTAAACGTCTCCAGAAATACTGACTCCTCAGGTGAAGGGTTGCTGCGAGTCAAACCACCGCTGTGTTTCAGGATCTCAAGGATGTCTCCGAATGAGACATCATCTGGAGGTGATTTTAGGGACTCTTCATCTTCATTAAAGTCCATATATTCAGTGACTGACTCTTGCGGAGAGTCTAAGTACCTCTTCTTATACTTCCTCTTCCTAGGGACCTCCTCATTGGGATGTTCTGGGGTGGTTTTGGAAGAAACTGTAATACCCTGGTTAGGTAGTCTAAAGGTCTTGAGCTGGCTGCCACTGTGGCATCAAATGATTAGGCTCTAAGCACAAAGACATCTGGTAAGAGGACTGGAAATACAAGGTGGTTAGATCTGTCAGTCCTACTGAAGCAGAGAAAATCCTCTTCACAGCCTCAAAGGGCAACCACTCAGCCGCAGCCAAGAAGGACTATTGTCTCCTCCCACCTGGAAAGCAATCTCCCCGAGGAGGAAGTTGGAGCCGAGCTATCCAAGGTGCAGAGATAGCTCTGAAACCTTTGGCATTGACTTCAATGCCTCAGATCCGACATGGAGGCTCTGGCGCCGAGAGCACTCCAGATCTGAAAAAGTCAGAGCTGGGGCACTCAGACTTGGCTTTGGATTTGACAGTGAAGTCATCCTCAGATCCGAGCCTGACGGACCCAGGGACTTTGAAGCAACCAAAGGAATCAGAGAAGGCATATGAGATGGTGGAGTGGTTGATGGACAGTCTCCCTGACCTGAATCAGTTGGAGTGGATAACACACCCATCTGGATCTGTACTGAGAGAAACTAGTTCATCATCTGATCCACATCTTCTTCAGTCAAACTCCTAGATGAATGAGATGATGCCAGGGAAGGAGATTTTGTATGGCAGCTCTCTGGGAAAGGAGATGGCAGCCTAGAAGGTACAGGATTAACTGATGGGGAATATCAGGTCCTAGGCAAAGGCAAAGGATCCTGCGCAGTCAGATCCAAGGATGTTGTTCGATATCCTCTTTCTCTTTCTCTTCAGATCTAAGTGGTGTTTTGAGACCTCCTCGAATCTGTCTTTATCTTCTTCCTAGAAGGCTCAGAAGACAGAGCCCAGGAAGTGGAAGGAGCAGGAGATTTCAACTCCTTGGATTTCAGCCTGGAAGACTGAGCCCCTGAAATAGCCACTCCGAAGGAAGAAGGCAACATACCTTTGAAGATTAATTTAAATTTTCTATCCACCAATGCATGCAGATTAAAGTTACAGCAGATGGTACAGTCTTCTTGAATGTGTTGCGGACCTAGGCAATAGTCACAGAGACTGTGGGCGTCCGAATTGGGCAACTTGTACCCACACTTCAAACACTTTTTAAAAGCAGAAGGTCCTTTTCTCAGCCATTCTTATAACAAAAAAAAAAAAAACAGATGAAGACTTTTCTTTTTTTTTTAGGTAGAAAAGAAAAGAAAAGAAGGAGATATTGTGCAGAAGAAAATAGGGAGAAAAATATACCAGTGATGGTAATAATAAAAATACTAACAGTACAAGGGTAAGGAAATGAAGGAATAATAGAAAAAGACAGAGTATAAGGGAAAATTGAACTTATCTGAAGAATTTAGCAATGAAGTTCAAGAGCTATAGCAACCATGTCTTTCACGAAAAGTGGCAAACGAGATCTGAAGTATGTTAGGGGTTGGTGTATTATGGGTAAGGGAGAAGCTCGAGAGCTTTTTGTTTACAATGAGCTTTAGCAACGGCGGAGTCAGATCTGAGGATCAGATCCGAACCCAACAGATGAGGACAGAATGAAAAATGACAACATCAGATCCCTGGTTTTGTGGGCCTCCTTTGCTGTGAGGATGGCATCTTCCATTTGAATACTCTTCTCCTGGTGGAGTTGTCCCTGTGTGATTCCTGGAAAGAATCTTGGGATTTATGGAACCACATTTTCTTGCCCCCTGTTTGATTCCAAGCACATGATCTTTGAAGAGTAGAAAAGTGAATCCCTAGTGCAGACAGGGTCTTTCCTTCCTACTGACTGTGGGACAGCATTACTTTAACAGAAGGACCAAACAAAAATGTGCTATCAAAAGCAGCACTGATAAAAGAAGACTTGAAAGGTTCCACAAATTTGCATAGATGCATCCAGGCATGTATCCATATTGCAATACCTGAACAGGAAGCACTTGAGGTACTCCCTGCATCATGGGATATGGATAATAAAATGGCCAGTTGTGAGGATGATCTTTTGTAGTCCTCCAGAGACATGAACTCTGAGATAGATTTGGAGAGCTTCTTTGTCAAATCCCTTTGCAGTCTTGTAAAGTGCACTAAATAATTAAGGGACCTCAAAACAAATGTTGTTGAAGCAAATCTGTCCAATGCCCTCAATGCTCTATTTAGGGGATGGATAGAGGAGAACTGCTCATCTAGCACCTTTTTTGAAGCTGCCACCACAATCATAGCATCTAAAGGGACTCCTTTGCTCCAATGGGGTCTGTCTTTTGGTGGTGTCAAAATCTTGTCTGGAGGATACACTGGTTCGACAGTCTGGTTCCTTCCATGCCCTGCAATAGACTAGGCCAATAAGCTCATCAGCAGAGGAAGTAACCCAAGACGTAGATGGGCCAGAACCAAAAGCTTACAAAAATACTGATTCCTCTGGGAAAGGAATCTCTAAAATGTCTCCAAATGAGATGTCATCAGGTGGTAATCTGGGGTAACCTGCCCCTTTGTCAAAGTCAGTACTCTCTGTGAGTGATTTCAAAGGGGAATCTATATGCCTCCTTTTGTATGTTCTTTTACGGGGAACCTCCTCAATGAGATGCTCCGAAGAGGTGTCCTAAGAGAAGACAGTTCCTCTAAGGGAACTGTCTGGAAGCTAGTTGGTACTGGTTGTCCCTGTGGAATAGGTCTGATGGGATCAGAGCTCAGACTTGCTGGGGAAATAGATGTAGAATTCAAGGAAGAAAGACAGATCAAGTCTCTTGGATGAGAGAAAACTCTCTCCACTGCTTCGAAGGCAGACGGATCAGAAGAAGCCATGGTTGGCCGCACTGGAGCCAAAACTTCCGAAGCAGACAAGCCCCAACTCTTTCTCAACCCATGCCTCAAGGAGGGAGCCAGACCCAAGCTATCACAGAGGCTCCAAGGGATAAGGATGGCTCTGACAACACAGGAGTAGATCCCAGCCCCCCCCCCCATATTCAATAATGATGCTTCGGCTCTGGGACTCATCCCAATCTGAGGGGAAAGGAGCAAAACCAGTCAGGGGAAACTGCTAAAGTCAAAGACGTAACCTTCTTTGGCTAAGACACCAATTCTCTTGGGACTCTTGAATCTGAGGGCTCCAAAATCAAGGAATGGATTGGAGGAGGAGATATTACTGTATGGGAAGTGGAAGGTAGGCTCACAAATTGACTGGAAGACAGGGCTGGAATAATCCCCATCTGAATCTGAGCTCTGAGGAATTTCCTCATCATCCTATCCACTTTGGCCTCAGACAGATTTCTGGATGACCTGACAGATGAGGTAGTGGACTGTGGCCTACAGTTTTTCCTCAGAGTGGTTTGCAGCAAGGGGGGACTGGAGCTGAGGAGACACTGGATCAATCACAAACTCAGGTGAGCCAGTTCTGGGAGTCTTTGAAGCACTAGGGATTGGATCTGAGGGCTGTATCAGAGATTTACCTGATACAGTAATTGGATCTGAGGGCTTTTCAGATCTGAGGAAGTAGGATTTTAAGATCTTTGAATTTTCTGAGGAGGCTCCAAAGTCGTAGAGGTAGAAGGAGCCTTTGGAGATCAAGGAGGAGACCTCCTTTTAGACTCTGACTGAGCTTTAGAATGTTTGCTGGGGGTCTGAGACCTGGTGGAGGAAGAAGAAGTAGGGTGTAGTACACCCTTGAGGACCAACTTGTTCCTGCTATGTGCAATAACCTTAGAATTAAAGGCAGCATAGATAGTACAATGAGTGTAGAGGTGTGCTGCTCCTGGACTATAAAAGCACTCCCTGTGGGCATCAGAATTTGGAAATTTGTGCCCACAGGAAGTTCATTTTTTAAAAACTGTCAGCTTCCCTGCCATAGTTTTGGAAAGGATAGACAGGAAAGATTTTTTTTTAACAGCAAAAACTACCAACAATGGTAGGGGTAGTTATCCTAAAAAAGGTAGGAAAAGAAGTAAAGAAAAGAAGGCACCAACAATGGTATGCAACAAGTGTACCTAAAAAGGTAGAAAAGGACAAGTAAGAGAAATGGCTAACAAGTGGAAACTTCGAAAGGCTAAATAGAGGGAAGATGTATAGAAAGTTAATTGGATAAGATTTCTGATGAAAGAAAACTACTCACAAATACTCGAATGATTGAAAAAGGCTACTGAGAGTGGATCCGTGTCCATGTGAGATGGCAGCAAAAAAGATCTGGGTTATTGTAGGCTAGCTGCGGCATTATGGGTAGAGAGAGGAGCTCGAGAGTTGGATCTGTAAGTCTGAGATATGCAGCCAAGTTGGATCTGAGGTTGGATCCGTAACTTACTTTGAAGAAGAATGAAAAGAACAACATCAGATCTCTCAAGTTATCCATATTCTTTAGACATTGTGAATGTTTCAGCAGTCATAAATGTATTTTTACTATCTGAAAAGCATGTATGTTTGGAGGAAGGACTGTTTTATGTACAAATGCAATATGAAATAAATAATACTGTTAAAAAACTAATTTATTCTATATATCTATCTATCTATATATATATATATATATATATATATATATATATATATATATATATATTTATTTATTTATATATACACACATACATATATATATATATATCTACACACACACACAGACACACGCATATACTTGTGCTACATAGTTAGATACACACACACATATATACATATGCTTACACACACACATATAAAAAGTCAATCAATTGAACTCTAGCACACTACCACACATATGCTGAGAAAGAATCTTGGTGCATGAAATTGCCCTAAAACAAACAAAATAAAAAATAATATTGTTTTTTGCAATGGGGCAAGCCCCCCGGCACCGCTGCTAATTATACATATGAACTCCCAGATCACACAGTCCCCAAGGAAAGGGACTAATCCCCTAACCCTGGGTTGCCGATCTTGTACACCTATTGACCATCTACATATGTCGACCACATGTGGTCAGCTAAAAAGCATTAAGACTAAATGTATGCCGATGGACATTTTATAAGAGCAGCAAATCAGTTGTGTAGAAATTACTACATTCCCAGAAAGTTGCAATAGCTTGTGCTTCACAATGTCTTTGGGACTGTGGCAATGTCTGTAAAATAGAGTCATTTGCACCCTTTTCAGTATTTACAGGAAGGGCAAGAAAGTTAAATCAACTAAATTGGATGAAAATGTTTCTCCACTATGAAGTATTTTTTTCATGTACTCAAGTGAAAAAGAGTAACAACAACATCTTTAGAAAAATGAATGTCACAAGTAAGAGAAAGTAAACAAATCATCACAAATTTATTTCCCTGCTTAGCAGCTCATTAAAACTACAACTGCATATGGCATATATTGCTGTTGTTAGTGCTGTACCACAAGAATATCCAAGTTACCTGATAAACTTCTAAACAAGTCTCGGCACTAAGAATAATGGAACAGCCTCAGTCTGTCTTACATAAGCAGGCATGCTGTCACACAGAACAAAGATATCAAAACCTGAAAAAACAGAAATAATACTGATTTACAAAGATTAAGATTCAGACCTATGCAGCAATCCGCGATTTTCTCAATCTGCAGTAAATCATCACCATTACACAGCTCTATAATTCCATATTTCAAAACCAAAATTATTGTGCAATGAGGAGATACAGCTGTAGGAGAATAATCAGCCTGCAGTGAAAGTTGAGATAAACATATTTGATCTACGAGCTAAATATTTTGTTTGCTGATCTGCTGTTCTTCGTGTTCCCTGATGTCAAACAAGATGTAAGCCTAAAATATACAAAAGATGAGAATACAAGAAATTCATAAACCATTACATTTATACTTGCTCACTGTAGTAACAAATCACTTACTCACCTACCACTATACACCTAGCATGGCCATGCTGGTCAGTCATTGAACAAGTCATTCAAAAACACACACACACACATATATATATATATATATATATATATATATATATATATATAGTTATATACACACACACTCACACACACACACACACATAATATATATATACATGTGTGTGTGTGTGTGTGTGTGTGTGTGTGTGTGTGTGTGTGTGTGCAAAAAGAAGAGGAAAAAAAGCAGCAGCAAGACAAGTATTCGGGTCTTGCATTTTCTCAATTCTTGTATGCCCAGTAAAAAATAAACCTTGCACTCAGCAGTGTACACACGTGACAGAGGGCAGAATATTACTAGATGGACTGAGCATTACTGAACAGTCAATTAGTGTGCAGCTTACAGTGCGTACAAATTCAGGTCAATAAGCTATATTGTGCATTTAAAAAAAATTGTTTCATCACTCAGGACTTTATTATCTTCATTCACATGCCGAAGAAAAGTGAACTAGCAAACTAAAAGTATTTATTAGTATGTGAATTAATGAAATATTTTTAACATTCTCTGCTGGCTGCTGCTTTCCTTTGCAACATGGTCAGGTTTAACCAGCGATTTAAATCACACTCTTACTTACTACTTATATTTCACCTTGGTTCCAAAATGCAAAACACAGACATCCTAATTTACTACTATGACTTCAACACCCACACAGTAAATTTTGCCTGAGCTATCACTATTGCTAGAAGAACTACAACAAAGAATTCTACAGAAAACAATGAAACAAAGAACTGTTGCATTGCACAGATACTTTACTAAACAATAACAAGTGAAATGTAAAAAAAAAAAAACTAACAAAGTGTAAACTAAGGTATCATATAGAATACTGTAGCAATAACCGATGATGTCGGCGTGGTATACTGAAGATTTACCCAAGGTTGGTATGGTTTAATCAAGAGGGCAAAGCCCAAATGATTAAATAAAGCCAGCCATGGGTAAATCTTTAATATACCACACCACGGAGTCAGTTATTGCAATCATACAATGACGTTATTTAAGAAAAAATTACTTACTTTTCTTAGATAATGTCTTTGTATAATGGCGCTATGGTGTTCTTCTGCTTCTGCTTCATATCCTGTTGCATTTTTTTGATGTACTGTTCATGCATATGGGACTTGCATTCCCCAAGCTTACCCAGTACATCAGTGCTTTGGAAAGGAAGCAACAGAGAAAGGAGGGTCTGCATTGCTCCCTTTTATTTTTTTTTTTATTTTTTTTAAAAACGGTTTTGGGCACTTTTGGGGTACAGAAGAGACAGAATGGAGGAAATACAAGGAAAATCAGGTATGTTTCTTTAGTTCTGAGTAACGTACCTGATTTTCCTAGTATTTTCTTCAGCCTGTCTCTCTCGTATGTCCAGACTGTCCAGATTTCTAATTTTATTTGTTTATTTTTGTTTAAACAATTTTAAAAGTTACAGTACACATCAATGGAAGAAAGTCCAGGTGACCAGACCTTTTTCTATTGGTATATGCTTGGATTTACAACGGGCACGCTAGTTGGGATGACCAATCAGCGTGCTGCTTTTTAAATGCTAATGATCAGTCACTGTATAATAACAATAAATGAATATCTGGGAATGGGTTATCCTGGAATTTGCTCAGTTCCAGACTGAAGATCAAACCAAGCCAAACATTACTCTATTCCATATATGAGATACTGTCAAAAGTACCATTGTGTAGTTTACTTGCTATAAATGAAAATTATGTACTTACCATAATGCTAGAGTCATGTTGCCTGTTTCTATGTGGTTCAACCTCTGGGTCTTCGGATCTGACTTGGATTTGACAACGGATAATTCCTTCAGACTTCAAACTTGCCAGGCTCTGACTTCCTTACCCATAACTCCAAGCTAATCACCCTAATCCTCAGATCGAGTTTGCCCCATGACAACTACTTCCAACATACACCAAAACTTCTTTAACCAAGCAAGACACACAACTCCAAAAATAAGGAATGGATAACCTCCATTGTCCAGTCATCACAGAAAGTGAAGTTTACCATACCAACCAAAGGTGAGGGCAGGAGGGGGGGGGGCTGTACCAGACGGAGACAGACAACACAGATCTATTGTTATGCTAAGTACAGAACTTCCATATTCAATACTGTCTTCTCCATCTGGCTTCAGCCTATGGGATAGAGTCCCCAGCCACAAACTAAGAAAGAATATTTCACAACATAGTAGAGCCAAAGGAAGCCCTGGAGCTAGACTGAATAGTCTTATAATGAGAAACAAGAGAGTGGTGACCCATCCAAGTAGCAGCTGCACAAACTTCCTCCATTAATACTCTAGAAAAGAAAGCTGTAAAACTAGCCATAGCCCTTGTAGAATGACCCTTAGGCTTGTGTAGAAGGGTCTTACCTTTGAAAGAATATGCAAACAATATACAATCTGATTGCCACTTGGATAAAGTCACTTTAAACACAGGTGAGTCCAGTCTGGATTTTGAAAAGGAGACAAACAATTGATTATTTTCTGAAAGCTTTGGTATAGTCCAAATAAAATCTCAATTGCCTCAATTGCTTATGCATGGCCAAACAACACAGAATATTTGTTGGAGAAACTGAGAAAAAAATACAGGGAGAAGAATAAAACCATTATGGTTATTCTTGGAGGCTACCTTACCTTAGGCAGAAAAGAAGTGTTTGTAGAGAAACCCTGTCTTTGTGGAACACCAAACTGGGAGGAGAAAAATCAAGAACTTGCAACTCTGAACCCCAAAGTAACAGCCACCAAAAACAGTCTTCCAAGACAACAGCTTCAAGTCAGAAGTAGCTGAAGGTTCAAATGTAGGGTCTGCAAGGGCCCACAAACAAAAGGCAAATACCAGGGAGGAACCAGATCCTGAACTGGGGGATGGAGCAAAAATATACCTTTGAGGAATGCCTTGGAAATTTTGATGGAAACCAGAGGAATATTATCCCTGACAACATGGAAATTAGAGTTGGCTGCTAAATGAACTTTACTTGTAGAAAAACTGGAATCTGATTGAAACAACTCAGTGAGAAATTCCAAAACTGATTCTAAGGGAGTGGAGAAAGGGTTGAGTCCACAAGATTCAGTCCAAAGTACAAAGTGTCTCCAGTTACTGGAGTACAAATTTCTAGAAGACTGTTTCTGAGAAGACAAGATGTGAAATATAGCCTGTGAAAGCTTGGGATTTCTGGCCATCAAGGGAGCAAGAGGAACCATGTGGTTAACTTGAGGGACTGAATGCCTGCTGGATGAGAAATTAAATCTGGAGTGGAATCCAGTACCCAAACTGGCTAATTCATAATAGGCAAAATGAAGGGAAACTACACCTGATGAGGCCAAAATGGGGCTAAGAGGATCAAAGCTGCTCTACCATCAAAGGAACTGGGGGATAAGCATAAAGAAGCACAGGGACCAAGCCAAACACCAGAGCATCCGTGGGTGACTGCCCCAGAAGGGGGACTAAGGAGTAACAGCTACTGCAGTTGGTGCTGGATGGGAAGCCAAATAGGTCACAGCATGGAGCACTCTGGCACTGAAAAGTGCAAGCTGTAACCCTTAGATTTATAGACTTCTCATGAGGAAGCAGAATACTCCTGCTGAGGCTGTCAGCCAGAATGTTGGATTTCCCCAGGATGTGTATTGTCAACAGAATCTGCTGAGAAGAAACTACCTACTGCCAAACCCTCATGGCCTCTTGACAAAGTGGACATGACCATGATCCCCCCCCCGCTTGTTGAAATACCAAACAGCTGACATATTGTCCGTCTCTATTGAAATCACACCTCTGGGAAGAACATCCTGAAAGACCTACAATGCAAGAAGGACCACCCTCATCTCTAGAATACCAATGTGAATGTAGGCTTCCATGGATGAAGAGGACCCTTGAACCATACTCACTTCAAAATGACCCCTTCCACCCCAAGAGGGAGGTGTCTGTGGTGACTGTGGCCAAGAGAGCTGGAAGAACAAATGGTCTCCCACTGGTTATTAAAGGAGACTGCAACTACTAATAAACTTGATCATGACACACCTTCATCAGCCGTGTGGGAAAATCATGGTATGGGACAGAAAAGACCACTGTATGGCCAGAGTCCATTGCAGAGCCCTCATATAACATTTGGCTAAAGGAACCAACCTTATGGATGCTGCCATACTACGTAGAAGTTTTATAACTTCTTCAGCTGGAAGTTTCAAGGTTGCAAGCACTGACTAGGCCAGAGCATGAAGGCTGATCTCTCTGGAACTTGGAAGTCTGGCAATTTGACTGCACCCAAGAGACAACCTATGAATTTTAATACCTGAACAGGTTGAATGCTCAACTTTGGATAATTGACTGTAATACCCAAGTGGTCACACAGTTGGAGAAAGGTAACTGATAGTGATCAACAATGCTGTTGTGGGGGGCAGTAGGGAGTCATTCGTCCCGGTAAGGGAAGATCTGGAATCCCTGCAGCTGGAGACAGGCTGCATACACTGCCATGCACTTGATAAGCACCTGGGGAGGCTCTGGTGAAACCAAACTGCAGGGCCCTGAACTGGTAATGATTGACCCATAGCCAGAACTGCAGAAACTTCCTGGAGCAGCTATCTATCTTGATATGATGGTAGGGATCCTAGAGGGCTATTGAGCATGTTCAATCATCCTTCTTCAGAAGAGGTATGATGAACTGCACCATGACCATCTGGAACTTGATCTTTTTCACTAATTAATTTAGTTTGTTTAAATCCAAAATTGGCCTGAGGCCCTTGCTCTTTTTTGGTAATAAAAAGAATCTAGAATAGACCCCAGGTCCTTGCTCATCTGGTGGAACCTCTTGGAAGGCTTGGTTTGCGAGCAACTTGTGAATTTCTACAGCTGCATGCAGTCTCTGATGGGGTGGAATGCCTGGGAGATGCTGCTGATTAAACTTTGGAACATCTGAAAAGAGAACAGAGTAACCTCTGCATAGTAATCTCTGCACACGACTCTTAACACCCATGAGTCTGAGATGATGGCCTCCCAAGCTTTTGGGTGAACAGCCAAGTGACTCCTGACTGCCTGCAGAGTAGGACAGTTGGGAAAACCTTCACAGTCACTAAAAGGGCCACCAGAATGTCCCACGAAAGCCCTGATTCTGCACCTCACCTCTGCCCTGTAGACAGCATCCATTATCACAAACCAGTCACACAGAGCTCCTATAAAGGCTGTCCCTCCTCAACAATTGACTGCACGATAGTGTCAGCAGAAACACCAGTTCACATGGATAAAAACAAAGTTTAATTCCTCCAGCAAGTAGACACCAGAGTAAGGCAAGCAGTAAAAACAATACAAATAGTTCTGATATTAAACCAACAGCTTTCATCTTCTTACAGAAGACTTCATCAGAATAAACAGAACCCTTCTCTACACCCATTTTTATAGTACATTACTCATCCTCCATTGGATAAAACATTAATTAATTAATTAGTTATGCAAATAATGCCAGTAAACTAGAATTAAAAAAAACAGTATTATTAGTAAAGTTATTTAAACAGTACTCGCTGTATAAGACTGTTTAAAAAAACAGTATCTGTACTTTTAGTACTTTTGTTTTCAGTGTACATCAAGCTATAAGTACATATGAAAGATCTTGTTCAAACCCTAAAACTACACATAAAGGTAAAACAAACAAAAAGACATCCATTGCAACATATAGGAAACAGCCATAAAAAGTTAACATGGGTTTACAATAGGCATAGTAATGAATGTGTATACATAATTTAGTTTTTAGCCCTTCTAGGCTTAGACGCCTTCATTTTTAAGGCTGGAAGAAGTGAAATATGGTCATTTATACCGGGTGGGTGGCTTGCCTTACTCTGGTGTCTAGTTGCTGGGGGAATTAAACTTCAATTTTTATCCATGTAAACTGGTGTTTCTGCTCCCCAGTTTTTTTGAATACCTCATCAGAGGAATTAGCAAATAAAATCTCCTTTCCGGAAGGGTGTTGAATAATTTTGCCTTGACATCCCCTGGAAATGCATGAAGTCTTATCCAGGCATGTCTTTTCATGGGTGTCACAGTAGCAGAAATCCTGAAAAAAACATCTATAGCATCAAAGGTACATTTAATTGAATGTTTAGTGACTGAGAATGCATAATTTCGCATTTCCATAAGACTGGATTTAACCACAGAATTTGGAAGATTAGTTAAAGATTGCTACATGTTACTAACAATGGAAAAAGGTACATAGATATACAGTTATGGCAATTTATTGCCCTGAAAGCTAAGTAGAGGAAGTATAAACCTATCGGCATAATCTATCAAATACTCTGCCATCCTTTTTTTAGGCAAAGGGTTAGCAGAAGAAAAAGTTCTGAAACCTCTCTCTCTAAAGAAATAATGACATGGTCTGCAGAGGGATTCTTATAAAGGTATTTATGGGTCTATGGGACCCTGTAGAACCTGTCAGGCTTCTTTGGAGAAGGAGGTTGTGAATTTGGAGATAGAGATGCAGCTGAAAATGCATCATTCAAGGGGACAACCAGAGGTTTAGGGGAGTCCATATTGAGAAGCTAATAATATCCTTTTCAGGAATCTGATACCTCTTTGCCCTCCCATTTGAAAGAAAAATTATTTTCATTTTTGAAATCGTATCACCAAAGGAAAATTACTCATTAATGGAATTGGAAAAATGGGTATCCTCTGTCTCAGATTCACAACCTGTAGGAGAAGAAATATAGGAAGCAAAATCCAATCCTTCATGATCAGATTCAGACAAGACTTACTATTCAGAAGAAGAAGAAGAAGAAGGAACTATCTACCTTTTGATAGGAGTGGAATAGGAAAAAACAGGAAAAGAGGACTGAAAAGACAGAATGACCTTGAGCAATCCTTGGGCATAGTTAAATCAGTCCTCCTGATTACCCTCATTTGGACAATGGGGTTAAAGTCAGAGGTCTGACCTCCACCTCCATTAGTGACCAATGAAAGTTTTCCCTCATCAGTACCTGATGTTTGCCTCCCTCAGGATAATTCATGGTTCCTCCTTCCCTGCTGCCTCTGACAGTCTGTTTAGATGTGCCAATTTCCTGGGCCATTAGCAGCCTCCAAAGAAGACGTGCTAGAGGGTCAGAAGAAGCAGCATGATGACCCAAGGTCTGCATAAGTACCTCAGTGGATTCATCAGCCATGGACAGTATGACAGAAGTAGATGAAAATGAATCATCACCCACCTCTCTAATCTTTTTTCTTGACCTTATTGGAGATGTCCACTGTATGGAAGTCCATTAATGTGGTAGCACATACTAAGTTCTTCAGACATCTGTTTTCAAGCGCAACCACGATCAATGGATGGGTAACTGCAAATTCACTCCTTGGGTAATGCCCATGTCCTCCAGGACAGTGGAAGTCAGTATTAACTACCATAGACTCTTACCTCTATGAACCTCACTCACCTAACCACCGACAATTGGGGCAACTCTGGATAAACATGGCTAGGCTTGTAAGGGCTCTAGGGCGTTAGCCTAGTAACCTCCTATGAATCTATAAGAAACACATGGAGGGAATTCAATCTACTCTGTTACTTTCAGAGTGAAATAAAGGCAAATAAAAGACAATCTGATGTATTCTTCTCCCAAACAAAACACATAACTAAAGTAGGAGTCTTCTGACAGATGCGTCTTCCACCTTTAATTGCACTCTTATCACTTACTACATTTGATTTTTCTCATTCCCTTAAAAACAGACATAACACCACAAATATTATACTGTTTATTGGCAGAGTACAATACGCAGCAGAATGGTGTCCATAGCCAATACATAACTTACATGTAGAAAACACACTAAGTTACATGCCTACCATATTAAAAAAAAAAAACTGTCTAGACACGGTCAAGGTGAAGATCTTATATTATTAACTTAATCTTTAACTAGTTCCAGACAGCTTCAATGCATTCTCGCAGTTGTATCAGCTGGATGCTAAGGCTTTCTTGCCTCTTCTTCTTTTTACTCTAATTTCATGCAATACCAGCCACCAGCTATTCCCCCTCCTAATATTTGTATTCTCTTACAGCTGGTAATTATTCAGGTATCATATAGATTTTTGTTTTCCTACTCTGCCACTTTCCATTGTCTTTCTAACCCATACTGGCTAAGTGCGGGTCTCGCTGTTTTGCACAGCCTCCTGCTCTCCCTCTTTTCTGTAGCTTCTTTGTCTTCCTCATGGCAATTTTCCATTTCATGAAGTCATTGTGATGAGACTACTGGAATTTTGTAGCACCATTACTGCTGTATACTCATTCTTCTTTTATCACACAGCTTCTGTACACCAGCTCTTTTTAATCCATACTGCCACACTGTACTGTACATGATGTAACTAATAATCTTTACAGCCCGCTATGTACTCACTGTTGACTTCTTCACATCTCTTTTCTTTTTTTCTTTTTTAGAAAGAAGCTATTTCATTACCTCTAAGACCAACACTCTCTTAGCTGTGGTGGGCATTCCACCTTTAACATTCAACTGTAAGGTAAAAAAACATTTCAGCTGCAACTGAAGCATACAGTTTGAAAGTAAGCACTGGGTTCAAATAAAAGAATCCTACTGCAAATATCTTCTATTAATCAGCTAGTTTGGGATACACGGTAATATGTATGTAGTATTTAAAAATTACATGGTTGTATTTACTACTGTGAAACTGAGTACTGACCAGACTGGAGGCAACCCTCCCCCTTTTCCTGACTAACAGTCCACTGGAGGTAAATAACTCAACATATTGCCCCCCCCCCACACAAATTTTTATTTACATAACTGAGCTAAGACCAGATGGGACAAAAGTACATCCATTACCATCTGTCCTCTCCATTATGGAATAATGCTTGTTTTTACTCATTTTTTCTACAGCTGATGACTTGTCCCTTGTAGGGCTTAAAATCCCATATGTAATACACAAGCCCAGCAATTCCTAAACTTTGTTAATACCAACATCCCGGATCAGTTGGTCCATTCTCCTACCAGGGGTACAAACACCCTTGACCTTGTATTCATGAACATGTGGGGGGGGGGGTTAGTGTTCCTCACCCAGTGTAATATTTTTGTTTGTCAGATCAGACCATAAGGCAGTATTACTTGAAATAAAAATTAAATCTGGGGATCCAGCAAAACCAAAAACCTTTAGGAACTATTCCAAGGCTAACAACCTCTCTCTATCCCAAACCCAGTAAACACCGTAGAATACACTGAGCTATTCACAAATTCTGTGTACAGCCATACTGATAGCTGTATAGACCAAGCTGTGCCCACTTGTATTAAGAATAAGACAAACTCAAAAGACAAATATACTGCTAGGGGTCCAGGGAAGTAAATAGTGTGGGAAGAAATAGCCAGGGAATTGTTATGATTAGGCTTGTATAGCCTAGTACCAACCTAAGAACCTATGAACAAGCCACCCTGGCAGAATCACACTATCAATCGGGTTATACAACAAAAGAAAAAAATATTGGCCAAGCATAGGTGGAACAAAGCCATACATACTAAATGCCCCCTGACCAATCTAAATAGGCAGCTAAGAGGGTTAATTAATACCTCAAAGGCTAAATTTGAAGAAAAAATAGATTCTCAGGCAAAGGACAACCACAACGTTTTCTACAGCTATGTCCGTAACCTCAGAGGAAACGCACATTAATGTGCAGAACTTACTGTAAATGGCATCACCCACACTGAACCAGAGGCCATTGCCAACCTTTTGGCTGACAGATTCAGCTCACATTTCTCCCCTCGACAGTCCAAGGGAAATACCACATAACACAATCCCCCAAAACCATTACTAGACATCAGGTCATTAATGCACCTCCAAGGCCAAAAACACTGCATTGATGGGCCCCGATAACATCCCTGGATGCTTAATAAATAGCACGAAACATGACCTCTTTGGTCCACTTGAATCACTTTTCAGCTGGAACCTTCAGTCACGTTTTGTGGAAGATGGCTACAGTCATTCCCCTGCACAAAGGAGGTCCAACCACTGATCTGGGTAACTACAGGCCCATAAGTCTTAACAGCATCATATGTAAGGCCATGGAAAGAATCATCATGGACATGATAAATGAGAACATAGGTAAACAGCAAACAATGGACCCATCACAGTTCAACTTTGCTAAAGGAAGGTCATGCCTATTAAATCTGGTGGATTTGTTTTGAGAGAGTCACAAAAGCAATGAAGGTAATACTGTGTACACAACTTACCTTGACCTGCCCAAGGCTTTTGATATAATACCCCACTTAGGCATCATAGACAGCCTCCCTAATTTTGGTATAAATCCTTTTATCACCCATTGGACAGCTAGCTGGCTCACTGATAGGACTCAGGAGGTAAAAATAGGTGAGGCCACCTCCACCAAGAGGCCATTTACTAGCGGAGTCTCCCAGGGCTCAGTATTGGGCCCGCTCCTTTTTGACATCTATTTCTCTGAAATGGAAATAAATGATGAAAGTTTATGACTAAGTTTGCAGATGATTGCAAGTTGTGAGTTATCATCAACTCCTCTACAGATACTAGCACTCTTCAAGAAGGTCTATCTCTGACTAATAAATGGTGCTAAAGCCATGGTCTTAAACTCAGTGCTAAGAAATGCATAATTGTACCCTTTGGGAAATCAACCATCCTGGCTAATTACCATGTTTATAATACACCCCTAAGAGTTGAACCAGTAGTCAGGAATCTGGGTATGCACGTAGACAGTAGCCTTATCTTTGACCACCACATGGCCACAGTAGTTAGGAAATCCTTTTATGATGCGCAACTTATAAGTAAGGGCATGGCATCTAGGTCCAAAGAGGTCAGTATCCCACTGTTCTCCACCCTTTTCAGACCAGTCATAGAGTACAATGTTCCCTTTGCTATGTACTTGACCAGGCATATGCAGCAACTAGAGTGACCTCAAAGGTTCCTTACAAAAAGAATACAAGGCGTAACAAATTTGCCTTATGCAGAGCACCTTAAAGCCCTTTCCCTCTACTTACTCTTCTATAGACTGCTGAGGGGTGATCTATGCCCGGTTTATAAGGCATCCAGAAACCCCACACGTATGAATCTCCTACATATTCGTAAGTCATATTTTGTCTGTGACTTAAACAGAACATGCTGAAGAGACAGATGACTGCCCATCCTGTGGAACAGGCTTCCCATCCATGTGAAATAGAAGTTATGTTCTTACCATAACGTTCCATGTTAGTTGTCTTCTTCTCGCCTTCTTTCTTGCTGGATGGGTTCGGAGCCGACCTCGGCCCACTGCCACTCTAAAAGCTCGAGAGTTGGTTCCACCGGCTCGAGGCTCCCCTTATATCCCACAATGCTAGGCGGTATTACCTCAGATCTCGTTTGTAAGCTATGCCCAGCTAAAAATAACTCCAGAACCACTGGAAAAGGGAAAAACCCACCTCTGTAAAAGGAAGGGAAGAAGGTGACCTGAAAACCTGATGAAGGAATATATGCACAGCATAGCATATACCTATATACAATAGAGGTGGTAGAAAGAGAGGTCACAATCAAACTCCTGTAGGTCTGTCCAGGCTAGGGGGAAGGAGGGTGGGACGCAAGAAAGAAGGCGAGAAGAAGACAACTAACATGGAACGTTATGGTAAGAACATAACTTCTATATGTTAAGTTGTCCATCTCGCCTTCATTCTTGCTGGATGGGACCGCGTCCCTAGCACCTTGTCCCGGGTGGCCTATTGGAACAGACTCTTGAGAACAGTGGAACCAAAGTTAGCTCTATGTCTAGAAGCTAAATCCAACTTATAATGAGAAATGAAAGTGTGAGGAGTAGCCCAAGTAGCCGCTGCACAAATGGTGTCAATAGGCAGCCTGTCTTGGAAGGCTATGGAAGTAGCCAAAGCTCTGGTGGAGTGGGCCTTAGGTTTGTTAGGCAGCTTTTGGTGTCTAATTTCATAAGCAAAGGAAATCAGAGATGTTAGCCATCTGGAGAGTGATACCTTCGAAACTGAAAGTCCCTTTCTGCCTTCTGCATAAGAGACAAACAACTGGTCAGTTTTCCTGATTTGTTTGGTTCTATCCAAATAATACCTTAACTGACGATGAACATCTAGCCAATGCAATTTTTGCTCAGACCTGTTAGAAAAGTTAGGAAAAAACACAGGGAGGTCAATGCTTTGATTTAGGTTAGACGCAGAGGCTACTTTAGGTAAAAAGGATGGATTGGTTCGTAAGGACACCCTGTCTTTATGAAACAATAGATACGGTGGTCGACTGCTGAGTGCATGAAGTTCTGAGACCCTTCTAGCTGAAGTAATGGCTACCAGAAAGAGAGTCTTCCAGGATAGCAATTTCAAAGAACAGGAAGCTGCAGGTTCGAAAGGGGGAAGAATCAAAGATGTGAGAACTAAATTAAGGTCCCAAGAAGGAGGAGGATTTCTTATAGGAGGTCTGAGAAGAAAAACTCCCTTCAAAAAAGCTTTGCAAAGCTTGTGAGACATGATGGCAGAATCTGAAAAGCCCACATGAAAGTTAGAAATAGCTGCCAATTGAACTTTAAGAGTAGAAGGAGATGAACCTGCATGGAAGAGTTCAGCTAGAAAATCACGGACTATTTGGATGGACGCAGTGAAAGGATCTATGTCCCTTCCTTGAGCCCAATAGGCGAAACGTTTCCACTTACTAAGATAAATCTTCCGAGTGGAAGATTTATGGGAAGCTATCAAAATATCTCGAACAGAGTGAGATATTTGAGGAAGCCTGGCTAAGGTTGGAATTGGAGGAACCAAGCAGTGAGGTTCAGAGAGGGGAGGGAGCGATGTAACTGACCCGATTGATGGATCAAAAGATCTGGAACTAGGTCCAGATGCCAAGGTTGCTCTAACAGAAATTGATGTAGAAAGGGGAACCAAACCTGTCGAGGCCAGTAAGGAGCAATGAGGATCAATGAGGCCTTCTGAGCGATAGCTTTCTGTATCACTTGAGAGATTAGTGGGAAGGGAGGAAATGCATACAGAAGTCCCCGGGACCAAACTTGGACTAGAGCGTCTCTGCTGGGCTGGCCTGGTAACGGGAATAGGGTGAAATAATCTCTGCACTTGCTGTTTTGGGGAGTAGCAAAAAGGTCGCAGCAAGGCTGACCCCACTTGAGAAAATTTTTTTCCAGAATAGAATCTTTCAGAGACCACTCGTGAGGCATGAGTATAGCTCTGCTCAACTTGTCCGCGATTAGATTGGACTTCCCGGGGATGTGCGTTGCTATCAGAAACCGCTGAGAAGAAATCGCCCATTGCCACAGTCTGAGTGCTTCTCGACATAGGGGATAGGACCTGGTTCCGCCTTGTTTGTTGATATACCACACTACAGACATATTGTCCGTCGGGATTGCTATCGTTCCCAAGGGAAGAGTGTCTTGAAGGGCCTGCAACGCTAAAAGCACTGCTCTCATCTCTAGAACATTTATATGCAAGTGGCATTCGTCTGGTTGCCATATGCCCTGGACTGTTCTGCCCTGATAATGCCCCCCCACCCGATCAGGGAGGCGTCCGTTGTCAGAGTAGCAACCGGAGGGGAAGGAACAAAGGGTCTTCCCAGGAAGAGCTGAGGGGAAGAAATCCACCAAAGAAGATGATTCTTGCATGCTTGCGTAATCAAAATGGTGTGGGACATCGGAAGTTGCTGGTACGACCATTGTGTGAAAAGCATCCATTGAAGGATTCTCATGTGGAATCTGGCTAATAGAAGTACAGGGATAGCAGCCGCCATAATCCCCAGTACTTTCAGAACTAATCTGGCTTTGACTCTGTTGTTGTGGAAGAGAAGGGAGACCAGTTTGCGTATGTCTGCTATTCTTTGGTCTGTTAGTCACGCAGACATGTTGACTGTGTCTAGATTTGCGCCTATGAAGGTAATAGCACGACAAGGCGAAAAAACAGACTTTTCGCAATTTATTGAGATGCCTAACTTTTGACAAATGCGAAAGGTGTAGTCTCTGGCCATTAGAAGAAGATGCTTGGTAGGAGCTGTGAGGAGCCAGTCGTCCAAATATGGAAACACCTGGAATCCTTGACGTCTCAGGTGAGAAGCTACCACTGCCATGCATTTGGTAAACACCTGGGGGGCAGTGGTGAGACCAAAGGGCAGGGCTCTGAATTGAAAGTGACTGGTTCCCAGCCGGAAGCGGAGAAATCTCCTGGAGCGTCTGTTCATTTTTATATGATAGTACGCATCCTGGAGGTCTATAGAGCACATCCAGTTTTCCTTTCCCAAAAGGGGTAGGATGGATTGTAGCGTGACCATCCAAAATCTTGTTTTCTTGACCGACTTGTTCAAGATACTGAGATCCAAAATGGGTCTCCAGTCCCCTGTTTTCTTTGGAACCAAAAAGAATTTGGAGTAGATTCCGGATCCTTGCTGGTCTGCTGGCACTGGCTGAATGGCTCTTTTTGCAAGCAACTTTGAAATTTCCAACGCTGCTTGATCCCTTTGAGCGGGTGGAACATCTGGAAGGGATTTTTTTGATTGATTTGGAATATGAAAGAACGGAATGGAATAGCCCTCGGAAATGATGGACTGTACCCACTTGTCTTGAGTTAGGGATCGCCAGGCTTCTGGGTACAGTGACAATCTTCCCCCGACTGCCTCCGAAGGTGGACAGTCGGGCAACACCTCAGGGATGCTGGAAGGGCTTATCGGAAAAAGTTTCTCGATTGCCCTGGTTCTGCGGACCCCCCCTGCCTCTAGGGCGACGTCTACCATTATTGTTCCCCCCTCTGCCTCTGGAGGGGAACCGACTCTGTGCGTCAGGCAAAGTCCCTTGAGATTGTTTGCGGAACCACATTTTTCCACTTTTCTGGCCTTTGGGGTAAGGCCTAGAAGGAGTAGAAAAACGGACTCCGACGGCAGAAAGAGTTTTGCCATCCGTCTCGCACCTCGTCAAGGTTTCTTTCACTTGAGGACCAAAGAGAGATGATCCATCAAACGGGGAATTAGTGAAAGACGTTTTAAAGGGGTCCGCAAAATTGCATAGCCGCATCCAGGCATGCCGGCGTAAGGCAACACCTGTCCCTGCGGCTCTGCTCGCTCCATCAGCCGCATATGAAAGGAGGCGCATGGAGGAGTTAGCTATAGAATTTAGGGTAGCCAGCTGAGCGTTCATCTTGTCCTGAAAACCTGCAGCTGTAGGATCCTTCAACATGTCACTCGCTTTCTTGATCAAATCTCTTTGAAGACGAGTGAAATGGCATAGGTAGTTCAGCGAACGCATAGCAAAGGTCGCTGACTAAAACATCCACTTCCCGTACCTGTCCATAGACCTAGATTCCTTGTTAGGAGGATGGACAGGCACCGAAGGATCAGCTGTTCCTTCTTAGTGGCAGCAGCTACCACCATAGCATCCACAGAAACTCCCTTGGTCAGAAATTGCTTATCTGCTGGTGCTGTGATAAACTTTGAAGGTCTCCTGGGGGTGGGGTCCACTGAGTCAGGAGCCGTCCAAGCCTTTTTTGCTACCACCTGCATGAGGGGGTCAAAGGGGGGGGACACCCAGGAGGTGGAAGGGCGAGAGCCAAACGCCTCAAGATACACAGATTCATCCTCCGAAGGGTTAAGGGCTGGCCAATTTCCCCTCTGTTTCAGGATTTCTAGAATGTCTGCAAAGGAGACATCTTCAGAAGGGGAACGGGGGGAACCTTCGGAATCCTCTAAATCTGTGTCAGAGGTGACAGACTCAGGTGAGTCTATGTGCTTCCTCTTTCTCTTCCTAGGGGGCTCCCCTGCCAATTCAGGAGAGGCCTCGGAAGAGGATGAGATCCCCACAGGGGATTCTTGAGGAGCTGGCTCTCTGCGGTCTGGGATGAGGGAGTGAGTAGACATAACCTGAGGCACCGAAGAGGGAGGGGCGGACGGAGCCGACTGTGGAGTTGAACCAGGTTCCAACACACTCCGCATGACCTCGAATGCACCCCTGTCAGGCAGAGCCAGAGGTCCCCGCTCCGAAAAGCTGAGAACCCCTCTCGGCACCGACAGTGATGGCTCCGAGGCCAATGTCGGAGCCGAACTCACCAGCGCCGAGGCACCGAGAGGGAGAGCGGGGTCGGACAACTGGCGCCAAGATTCTTCAAAGGAAGAAATCTGAGCCAACGATGGAACCGAAGACAATTGTATCGGCTCCGACGCTACCACAGTCTCGGTTCCGAAACGCCCCGGCTCCGAGCTCAAGGGAGTCGGAGGAGGAACATTTTGAGGGATAGGGTCAAGCATCGACTGATGAGTCGGGCTCTGAAGCATTTGGGCCAGTGCCTCGGACTTAAGAAGTCGACTCACTACCCTCTGAAGGTCATGATCGGAAAGCCTCGATGACCTAGAGGAGTGAGATCTATGGCTCCGTTCAGACAGCAAAGGAGATGCTGGAGCCGAATGAACGGAGCCAAGGGACGGTGACCTAGACCTCTTTCTAGATGTCGGCTCCGATGGTCTGATCGGAGCCGACACAGGAATTTCCAATGCCTCGGCTCCAGCCGGAGCCGAGGAAACCACAGAAGCTGCAGTCTGAGACTCATCGGCTCCAGCCGGAGCCGATGTAGCAGGAGGTTTCGAAGCCTTAGGCCTCGACTCAGAAGCTGGAGTCGAGGACCTAGAAGCCTTAGAGGGTTTGCCCGAAGTAGCAGTAAGGGAACCCTCAGGCTTAAGCAAACCTCTTAAAATGAGTTTGTTTTTTCTTTCCTGCAGGACTCTAGGGCTGAAACCATGGCATACAGCACAAGAGTCCTGCAGGTGTAAACGTCCCAGGCAGTACACACAAGAAGTGTGACCGTCTGTCAGAGACATTTTCTGACAGCACGAGTCACACTTCTTGAAGCCTGAGACCTTCGAATCCTTGGACATTACAAGGAACAAGTGCAACCAAACACAACACAAACACACCGATTACACTATACACAAAAGAACAATAAGCTAAATTAAATAAAAATTACTCTAGTTTAATAAGATTCCCTACTGAAAAACACAGACACTCCAAGGGAATGGGAGGGCCCGAAGGCCTAAGGGAAGAACTATAAGTTCTTCTGGTAAAAAAAGAAAGGGATAAAACCTTTAAATTAAGGGGACACTGATTAGAAAACTAATTTTAAAGGGTTTTATGAACTTTTTAAAAATTATTTCCTACACTAACCTGAAGCCGGTGAAGCAACACGTCTCGATAGCTGTAGCGGCAAACGAGATCTGAGGTAATACCGCCTAGCATTGTGGGATATAAGGGGAGCCTCGAGCCGGTGGAACCAACTCTCGAGCTTTTAGAGTGGCCGAGTCGGAGCCGAGGTCGGCTCCGAACCCATCCTGCAAGAATGAAGGCGAGATGGACAACTTAACATGCTGAATTCATCCATTACCCATTTTAAGCACAACCTAGACAATTGGATGGGGAAATAGGAAATTTTCACCAGGGCTGGCACCCATGTCCTTATAGACAGAGGTTGCTTATAATGCCTGGCCCACAATGTCCTATTTAGATGCAGGACATCATTATATTTTCAGGAAAACCTGACTAGGCTTAGAAAGGGCCATTGGGTCATTAGCCTAGTAACAGTCTACGAATCTATGAATCAATTTTGATACACTAGCACAGGTCACAAGCAGTCAACAGCTATTACTCTGCTTCTTTTCTTGGCCAGTGCTCACATTCTACTGATTGTTTTTCTTGGGATACTTCCCAGGGGACTTGGAACCCACTACACTCTTTGGGTTTCAGAACATGCTACATTCGTCCTCGCTACACTTGGACTCGCTTTGCTACCCTACCCTACCCCCAATTCCCATCTGCCCCCACCTCCTCTAAATTTTCACTTGTATTCATTAAATGACAGTACACACCATCCAATCCTTACAACCAATCACAAACAGCCTATTACATCATCTGTCTTGCAATATGTCACACCTCTGCTATCTCTCAAGCTCTACCTGTGTATACTAGAATTTAATCTAAGAATTTTGCTCAGTTTGTATTCCCTTCACATTTAGCTACTCATATATTCCTCCTACACCTTTACCACACTCCTGTATAACACTGCATTATATATTACAAGTGTTTGTTTTAGCTTTCATATTGTCTCTTCTTCCCAACTCTCCTTCTATACTATCCACCCCAATGCATTGCAAACAACTTTTTCATACTTGCATCTACACATCCTTACCTGAGCAACTCATATTTTTCATCTAACACCTGTCTCTTAACCTGTTCCTCTACTGTCCTACGTCATCCAACACCTCCCTTAACCTCAAGCTCACATCTACCTCCATTTTATCCTGTTTTGTAATTTTTATAGTTCTTTGCCTGTACTATTTTACACATAGAACAACTCATCTTACTTTTCATTCTTGCACATCTTACAACCTATCATAAACCCCTGTATATAAACTGCCTACCGAACCCCATTTCACATCACCATAATACATACTGCACCTTAGTTTCTATTATCATAGCCCATAACCTCTACAACCTGTCACACCTCCACTTATACAAACTCACAATCTTAAATATAAAAACCTTTGCTATATAGTAGCAACTAAAGCTAAACTCAGAGTGAAGCGGTTAATTTCCTATCATAACAATTATACTACAACAATGTGGTAACACTCACCACAATCCAGCACCAGATTCAACTGCTCTTTCCAGTCCTTCACACACACTATTAAGGATCACAAACCACAGACCTAAAAGTCATCAATATTAACATCAGGAATATTTCCAACAAACTAGCACAGCTGAACACATACATTTCTTAATTTATCCCTGAATTTCTCGTAACTACTGAGACCCAGTTAAAACTCCTGACAATAAAGCAAGGAAAGTTGGTGAGGTAGCTATTGTATACCTTCGCAATCTTGACATATCCTGTAGCAATGCCACGTTCCTCAGTTTGGTAATACAGAGCTTCTAATTTCATTTCTAATGTGAACTCATATAACAGCCTGTGTATTTTTGCTGTATACATCCTTCCTGGAAACAATATTCCCATCGCAGAGGACCTACTATCATGTGTGTCCTCCAACATACCACAGGAAACTCGAATCATTGGAAACCTGAACAGAAACTGGCTCAATATCGCATCAGAATCTCCTACAGCTACCATCAACCTGTATGGTTTAAACATCAATACACCCAACTATATACAGTACGTTCTACAACAGAGCACCAGTATTAGATTGTGTACTGTCCTCACATTCAGGGAATTCAGGTAATATCACTACCAAAAGAACATTATCAGACATCTTATGTGATCATGGAAACGAAAACACCAAGGAGCTCGTACATGGAAGAGTATAAAAATTCCTTTAATCCACAGTTTCCTTATAATCCACAGTTAAGCGCTTTCGGCTGGAACACTCCAGCCTTCTTCAGAACTAATAAAACCATGCATCTGTACAAATATATATACACAGAGTAAAATCAGTTAGTAAAAAACCGCCAAAACTCTTGAGGTCTTAAAGGTATATATCACCATTTCATGATAGCATAATATAAAAAATCCCTTCCTAACTACCTATACTAAGCAAAAAATTCCATAAATTCATTTTTGCAAAAACTAACAATATATTTAAATATGTACAACTATAATAAGAGAATAATAATAAAAATAATAATAAAAACTTGTTTACATATAATAGTCCACTGTGTTTCACATTATGTCAGTACACTACATGTCATATAAAAATAAAAATAAATGAAATTCAATGTTTATAACTACACTGACGTGGAGGTTGATCAGCAGTTTATAAATCTGATGAGTAAAGGTATGAAATTTATACCCACAGTGTGCAGTGATGTATTTGACAACATTAAACAAGTGAAACTATTTTGCCGGAAATTGAACTTGGCTATTTTGTATGATAACAAAGCTGATTCCCAAGCGAGGTTAGATCTTCCTTCTTTGCACAAGAAAAGTTCATTTGTTCCCAATTCTCATCCCTGCATTACAAATTTTGAGAAATTGGTTTGTAAGGACATATACAGATTACACAAAGACATAAGGAATAAACATGAAATATATAGTCCAACTCAGTTGAATTTAACATCTTTAGAAAGAGAATGCCTTAACAAAGTGATATGCAACAAGGAGTTGCGTATTATGAAACCAGATAAAGGCGGAGGGATTGTTGTATTTCAGACTGACATTTACAATTCCTGTATATTCGATATATTACATCAAACGGATACGTATGAATGTATCTCTATAAATCAGATTAATATAGGACACAGACGCATCGACCTGATTATTGAGGAATTCTTAATAGATAATAGGATTACGAATGAAACTTACATGTTTTTGAAAAATGATTATCCAATTTTGGCCAAAATTGTGGGGATTCCAAAGCTACATAAATGTTTAGATAAGCCTCCATTTAGACCCATCATTTCTGGGTCTAAGTCAAAAACTTTCAACATTGGGAGATGGATTGACCATCAACTCAAACATATTTATGGTACAATACCCCACATTATGAAGGATTCTTGGAGCTTTTTGGGGAAACTAACCCAGGACAAATGGAAAAGTGATCTTATCCTCGTAACTATAGATGTAGTAGACCTCTTCTCAAGTATCCCCAAAGATGAAGGGTTAGAACATTTCTCCAATAGCCTGAGAAAACATGCTGGCCTAAGTTGGGATAGAGTGTGCTCACTATGTGATATGATGAGCCTTGTGCTTGAACACAACTACATCGTATTCCAAGATGAATATTTTAAACAAATCAAGGGGGTTGCTATGGGAGCCTCTTGTGCTCCCATTTTTGCAAACCTTGTGATGCTGGATTGGGAAGAGGAAGTTTTATTCAAAAGCAACTTTTACCCTGACATACAATTTTACGCCAGATATTTGGACGATATTTTCGTCCTCTGGCAGGGCTCTGTTGAGAGATTACATGAATTTATGACTTTTATTAACAATTCTTCCCACTTTCTTAAATTCACGCATAGTATTAGTACTACTAACATTTCTTACTTGGATGTCCTGATTGGACTTGAAAACAATGGTTTCACCTCTAAGATACATCGGAAACCAACATTTTCAAATGATTATTTATTTTTCTCTAGTTATCACCCACCTTATGTTTTCAAAAACATAATTAAAGGCCAGTGCATTCGCGCTGCTAGGATGTGCTCTTCTGATTTGGTTATGAAAATGGAACTTGATGTTCTTAAAAATTTTTTCCTGAACCGTGGTTATCCCCATCAGATGCTTACAGATGTTATTAATTATGTTTATAAGGAATGGGGAAACAAATATTCACCATTATTAGGTAATTTTGTAGATAAGGTGAATGTTATAGATAAAGAATCATATAAATATGTTAGAGCGTGCATCTTAACGTATACTCCATACACTCACTTTATTCAGGATATTTTACGCCATCATTGGGACATTATTACAGCCACCAAACTGGACCAAATTGTGGGATGTGAACCCAAATTTATTTATAAGACGGGGACAAATCTTAAAAGATTATTGGAAAAGGCCAATAAACCCTTTGACAAATCTGAGATATTTAAGGGAACAAAAAAATGTGGAAGATGTAAGCAATGTTGTCACATTAATGAGAATAGATTAATCAGTTTAAAGGACATTAACTTCACAAGGATAAAATCTAGAACAGGTAATTGCAATACCAGCCAAGTGGTTTACTTGGCGTCGTGTGTATTATGTCCAGCCTATTATATAGGCAAAACTGAAAGACCTTTAAAAAAACGCATCTATGAACATTATTATCGCATACAAAAAATGGATTCCAAAAATGCTTTATACCGACATATTCAGGAACATGGGGATGAGCATAAGTTTTGTTTTGCTATTATAGACCAATTAAAGAGTCCCTTATTTGGGGGTAACTGGAAGATGCGTTTAGCTGCATTAGAGAGCAAGTGGCAGATCCTATTAGATGCTACTAGACCCCCTGGTATAAACGACTTTATTAGCATCAAGCCCTTCCTGGTGCTATCCTAACAATATCCTAATAAATTTGATTTAGCATATTAATACAGCAATGTCTAACTATCAACTCATGTTATGTGAGACTTTTCATTTATTTTTATTTTTATTTTTATATGACGTGTAGTGTACTGACAATGTGAAACACAGTGGACTATTATATGTAAACAAGTTTTTATTATTATTTTTATTATTATTCTCTTATTATAGTTGTACATATTTAAATATATTGTTAGTTTTTGCAAAAATGAATTTATGGAATTTTTTGCTTAGTATAGGTAGTTAGGAAGGGATTTTTTATATTATGCTATCATGAAATGGTGATATATACCTTTAAGACCTCAAGAGTTTTGGCGGTTTTTTACTAACTGATTTTACTCTGTGTATATATATTTGTACAGATGCATGGTTTTATTAGTTCTGAAGAAGGCTGGAGTGTTCCAGCCGAAAGCGCTTAACTGTGGATTATAAGGAAACTGTGGATTAAAGGAATTTTTATACTCTTCCGTGTACGAGCTCCTTGGTGTTTTCGTTTCCATTTTTACTTGGATTTGTTGGAGATTGGTTTACAATCTTATGTGATCACTTACTTTGCCAATAGACGGTCTGACCACTCCCCTAAATGTCATCAGTATAAAACAGTTCAAGGCTATCTGACTTCAATACTGAAGCATTTAATACAGCCCTAAAATCATACTTATGTATTTGTTTATTAATTAATTAATTAATTAATTAATTAATTAATTAATTAATTATTGATATTTAATTACCAGGAAAGTCTGACTGGCTAGAAAAAAGAAGTTACGTCTTACCATAACGTTCCATCTGTGTTGTTCATCTTCTTTCATTCATCACTGATGGGTTCGGTTCCAAGGGACCGAGTCAGCCTATTACCAAGCTCGCGCCAGCCAAAAAAAACTCTCAAGCTAAGTCTCTACCCAGAATGCCCTTCTCCCTGTTACCTCAGATCTCGTTTGCCACGTAACCATAAAGCCGCATTTCAGCCGAGCTCTCAGCTACGTGAAATCTTTTTTGATATTTATGTAAAAGTTTTTGGATATCTTCATATTTTACTAAACCTTTATTATTACTAGTGTCTTTTCTTTGGTCTAACCGTATTCTTTCCACTCTACCCATTGTTACCATTGGTAATCTTAAGTACAATTGTTGGTATGGCCTTTTCCCTTGTGGTATTTCTTCAATACTGAACCCATCAGTGATGAATGGAAAGAAGATTAACAACATCAGATCCCATTTTCAGAGGAGGCCTGGGGACTGGGGAGAAAAGCTCCAAATTATTACAAAACATTTTAAGAACAATAATTTTATAATCTTCAAAAATAAAACAAAAATATCTGCAGTTTAAATAATTATAACAAATAAGACATAATACAAAAACATGGTTAAGAATCAATACAAGTTATATGACAATCATTTAATATTTAGAGAAATTTTAAATAGTTTATAGAGAAATTATAGGAAAGTTAGTCTAATACAAACAGGACCTGCAATATGAAGTGAGGGAAAAACAGGCTTATGGTATATTTAGAGAGAAAGTCGGGAAAGAGAATTTGATAGAAGTAAGGAAGTGAGTGAAGAAGGGAGAGTAAGGAGGTATAAGGAATGAAAAGGTACTTGTTCACATTTAGGATATAGTTTATCCTGAATTTGAGCAAGAACAGAGCCAGATTCTAGCTAGGAAGTCTTTTAGTGTGGTTTTGAAAGATTGGAGGGAGGCTACTCACCTGATGGATACAGATCAGGCCTCCCAGGCCTTAGCAACCTTATATAATTAGAATATATTAAAAGCACTACCATTAGATGAAGCCACACTCAAATTCAATAAAATCTTACCTAAGATACTAAAGGACATGTCCCCTAATAAGAAAAAGTGTTAAACTTAATTCTGCTCCCCTGGCTATGCCATAAAACAAAGAAACTTATGCAACAGAGGGACAATGTGTGGAAAACAAAGCAAAGCCATAAAGTCATGAAATTTTTTTAACTCTTCAGATACCTCAGAAACAACTAAGCACAGCATAATAGACAAGAAAGTCACTACTGTAGCACACAGAACAGACATCAAACAATCCAAACGTCTTCTGGACTTCCATTAGAAATTTAATGAACCCTGGTTCCAACTCTCAGCTCAATCCATCACCAGAACTCTCCCCACTTAAAATAGCAAATTAATTCAAAAGACACTTCATGAACACAGTAAGCTCGCAAATCGAAAACAAAAGCAGTTATAACCCATCCCTTTGACCCAATCCAACTCTCTCAACTCACTTTTTCCTAAAGCCTGTCCCTGCTTTGAATGTAAAAATACCTCATCATAATGAAAACCTCTAGATGCAGACAATCTCCCACCAGAATTTTTGAAGACAGCAGCTGATTCTCTTGCATACCCAATAACTGTATGTATAAGCAAATCCATCAATGAATGTCATATCCCTGAAATCAAGAAAAAAGCTTATTTAGTGCCTCTCCACAAAGGTAACCCTTCCGATGAATATTCCAGTTTCATACCTTTCACTCTACTACCACACATTTTCAAAGTACTTGAGAAATATAGACACAAAATTACTCAAATACCTAACTACAAATAACCTTCTCTCCCTAGCACAACATGGCTGCAAACCTCATTACGGCAGCACAACTGTTTAACATAACCTCAGCTAACTATGTTAAAATATACCTAATGTCAAGTACAAAACTCCTGGAAGTCATAATAGATGACAACTTGAAACACGATCTTCATGATGCGCATATCTAGGTAGAAGTTAAAAGGGCCTATCAAAAAAGTGGCCTGCTGAATTCTAATTTGAATGGCTAAGGCATTCCTCACAGAAAAATGGAAAACAATGGCTGAAACTTACTTGCTAGAGAAACTCTTGTATATCTCTCAAATTCTCATAAACTTGCCAGTACTTCAAAGAACTAAACCTGAACACTGTTATAATAAAACTGCAAACTTCACAGCTGAACTCATGTATCAAACTCATCACTACAAAGCTCGTAAACTACTAAAATTGGACAGAACTCTTTCATAGTCTTCATGTAGCTTAGCTTTCAGTTGTACACAATCTCATAAACAATGATGACAAATGCTCTGCCCTGAAAGATATTATCCAATATTATAAACCAAAAATAACTCTACACTCCTAAGATAAAAATTTTACTTGCCATAAACAAATCACAAAACTCAGCAGCTGATCCACCTATGTTTCCAAGATGTACAATTCGATCCCTCTCCCTCTCAAGCAGTCTACTGTGCTCCTAACTTTATATCAGGTCTCAAGAAGCATTTCAACAATCCTGGTTCTGCCTATGCTCAAATCCATTGATAAAAGAATGCACATCTTAAAACGTGCAATGATTAGCAACCTGCTTACTTTAAAAATATTGCACTATAGGATCTGCTCCTCCTTCTCCCTGTACTTCTGTCCCTCTTATCCCCAGTAATTTCTCCTCTTTGTCTCTAGTTACCTCAGTAATCATATTGTACCTTCATAAGCATTAATTCTACCTGAATTATTTTCTCCCTCTTTTGCCCAGTTTCTTTTCCTCTTATCTTATGAGTACAAAAATGACTATTGCATTAATTTGTAAAATATCTGTTGGTCCACTGTGACTTACTTTGCTGAGTATAATTCCTGCTACTTCCCCATAAATTGTAATTCAGCATTGCAGTATTATGTAATTACACGACTATCAAATGTAAATGTATATGCAATGCTTATACGGGTTGTACCAAAATTAAAAGCTACTGTATATCTGCAACTGCTTTGTGGAACTTTTCTCCTGGGCCTCCACTGATCAGACCAGGTAACTATTTTATTTTGCTTTTGTTAACCAAGATAAAAAGTTACACAAATATCTAGACAGAAAAGAAAACGTTCCCAAGAGGTACTTAACTTCCTGAAGACAAAGTAACTGAAGCCAACCACTGATACTATGAGATGCAAGACTGACAAGAACTTACATAAGTGTACCAATGGCATGAAATTTGAAAGTTTTGGCATGTTTGTGTGTTCCTCTAATGCTAGCATGTCCTCTCATGCTAACAATGGATGTGCAGTGTGGGAGGAAGGAGCTTAAAGTTTTGAAAACAAGCTGAACATACATATCCCATACTGATCAAACCATTTAACCTCATATCAAATTAAAAAAAAAATCAAAAAACAATTGTTTTGGTTGGGAGTGGCAGCAAAGTACCTTCTCACTCCATAAAAGGAAGACTTCTGTGCTCCCCATTTCAATTTAATTATCTGAGTCAGCATATGTTGGGGAGAATTGTGCATCTACCTAAAAGGTTGCAAATTCAGATCACACAAGTCATAATTCAGGCAACACTTTTGTGTCTTCTATTTCAGTTTTCATAGATAATACTAATTCTGCCCAGATTCACATGTGAATATTCAATTTTAGACCAATCTTATTCTTGTATTTTTAACCCAAGGTCAAAAGTAGTACTGCAGATTTTTCCAGCTCTGTAATCAAATTTATTACATATTTGTCATGCCTCCACAATAGAAACACATTTCTGTCACTAATTCATTTTAAAGTTGCTTGGCTGAATCATATATACATATATATATATATATATATATATATATATATATATATATATATATATATATATATGGTTTACTATCAAAACGTCCACATTCAAAACAAATTAGTTTTGAATTTCGACTCACAATGCCAAAATTCAGCATACTAAGTAGATCTAAATGTCGAATCTATATGAACGACTTCAGCAGATTTGACATTTACATCGAACAGGGAACGTACCTTGTCTAAATTACACTAGCCCTACCTTACAAATTAACTGCTTTGCAGGGGGGTAAACCCCCCCACCCCACCCCGGTAACTATATAGTCCAACTCCGAGATCGCACTATAGTGAGGTAAAGGATGAATTTCCCAAACCACACTATACCACAATCTCTGTACATTTCTTCGACTTTATATTAGCGAATGCACAGTGCATTCGTTAATATAAACATTTCGAACATTGTGATGTTCAAGCACATGACCATTCGAACATCTGAGTTTCAGACTGTCATCTTCGAACATCTCAACGTCGAAAATTTGATAGTAAACCTATATATATATATATATACATACATACATAAAAGTGTGTATAAATATATATATATATATATATCTATACACACTTTCATGTATGTATGAAATAAGTATATATGTGTGTGTGTGTGTGTGTGTGTGTGTATATATCTATATATATATATATATCTATATATATATATCTATATATATATATATATATATATATATATATATATGTGTGTGTGTGTGTGTGAGAGCGAAAGTACAAGGACAAAATGATTGACTTCAACAACTGGCTAAGCTTCTGGTGTCATTCTAAGGGGATCCAGTATCTGTGTTCCCTGGATGACATGATTGACAGACCACGATGCTTTGCCAGAGATGGCCTGCACCTGTTGCCCTTGGGATTCCGGATAATGGTTAAGGCTCTTGCCACCCTATAGTGCCTTTTTTAGGCAAGGTACAAATGACAAATTCACCACCATAACATGTACAAGCAAGCAAAATCTGAGGGTAATGCTACTCAATGCTATAAATCTAAACCTCAAAATGTATTCACTCGAGGCACTCCTTAAAACAGAGAACATCGACATCTGTGCAGTGACAAGAGACCTGGTTCAAGACACCAGAGAGCACCCCTGCATTACCAGGCTGTAATTCATACCACACCTTTCAGCCACCTAACCTGGACGAAAATACTAAAGGTGGAGGCATGTCCATGTTCATTAAGGATATCCACACCTTCAGGCTAGTTGCTCAGCATAATGCATCCGAGATTATCCAAGTGCAACTACCTCTGAGCAAGACTACAATCCAAACTGTAGCTTGTACAGATCCCCCACCATGCCCCAGGATTCCCACTCCATTTCTTGATACACTGGAAAATATTAGGGTACAACCCAACACCCTAATAATGGGCAATTTCAACTACCCCACCATTAACTGGGAAAACTACTCATGTACCAACTATTTTGCTCAACATTTTCTGGAATTCATAAATTCAAATGCCTTGGATCAACTTATCCACACCAGGGGCAGCAATATCCTAGACCTGGTCATTACCAGCATGGGCGACCGGTGTTCCACACCAGAGGTCAATTTCTCGTTGGTCAGATCCGACCACAAGCTAATCAGCCTGGATATCCACATCCCGCCCCCAACCCCCATTAGGGAAACCACCGTAAAAAAATTCTCCAAAGCCAACTTCACGCTTCTTAAGACAGAAGTGGCAAACTTCACAACACCCATGCAGACGGACAATAGAGGTACGACTGTTGAATCCTACACAAATGCACTTTAGAAGCACTTTCACGAGTGCATGGATCGTGCTATCCCTGACAGAACCAAGATACTATCCTCCAAAAAAGGAAGCCAATCTGGTGGTCCCCTGCCATAAACAAACTCTCCAACAGAAGAAACTGTTTCAAAAAAGAGTAAAATCCCATGACTGGAAGAACTCCCTGGTCAGCCTCAGTAAGAAGAGATCCCTCATAAAATCCTCCAAAGCTAATTATGAAAACAAAATCACCACTGATTCTAAAGACAACCACAAAGCATTCTATAGCTATGTCAAGAATCTCAATGGCAACACTCAGATCTGCTCTGAGTTACAGCAGCATGGCACTAAATATACAAAACCAACTGATAACACCAACATCCTGGCAGATAGGTTCAGTGCTAACTTTACCCCTGCTCACCCCCTAAAGGGGCCATCTCTATACCGGAAGAATGCAAAGTTCCTGTAATCGTGGCTGCACAGGCAAAAAAACACACTTTCCAAAGCCAAGAACACAGCATCCATGGGACCTGACAACATCGCAGACTGCATTCTACATGAACGACAGAA